>NC_041407.2:29183894-29511394 GCF_900747795.2 Erpetoichthys calabaricus
AGCACATCCAGAATGATGTGAACTCTGTCAATCCTCTCAAAAGTGCCTACAGCTCTTCACAGCACTTCATCCAAGAAGTTGTAGAGGCCATCTATCAGCTCCTCATCTTCTACATAAGTCATTACCCGGTGACCTTTAGGATTTTCATAATTTTGTAAACCATTTGGATGATACCTTATGAGATACAACAGCCTGTTGGACAAGAAAATACAAGTGTTTGGCACTATAAAGTTATCATAGCTCTTTGCTGCCAGATAGATTACAATACCAAAGTTTTACTTTTTAGTTAGCCAATAAAAGGTGTCATTTTGCTTGACTACTCATTTCTTCATCAGAATAATCTATGTTAAAACACTAATAAAACCACTAGTTCTGTGCATAACTGAGTAAACATTGTACATATATACACATCTGTGATAAATTAGCTTTCTGTTTTAGACTTTACCCATCTAATATCCATGGTATCTGGTGCTCATCTGTGACCCTAACCAGACTACCAGGCCAGGGCAAACAGCAATTACTGAAATAGCAAACCTATTTTTAAAAACACTTTAACTGTTTTAACAGTTTACTGAAAATAGACATGGATCTTTGTACAGACATGAAGTTTAACCTATATACTCTTTAGCCAACTTACATCTTAAAATAAAACTGAAAATACTAATTTATATTGAGCTAATGTAGGTTGCAGGTTTGTTCTCCTAATGTTGTCTGTTGTCATTAACAGCACAGCAAACTACATCAACCACTGCAGTGTTTTACATACAACAGAAAAACATAGGCATTTGACCTGTATATGAAAAATATGACACTACAGCTGGTTAAAGTGCTGCAAGTGCCAAACAATTTCTTCTTCATCATCATCACTTCCCACTTCTATGTGGGGTCAATGTGCTTGATCAGCACTCTCCATACAGCTTAGCCCTGAACTTACTCCCCTCAGACCCTTGCCCTTCAGATATTCTTTTACTTTATCCATCCATCTCTGCTTATGGCCTCACTAGCTTTCTCTTCCCCTGTACTTCCATTTTTATCATCTTTTTACCCACATACACATTATCTCTACTCATTACAAATTCAAACCACCTCAGTCTACTTTCCAGTATTTTCTTAAGATACCTCTCATTTGTGTTGCTCCTGGGATTGTCTCATTTCTTATTCTGTGCATAAATAAAGTAGGTGAAAAAAGTCCAAATGAGATTAAAAGAAAGGACTGGATACCATACGTGGTAATTATCAATACAGAAAAATTAATTCATTGATAAATTGGTTTAAAGATTACTCAGCCTGAGTTAATTTAAAAAGTGAGATACACGTACCTCCGTAGGAAACTGCTGTTCTGCGGTGATCTCGCAAGTGTTCATTTGCTCGTATATACGAGCGTGAAGAATACAGTCGCGGATGACAGAAAGGGCACAAAAACACATCTGAAGATTGAAGTATGGACGGAATGTCTGTGGTATTTTTGATCGTGATATGATCCTGTTTAAAAAAATGTAAAATAACATTACAGCGTTTTAATCAAACATCTCACAAATGTAAATATGCACAGAGTTAATAGGGAACCAAACTACTGGTGGTGATCTACTAGCATTCCACTGAGCACCGGAGAGGGGGTGGGTATGGGTGGATGTTCCCCGTGAAACTTGCTTTGAGGTGTTTGAAGAGTTGCCGGCACCGCTGAGTGCCGGACCACTTCAAGCACTGAATATGCATCAATTACTACAGCGAAAATGATTATTAATACAAACATGAATACAATATATATATTAATATTTATACAAACGTACAATCACAACAAAGAAACAAAAAGTTATTTGAAAAACACGAAGAAAACTTAGCAATTGCAAATTTCATACGTTTTAATTTAGAAGCAAACTTACTTCCATTGTCAGAAATAAACAATTCGTTTCGTCGCTTCTTCTTTGGTCTAATAGAGTTTCTTCGCTGCTGCTTTGTCTTCTTTACTTTAACAGAGTTTCGTTGCTTAGTACAGAGCAAGGCTATTTCAAAAGAAACTCTATGAGGCGGAACCTCAAAGCGGTAGGGATCACTAACTGAAAAGATTGGGGGAAGTTACACTTGATAAACAACTTCAAACGTTGAGTGAGTTTTTGATTGTCATATTTTAACAACAATCTCATTCGTTGAAATTCTGAATTAGCCAATACTATCCACTTCCATATACAGTTATCCCGCCTTCAGATCCGCCCATAAAGTCTCCGGTCTGCAGCAATACCCTTCTCGAAATTTCTGAGCGTCTCACATGTAGCCGCCTGCGCGAGGGTTTTGCGTGTACGTCAATCATTTTTATTCACCAATTACATTTTAGGATGGGGGTGGGATCGTGGTATAACAGGTTTGATTTACCAATCATTTTAAAGGCGTATCATCCATTATTTTGTTATTGTCTTAGAAACTAATCGTCTTTGTATCTTCCTGCAAATTAAATTTAACTTAACCAATCTGTGTCATTCACGGTTTAATTTTCCATGAGAAGAACAAACCCGTGTAACGCTACTTGCTTTCTATAAGTAACACAAATATAAATCACAATACACAAACAGGAGTCAATGCATTGTTAGGTCATATAAGAATAATTGCAATAACAAAACGCATCAGTTGCTTTAAGTGATTACTGTTTTATATATGTGGTGGCTCTGAGGCTAGGGATCTGCACTGGCAATCAGAAGGTTGACGGTTCGAATCCCGTAAATGCCAAAAAGGGACTCTGCTCTGTTGGGCCCTTGGGCAAGGCCCTTAACCTGCAGTTGCTGAGCGCTTTGAGTAGTGAGAAAAGCGCTATATAAAGAATTATTATTATTATATGTATGTATATATACACTTACAAAATTACTAGGTAAACTATAGTACTAGGGTGTTGTACCGTGTTAGCCATTATGAATGTAGAGAAAAGCCAAGCAAAATGACACCTTTTATTGGCTAACTAGAAAGATTACAATATGCAAGCTTTCGAGGCAACTCAGGCCCCTTCTTCAGGCAAGATGTAATACAGAAACTGAAGTTTCCTATGTTTATATACACACTCTAGGACAAGAAACAACATTGGTAAATCTTTAAATGAGAGATTTTGTATGTATACTAATACCATGTAGGGCCTCCTTTTACTCTCGAAACAGCCTCAGTTCTACATGGCTTGGATGCCATAGGACGTTGGAAACATTCCTCTGAGGTTATGGTCCAAGTTAACATTATTGATTTGCGCAGTTTCTGCAGATTTGCCAGCTGCACATTCATGCATATTTTTTACATTCCAAAGGTGTTCTATTGGATTCAGAGCCAGTCACTGCAAAGCACTGAACTCATCATCATGTTCATGAAACCAGTGTGAGCCGACTTTTGCTTTGTGACATGGCACATTATTAATTTGCTGGAAGCAGCAATTAGACGATGGCTAAATTGTGGCCATGAAGGGGTGCACATGGTCAGCAACAACACTCAAAACAGGCTGTGGCATTCAAGTGATGATAGGCTCAAAGTGTGAGAAGAAACATTCCTCACACAGTTACCAGCAGAGAACATTATTGGGTTGCCTCTCCCTTCACTACAGGACATATTTCACAAGTGTCCACAAGGCCTGCAGCATTGTGCAGGACCCCTTACACCCCTCACATGGACCTTTCACACTTCTGCCATCCAAGAGAAGATACTGCAGCATCAAAGCCAGCTCTGCCAGGCTGCAGGAGAGTTTTTACCCCCAAGCTGTCAGACTCCTTAACACCAGGCTGCCCCCTGGGATCTTCCACATGGGCTCAACTACCTCTAAAAACAGAACTTTTATACATGTGAGCCACTTTCCTGCAAGGATGAGTGTGCATGTAGAGAAGGACTGAAAATCTCCTACTGACCTTTAAGTATTTTGACATTCTTGATATCCTTCTGCTGTGAAACGTTCTGACCTGTCATTGTTTACACGTCTTAAACAACTATTACCATACACTGATAATTTCTGTATTATCTATATCTATTATTTATTTATTATATTACATATTTATTGACTATATTTATGCATCTAGATTGCATAATACCATACATTGCATCAATGTTCATATTGCTTACTACACGTCAGTATTGCTGCTACTTCTTTGTCTTGTTTTTGCACAATGTCTTGACTTGTTTGTGTTTTAATTTTAAATTCTATTTTTAATTTAATTTTAATTTTTTATTTGCACTTCATGTTGTTACACTGTGGACCCTGAGCTTTACAATTTTGTCTATCTGTATACTTGTACATGGTTGAGATGACAATAACGTTCGCTTTGGCTTTGACTTGGCTTGACCACCACCACCAGCCAAGACACTTTGAGTACATGGAATAATGCTGTCGGTGCCAAATTCTGACCTTGCTGTATGTGCAGAAATTGAGGTTCATCAGACCGGGCTTCATTTTTCCAGGTCTCCAGCTGTTCAGTTTTGGTGAGCCTGTGCCCACTGCAGCCTCAGCTTTCTGCTCTTGGCAGGAAGGAGTAGAATCCAATGTGGTCTTCAGTCTCAAGGTTTGATGTGTTGTACATTCTGAAACATTTTTCTGCTCACCATATTTGGACAGAGCAGTTATCTGAGTAAGCATAGCCTTTCTGTCAGCTGTCAGCTCAAACCCGTCTGGCCATTCTTTTCTGATCTTTCTAATCAACAAAGATTTTCTGCCTGCAGAATTGCTGCTCACTGGATTTTTCTTCTTTTTTTTTTTTGCATCATTCTGTGTAAACTCAAAAGACTGCTATGTGTGAAAATCCAAAAAAATGAGCAGTTATAGAAATACTCAAAGCCACCCATCTGGTGCCAACAATTATGCCACAGTTGAAGTCACTGAGGTCACATTTTTCCTGTTCTGGTGTTTGATGTTAACATTAAGTGAAGCCCCTGACCTGTATTTGCCTGCTTTTATGTATTGTGCTGCTGCCACGATTGGCTAATTAGATAACTGCATGGATAGGCAGGTGTACAGGTGTTCCTAATAAAGACCGCACATAATAACCATCAATCCATTAATTCCTTCATTTGCTAAACCCATTTATTCCAGTATAGGACTGCACTTGTCAAAAAAGAAGCTCACAGGGCACACTGGTAAGTGCATTTATCCTTATTGTTTAACCAGACTAGCTAGTTCAGAGTTCCCAGTCAACCTAATCCCTGGGGAATATGGGAAAAGATCCAACACAGAGACAACAGGGAAACAGACAAACACCTCATAGGTAGTGACAGGGTCTGTTGGAGCTGTGAGACAATAACACGTCATCACACATGCTTAACATTAAAGTTGTCTTTTATAGGAATTTTTATATATACTATAGAAGAACTGAAAGAAATTATCAAATTTAAAAAAAAAATAACACTCTACAGAATTACCTGAAACATAAAGAACAAGAAAGTTAAAAGTTTTAAAGGAAAAAAAGTATTAGCTGACTCTTTCGTTTTAGTTTGTGTATTGTTGTAAGCATAGTGGCACATGTTTACTGACATACTTTCTCAAATATGCATAAACATAAATAATAACATAAAAAATTAACAGTCTTTAGCAGGCACATAATAACAGTTTACATAACAGCAACAAAGCTCACAACACTCAAGCATTTTCAACAAAATGTTTGTGTCAAGGATCGAATGGATTGAAGAATAATACTGTTGAAAAGTAAGGAAGAGTTTTCTTTTATATCCATGTACTGATCAACTGAAGCCTGCAGGAGGATAGTGGTCCTCAATTATGGGGGAGGCAGCTTGAAGGATGAGGCCTCCAGGACTACACAAATCCAAATCTTATTATGGGATATATCATCTACTGTTAAATTCTGCTCTGTACTTCTAAAATTTTTATTTTTATACTGTATTGAGGATTTGTTCTGTTCTGTGAATTGTATTGTATTGACCCCCTTCTTTTGACACCCACTGCACGCCCAACCTACCTGGAAAGGGGTCTCTCTTTGAACTGCCTTTCCCAAGGTTTCTTCCATTTTTTCCCTACAAGGTTTTTTTGGGAGTTTTTCCTTGTCTTCTTAGAGAGTCAAGGCTGGGGGGGCTGTCAAGAGGCAGGGCCTGTTAAAGCCCATTGCGGCACTTCCTGTGTGATTTTGGGCTATACAAAAATAAATTGTATTGTATTGTATTGTAATTATGATGTCTGTCTTCAGGTATAGCATTCTGTAAAAAGGAAGTTCTGCTCTGGTTACGGCTCGTGTGGTCTCTCCAGCCAGTCTGCAATGCCTCCATTAGTATTTGAGCATTGAGTGTACAAGACTGTCATTCATCCAGAAAAACGGTGTGTTGTATACCCGCATTAAATTAACACGTGTAAAGACATGACGGACTTTCCTAGTCAACAACTTCTTTAGCTTCTTTTTTACCCTATAAGAGAGAAGTTGCTCATTTTCATTGTTATCAGATAGATAGATAGATAGATAGATAGATAGATAGATAGATAGATAGATAGATAGATAGATAGATAGATACTTTATTAATCCCAAGGGGAAATTCACATTCTCCAGCAGCAGCATACTGATACAAAAAACAATATTAAATTAAAGATTGATAGTAATGCAGGTAAAAACAGACAATAACTTTGTATAATGTTAACGTTTACCCCCCCCCGGGTGGAATTGAAGAGTCACATAGTTTGGGGGAGGAACAATCTCCTCAGTCTGTCAGTGGAGCAGGACAGTGACAGCAGTCTGTCGCTGAAGCTGCTCTTCTGTCTGGAGATGATACTGTTTAGTGGATGCAGTGGATTCTCCATAATTGATAGGAGCCTGCTGAGCGCCCGTCTCTCTAGTATTCAAGCAAATGATGATAATGTTCAAAGAAAATGTATTTTTATTGATTAAACTGGTGATGTGATCCATCATAAAGTCACAGGTAAATAGACAGGAGTACAAGTTGAGTGCAAACACAGAAAAGATAAGACCACCACCTTTCATCTCTAGATACTATATAGTAGCTCTTTATTTTTAAACCAGTACCTGTCATGATGTGTATTGTCCTCTTTCTCCACTTCTCTTTATTCTCTCCTTAGCTTCTCTGGCAATAGCTCTCCACAATTCATATTGATTTAAGATATACCTCAAAGAGGTTCATTGTATGCTGATGAAGTTCTACTCTACTTTGGTAATGCCACTGCTGATCGTCCCCATGACCCTGACCTTTTTAACATGCATGAGGCCCTGCTCAGCTTTCAGTTTCACCAGTTTAAATCTGTTCTTTTCCAAATGAATTCTTTCTGTCATCTCTCAACATTCCTGAGATGGTGTCTTTCAGAAATCTGGCAATGGACATCTATGCCAAGTTCTGAAGGATGTTAGAGACTCCCTTTCCTCTTGGTCTCACCTCCCCATCTCATTCTAGTCCAGACTGGCAATTATTAAAATTAATTTGCTCTTCAGAATGAATTTTGTAAGCTCAATGCTATTCCATTCTTCTACTCCTTCCAACCACTGATAATCTGTGAGGTCTCTGGTGTCTTCATTTCTTTGGAATCACAAGAAGCCATCTATTCCACTCTGATCCAGGACAGGGGTCTGATGAAAATATCTCCATCCCAGATTTTACACTAAATATATATACCACTTTGTTTTTACTCTAAAGCCAGTATGGACCTGGGTCTACCCTTCAAAGCATTCTCCTTCTAGGCTTCCCATAAAAACATACTGTATTATATTTTCCCTTATTTCTCAACTTCATTTCTATTTCTTTCTCTTACTGTTGGCCCCATTCTATCAAATCCCCTTCAGATGAGGAGTAGTGCTGAAACATAGATGAATTCTGGGTTCGCTGCTGAGATGGCACCTCCACACTCCTTTATCACTCCTGTATTCGACTATTCTGTCCTAAATATCAGAGGCAATGCTAATTCCTCCTGCCCTTGGTGTAAGTGTAGCATATTTGTGCTGTGAGATATATTTAATAAGACAGGGCTGGAGATGTTCCTTTCTCTTCGATCTAAGCATCCAATCCTTCCCATTTCCTCCTTTTTCTATTTGAAGTTGAGATCCGGGCTGAGGAAATGTGGAGCCTCCTCTCTCTTCCCCTCTTCCATTTTATCCCCTGTATTCATTTGCTTCAACTTCCTTCTGCTAAGTCCAAACCTGTGTTTGGTCTCCACTCCTCCCTCTGCAATGCTTCCCTCAAACCTCTCCCAATTATGTGTGATTGGCTAACAGACCTTTCACCATTCTCTTTGTTGTTTTCACAAACCATCCATTTAATATCAAAAATTGCTCTAAAAATCCAAATCACAAACACACACAACTTAAAAGTGTCCATAGACAATTGCCTACCCTCTGAAGATGTTACGTAATGGGACTCAAACTAGATCCTCCATGTCATCTTTGCTCTCTTAAAGTCCCTGGAACCTTCCTCTACATGTTCTGGAAATGGCTTTCGGCTGCAGCTGAGCTCTCTGGCACTAGGCTGTTGTCACCTCAAGTTCTTCTCCTCCTGGACCATAAAGTCGTGCAGCAGAGCTTTTAATGACTGTAACCATTGCAGCTACAAATCATCCATTCTGCTGTTGCTAAACTGCAAACACAGCACCCCGAGGCACTTGTGCTAATTGCTGGAGACTTTAACCATGTGATGCTGGACAAAACATTACCTGCCTTCTCCCAGTACTGTATGTGGATTGTAACACCCAAGGAAATAAGACTATTGATTTACTGTATGCAAACGTTAAAGACGCATACAGCGCCACCCCGCTGCCTGCGCTTGGGAAAGCAGATCATAACCTGGTTCTGCTTCAGCCTCACTACAAACCAAGAGTGAGAGTCCTACCTGTAACCACACGCTCATTCAGGAAGTGGTCCCCTGAGGCACAGCAGGCTCTGAGGGACTGCTTTGGAACTACGGACTGGGATATCATGCAGGGCTCATATAGTGAGAACATTGAGGAGGTTGTTGACTGCACTACTGACTACATCAACTTCTGTATGGACATTGTAGTTCCAGTAAGAACAGTATGCTGTTATACTAACAACAAGCCATGGATTAAAAGTGACATCAAGGGCCTTTTGAACCAGAAGAAAAGGGCATGAGCTCAAGTGTGTGCAGAAGGAACTCGGAGTCCAGCTCAGGGTGGCGAAGGAGCAGTACAGGAGAAAGCTGGAGCAGAAGTTGCAGAATAACAGCATGAAGGAAGTGTGGGATGGGATGAAGATCATCACTGGCTGCAGCTCGAACCGGGGTGCCACCATCGAAAGAGACGTGGAGAGAGCAAACCTGATGAACAACTTCTTTAACAGGTTTGACCACCCTAACCCACTCTCACCTCAGAGTACTGCACCCTCCACCCATCCATCTGCTGATGCCAGCATAGGAGAGAGTTTCCACCAACCCACAATTACAGCAGCCCAGGTAAGCAGAGAGCTGAGGAGACTTTGTGCCAGCAAAGCAGCGGGTCCAGATGGAGTATCGCCACGACTGCTGAAGGCCTGTGCGTTGGAGCTGGGAAGTCCTCTACAGTGTATCTTCAACCTGAGCCTGGAACAGGGGAGAGTCCCAAGGCTTTGGAAAACATCTTGCATCACCACAGTCCCAAAGGTATCACTTCCTATTGAGCTGAATGACTTCAGGCCTGTCGCTCTGATGTCATGTGATGAAGACCATGGAGCGGCTGCTGCTTCATCACCTGAGGCCACAGGTCCGCCACGCCCTCGACCCTCTGCAGTTCGCATACCAGGAGAAGGTGGGAGCGGAGGATGCCATCATCTATATGCTACACCGATCCCTCTCCCACTTGGACAGAGGCAGTGGTGCTGTAAGAATTATGTTTCTAGACTTCTCTAGCACCTTCAACACCATCCAACCTCTGCTCCTTAGGGACAAGCTGACAGACATGGGAGTAGATTCATACCTGGTGGCATGGATCGTGGACTATCTTACAGAAAGAACTCAGTATGTGCATCTTGGGAACTGCAGGTCTGACATTGTGGTCAGCAGCACATGAGCGCCGCAGGGGACTGTACTTTCTCTGGTCCTGTTTAGCCTATATACATCAGTCTTCCAATACAACTCGGAGTCCTGCCACGTGCAAAGGTTCACTGACGACACTGCTATCGTGGGCTGCATCAGGAGTGGGCAGGAGGAGGAGTATAGGAACCTAATCAAGGACTTTGTTAAATGGTGTGACTCAAACCACCTACACCTGAACACCAGCAAAACCAAGGAGCTGGTGGTGGATTTTAGGAGGCCCAGGCCCCTCATGGACTCCGTGATCATCAGAGGTGACTGTGTGCACATGGTGCAGACCTATAAATACCTGGGAGTGCAGCTGGATGATAAATTGGACTGGACTGCCAATACTGATGCTCTGTGCAAGAGAGGACAGAGCCAACTATACTTCCTTAGAAGGCTGGCGTCCTTCAACATCTGCAATAAGATGCTGCAGATATTCTATCAAACAGTTGTGGTGAGTGCCCTCTTCTACGCAGTGGTGTGCTGGGGAGGCAGCATAAAGAAGAAGGATGCCTCATGCCTGGACAAACTGGTGAGGAAGGCAGGCTCTATTGTTGGCATGGAGCTGGACAGTTTGACATCTGTGGCAGAGCGACGGGTGCTGAGCAGGCTCCTGTCAGTCATGGAGAATCCACTGCTTCCACTGAACAGTATCATCTCCAGACAGAGGAGCAGCTTCAGCGACAGACTGCTGTCAATGTCCTGCTCCACTGACAGACTGAGGAGATCGTTCCTCCCCCACACTATGCGACTCTTCAATTCCACCCCAAGAGGAACGTTAACATTGTTCAAAGTTACTGTTTGTTATACCTGCATTGTTATCACTCTTTAATTTAACACTGTTTTTATCAGTATGCTGCTGCTGGAGTATGTGAATTTCCCCTTGGGATTAATAAAGTATCTATCTATCTAACTATCTATGTAAGTTGCTTTTAGCCTCTCACTGGAAGCCTCCTGCCCTTAATCAGCTTCATGCTGTTCAGTTAGTAAACAGCTGGTTAGGTTTCGCTCCGTGTAGCAGTTCCACTTTTTCTTGTTTTCTTTTCCTTACTTTGCTGTGTGCTCCTACATGGAGTGTGTAAGTGCCAATTTACCTCTCACCTCTTTTTATTGTGTTTCTGTTTAGGTAGCTCTCTCAGGTGGGTTAGGTGGTTATTGTTGTTTTTGTTCTTACATAACCCAAAAAAGCAGTTATTGTTGAATTTCCTTTTATTGTGCTCCTTTTTCATTTTATCATAAAAAAATTGATCACAAAAAAAACACAAGAGAGACGACATATATGAAGGTTTGCTGATAAATGAACCTTCACGATTTTGTTGTATCACTTAAACATGGACGATTTTTTCCATAGAATTCCAGTGAGGCTGGGTGTCTCTGTGCTTCAGAGGGTGTGGCGGTCTACAGCAGACAGGCAGGCTGCAGTGCCATTTCTGTATCAGGAACTCGGTAGTCATACAAAAAAAACAAAGTGCCCTTGTTAAAAACCGGAAATATTTCTATACGGCATAGCAAGCAGAAGCCTCAGTAGCTTTAACAAGGCACATTGCTTACTGCTGATTTTTCTTGGTTTCTTACTATGCAAGGGAGGCATGCATTCCTAACAGGAGATAAGGGTACTTTCGCCAACAAAGGAAAAGGGGCAGAAGCTTGAGCCCACCACATTCACCCCTTTGTGCATGTCCCTGATTAATGAGATTTTAGTGATTGGCAAAAATGTATATAATGAGGGTATTAGAAATAAACTTGATCCATTAGGATTAAAAGTCAAGACAAAGGTAAAGAATTTAGGGGTAACTATTGACTCTGACCTAAATTTTAAATCACATATTAATCAGATTACTAGGACAGGAAATATATATATATATATATACTATAGAAATATAGCAAAAGTTAGATCTCTTATAACATTGCAAGATGCTGAGAAATTAGTTCACGCTTTTGTTTTCAGTCGGCTAGATTACTGTAACGCACTCCTCTCAGGACCACCCAAAAAAGACATAAATCGATTGCAACTCATGCAGAATGGAGCTGCTAGAATCTTAACTAGGAAAAGAAAATCCGAGCACATCTCTCCAGTTTTGATGTCACTACACTGGTTACCTGTGTCATTTAAAATTGACTTTAAAATACTGCTTATGGTTTACAATAATTTCACTCCATCCTATATTTGAAAATGTCTTTCACCTTACACTCCAAATCGTAACCTTAGATCTTCAAATGAGTATCTGCTTAGAATTCCAAGAGCTAATCTTAAAAGAAGTGATCTTTTTCTGGTTTTCTCTGCTGTTCGATCTGCGCCATCACCACCTGATCAAAGCACCCTGATGTCCCTCCATTGATGGATTGCAGGTCAGAGGTCCACATGACCGTCATCATCAAGTTCTTCCACGTGAAGCCTGAAAACCATGAGGACTGATTGAGATCAATTATGTTAGGTAGAATGCCTAGAGGGGGCTGGGTGGTCTTGTGGCCTCGGAACCCCTGCAGATTTTTTTTTCTCCAGCCGTCTGGAGTATTTTTTGTTTTTGTTTTGTTTTTTCTGTCCTCCCTGGCCATTACTTTTATTATATGTTAATTAGAATTGCCTAATTTTATTTATTTATTTTATTTCTCTTCCTTCTTCCTGTGAAGCACTTTGAGCTACATTATTTGTATGAAAATGTGCTATAGAAATAAATGTTGTTGTTGTAAAAACCTAACATAACCCAAAAGCACAGCTGACATGTGAAATAATACAAATGTGAAGCCAGCCAGGGGCATTTCTAGGGAATGGTCGCGGTCTCAGCCCCAATCTTTCACTCGCTGTGTTACACATTTTTACACGTTTTTAAGAGCTGGGTTGAGAGCTTGTCGAGGGGGTGTTTCCCCTTGGGGTTTTGTGTGAGTTATACGTGTATATAAAATTGAAGAGTGGTGTTCGTTGGGGTTTCAAGCTTGTTCTAGTAGTAGAATTTCATTTCTAATCTTATACCCAAGATCAGCCCAAGATCAAAAAGATCAGGAGCCGGGGTGGTCTTTAAGCCCTATTTGTAAGCAACAAGTTTGCGGAATAGACTGCACAACCATGGAAAAGATGATTCAGACCCTAATTCAAGCTTTGTGCAGAGACTCCAGAATCCTCCAAGTCTGTTCAGAAATAGTGGATTCCATGCCAAATCGCATTCAGATGCTTCTCAAGAGCAGAGGAGGTCATATCATGTACGGATTTGAATAGGGTTGCCAGATTAGAAAATTAGAAGGAGACGATACGTGATCTTCTCGGAAGACAACGTGAGACAAGGCAGTGAGATAAAAGGCCAGCTGCTGCACAGGATTTTAAATGATCAACACACAGCTCAACAAGCAGAACATGCAGCAAGGCAGCAGCAGCAAAAAGACAGCAGCTGATCAGACCGCATCTCCTCAGGGTGCGTTCAGCCCCCTCTACCCCCCCACCCCCCTCCATTTGATTATGCGAGTGGCAGAGACACGAATTGGCTATGCCCCCTACACACCCAGACCAATATATTATATAAGAGTAGAGACATAAGTTAAAAACAAAAAGCAAGGATTTTAATGGGTTATGAGGAAAACAAAAGTAAAATCATTTGAAAATTATTTAATACAAGCTAAAAAATTCTGTAAAAGTGAAATTATTTGAAAATATTTATTTAATACAGACAACAGAGAAATATTATTATTTAATACAGGCAGTTAGAAAAAAGTGGGCGTGGCAAGTAGTAAGAACACACTTTGTTGACAGTCAACTGAACAAGTTGCAAACAGGCAGCTAACACTATTAGTTTCCTCGTTACATTTGGGTTATTTTCATCAAGATAATCTAAGAAAAAAAAAAAGTATAATTGCTTATAAAGGTACAACTAAGTACTGTAAGAAGGTAGTAAAAATATATTTTTATTACGAAATTTGAAAATGAACCAAATACGGGAAATTTGGGTGTCCCTGAAAGGTCAGTACTGGACAGGGGACAAAATTATCAAATATTGGGCATGTCCCGTATATAAGGGACGTCTGGCAACCCTAGATGTGAGTATATATTATTCATAATAAAAAAACTGAGCAAAACTGATTTTTGTTGTTTTGTTTGTTTCAATTGATTTGCTTATTAATTTATATTTAATTCGTTACCTATAAATATATGATTAATTATATACAGTGGAACCTCTAGATACGAGTTTAATTCGTTCCAGCACTGAGCTTGTATAGCGAATTTCTCGTATCTAGAACAAACTTCTCCATTGAAAATAATGGAAATCCAGTTAATCCGTTCCGCACCCCAAATATATTAACATAAAAATCCATTTTCCTAACAAATAACACTGATAAATTATATATACTGTAGTCTACCTTTAATAAATAACACTGGTAAATAATAACTGATTATTAAAAGAATCAGAACAGGTGTCCAAAGTGCAGTAGAGCATTCAATAAATCTTTAAATAAATAATCCTTAAAACAGTTGTGAAGTGGAGGTTTAAAATACACAAGAATAACAATCCTTTAACACGAGGTTAAAACGTCAAAAGGATGCAGTCTTTAAAAAACAGATGACAATCCCCGGTGCTTCTTCTCTGTTAGCGTCTCACCTGCGGGCTCTGCAACAGGCGAGACACTCTTAATGCAGCTGACCTTCTCTACACCGTCCTGCTTCAGCTGTTTGGCTCGCCTGTTCAGCTACACGCGAGCCTGCGCAGGCTCGCTCTCCCGCACCGACTTCCTGCCCGCCCCCTCCCTCTCTCTCTCTCTCTCTCTCTCTCTCTCTCCCTCTCCTTTTACTTTTTCTCCCCCTTAACCGGCTCGCGCTTCTCTATATATGCGGGGAGGACATGGCAGCTGCAGCCCATCAGCCACAGGAACAATCATGGATGTGGGCAGTTTCCCACCTGTGCACTTAAGTGAGAAACGCAGACACCGCAGATCGCGGCTCGCAACTGCTACCACGCCCCCTCGCTAAGCCGCGAGCTATACCCACAGCCTGGCTCGTGGCTCGTTACGCGAGCCAATGCTCGCATTTAGATCTGAATTTTTCGCTCATACTTTCCTCGTATTTTGAATTTCTCGTATACAGAGGTGATCGTATCTCGAGGTTCCACTGTATAAACATTTAATTCACTATGTATTTAACATGATAATTCATATGCCATTGCCCTATTTCCGTTCACAAAGCCTAATAACACATTTAAAATACACAGTTAAAATAAAATGTTATATTACAGAATCACAAATGAATGCAAATTGTGCAACTCATAAACGTGAATGATGAATCAAATGGCTCGTGACTCAGGCGGTTCTTGCGCATCCGGTTTACACTTCCGCTAGCTGACAAATCACGACGTCACGCAGGACACGTATGCGCCTTAGCACTAGTGCCTTTGAGCGCCACTGAACCGAGTCGTTCTCCCTCACGGTTCATATGGTTCACTGAAAAGAATCGTTCAAAAAGAACGAATCGTTCATCACCATTTAACAGCACAAATCCCGCCACTCTCTCTGTGTGCTGCGCTTTCATATTACTGGCTGTCAGCAGCACAGAGAGAGAGAGAGAGGTGACGTAAGTGGCCCTCTTTGCGCATGTCCAATCACATGATCGTACTAATTCTCGACACAGCTGCCCTGCTTCGATGCAACAAGAAAAAGGAGCGAGACAAGCGAACTGATGGAAATATTTTTTTAATTTAATAAACGAATTAGCGGTTTATGTATAAGGGACTCCAGCAGAGTCAGCGTGTAGAAGTGGCCACCACAATGAAGTTTGTACTTTAACGTCACCTCTAAACGCTAGACGAAAGTACAATACAAAATTATTAGCATGTATAGACGTTAAGTAATTTATTAATCAGCAACCGTAGTTGTAAAAGGTAACATGAAAGATTATGGATGTACTGTACGCTGTTAACAACACAATGTCATCATAGTCAGAAGATTTCTCTTAGAATTCATGCACCTGCATTGTTTAAGCTTTTTTTTTCGGGATGCCAACGCTGACAAATCGCGAACAGACGTTTATAAAACTTCACTTCGTCCATGTTAATGTTAGACCGTCACACATTTTAAGTTTTTTTGTAAGGCCTAGTGCAGCAGAGCTGGGAAGAGGCAGGAGGACAAAGCAGCTCCTGTAGGAGAAGGTGGCATCTGCACATCCTGGGTGTGTCTTAATGGCAATGAGCCAATAGTAATAATAATAAATGTTATTTATATAGCGCCTTTCTCATGCTGAAGGCACTTATTTAAACAGCAGGATATATGTTACACTGGAGCTGCATACAACAAAAAACAGGTAAACACAGGATATATCCATCCATCCATTTTCCAACCCGCTGAATCCGAACACAGGGTCACGGGGGTCTGCTGGAGCCAATCCCAGCCAACACAGGGCACAAGGCAGGAACCAATCCCGGGCAGGGTGCCAACCCACCGCAGACACAGGATATACACAGCATTAAATAGAATACAGGAAAAAAGAGACCAGAGTATAATACTAAAAGTAATGCCTGAACAAATCACATCATTTGTGATATAACACACGCACACACACATTATCCTGAGCTTCTGCATAGAGAAATAAAGTGAAAAAGGGTCAGAGTGTCAGGTTAAGTTAAATGCCTTCCTGAACAGATGGCTTTTAAGTTGTTTTTTAAAAGAATGAATGGAGTCAGCTGATCTCATTAATTCAGGAAGGTCATTCTAAAGTCTGGGTGCTTTACAGCGAAAGGCCCGGTCACCCATAGAGGGCAGGTTAGTGTGGGGCACAACAGAATCAGAGGACCTTAGTGGGTGAACAGGAGTGGAGTGATGGAGAAGGTCACTGATGCAGTCCGGTGTGAGGTCATTTAAAGATTTGTGGGTTAATAATACAATTTTATACTCAACCCTCTAAGACACAGGCAGCCAGTGAAGGTGAAGCAGGATGGGTGTGATGTGCTTGCTGTTGCTGGTTTGTTTAAGGACTCTTACAGCAGAGTTTTGAAGGAACTGGAGGTGTGATATAAGATTTGAAGGGGCACCTGCCAGTAGGGATTTACAATAATGTGATAAGAGCAGGGACAAGTTTTTCAGCATTAGAAAAAGGAGAGGTAAGAGCGAACACAGTATATGTTATGGAGGTGGAATTAAAGTTTCTTAATGTAGTTTTTGTGGTTGGAATAAGAAACTGAGGAAATCAAAAATGACACCGAGATTCCTTGCATCAGAAGTTCTGAGGAGATCACCGTCAAGAGTGACTGAGATAGAGCTCATTTTCTTAAGTTGTGCTTTAGTGCCATTTAGCAGGAGTTCAGTTTTGTTGCAATTTAATTCCAAAAACTTCTGCTCCATCCAGGTTTTAATTTCACTGAGGCAAGTTGTGAGCTGAGAAAGCTCTGATGAAGTTTCACTTTTAACATTGAAATAGAGATGAGTGTCATCTGCATAAAAATAATAACCAAGTCCAATGCTACGAATAATATGGCCAAGGGGAAGCATATAAATACAGAACTGCAGAGGGCTGAGGACAGAGCCCTGAAGAACTTGTGTGACTGGTGCTGAGCTGGACCTGCTGTTGCCAGAGCTAAGAAACACTTGCCTGTCAGATAGGATTTAAACCACTGGAGGGCAGAGCCAGAGCTACCCAGCATGTTCTCCATTCCAGACAGTAGAATGTCATATCTCAGTGTCAAAAGCTGCACTAAGATCTAACAGAATTAATATACTGGGTTTGTCCAGAGTCTGCTGCCATAAGCAAATTATTGGTTACTCAAAGCAGAGCAGTTTTATAGTTGTGCTGTGCTCTGAAACCAGACTGAAAGGGTTCCATCAAATTAGTAGAATTTAAGTAATTGGCGAGTTGGGAGGCTAAAATACACTCAAGAACCGTTGATAGAAGTGGTAAGTGAGAAATAGGCCAAGAATTGTTAAGATTTGTCAGCATCAAGTCCAGACTTTTTTTTTTTTTAACATTGGGGTTACAGAAGCGATTTTAAAAGTGGCTTTCACAAAACCAGTGTCAAGGGTTGTATTTATTATTGATGTAACAGTCTGGATCAGGGCATAAAGGCAGGATTTAAGAAGTGTGGTGGTGATGGGGTCCAGTACACAGGTAGTCGGCCTCATCTTACAAAGCAGGTCATAAACAAATGTAGATGTTAAGGTGAGAGTTTAGAAAAGGTGCTGGATTGAGTGGGAAGAAAGGGAAAGATATAAATGGATTTAAGTTAGTTGAATTATGTAGATCTTAAATTGTATGAGGAGTGGACATTTTCCACTTTTTCACAGGCTTAGGTAGAGGAGATAATTGGGCCAGATGAAGGTTAAAGCAGTTTATGAACTACAGACAACAAAACCCCCAGGTTATCATGACCACTTTCTTTTATTCTGCCATAATGTGTTCTTGGCTACAGTGGTGCAACCCTGTAAGCCCTTTGATGGGCAGAGAAAGCCTGGATTGGCACAGTGAGGTCAGCCTTACGTGACCTTATCAGTGGTCCCAAGTTCAGTCCTTGGTTGGCTCCCTGTGGCTGCAGGATTTCCTCTAAAACATCTTTTTTTTTTTTTACCACGCTTATATTAACTTCACCCGTTTGTCTGGTACAAACCTTGTTATTGATATTTAACCCACTTCCTACTGTCCAAATGACTTGACATTTTGCACAATTACTCACTTCCGATGACAATACATAATCAATAATCAGTTTCACTAATTGATCAATTAAGCCATGTTAATTAAAAAATGAAATTTTCATATGAAGAATAGTTCCAAGATTTCACCAATAGATGGCGCTAGTAACAGATAGAAATATTAAAGGAAGTGTTACAATAGTGATTACACAAGTATAATAAAACAAACCCAAGACTAAAAAGTTATATATATATATATATATATATATATATATATATATATATATATATATATATATATATATATATATATATATATAAACACTTTTAAAAAGCCACACTTATATTAAGTTCTGAAGTGTATTAAAAAGTAAAAAATAAGTCTCTCATACATGACTCGTAAAATAAAAAATGAGACTTATTTTTTACTTTTTAGTACACTTTTGAACTTAATATAAGCTTGGTTTTTAAAAAGTATTATATAAATATAAAATTTAATCAGACTCTTAACTCAAAGTTTCTATCTTTTTTGGTACAAATTCAAAAAGTACAAACTGATTTTTGCTTTATATTATTTTGTTCGTTTTAATGTTCTGGTTATTTAAGCCACTATTTACTAATAAGAATTTGGATACAATTAAGAGAACAAACCCACAAAGTTAAAAAGAAAATGACAGAACAAAGTTAAACATTTAAAATTTGGCAAAAACACTTATTATTTCTTTATTTATCAGATGCCTGTAGGCAAAGGCGACTGAAAGCAAGTTGCAATATATAAAAGAATGAAGGGGTACTGTATGCATTTAAGCAACAGAGAACAAGATAAACAAAGCAAACACAAGGGAGTAGACGCACTGTTACATAATTGTACCTACAACTAGACTGTGACAAAATCAGTATCCCCCACTCTTTGTCCTGTCGGAGAGAAGCTAAGCTGACTCCAGGTCACTTTTATTAATGTTGAGTTCAGATATTTTTTCCAGCCTACACGGTGAATGTTTGAATGATGTATTCAATATGTATGAGAACAATACTCCCATAGACATCATTAAAATTACCTGTGATCTAAAGCCCTCCTGTTGGTTCGTACCAGATGAGATGGCCTTCACTGACCTCCTCCAGTAATACGTTGTTTGTGGTTGTTTTCAATTTGGCCCTTATCAAAGTCATCCAGAGGTTTATACCTGCCCATTTCTTCTTGATCTATTGACTAATGTCAGCTTACCATCTAATTCAACCCTGACTTGACAGGAGCCATTTTTATGAGGCATTCAACGTTATTCGCTTCATATGGGAGAGGTCAAATTTTAGTGATTGGCAATAATGGATACAATGAGGCTATAAGAAATAAACTGGTTGCATTAGGATTAAAAGTCAAGACGGAGGTAAAAAGCTTAGGGGTAACTGTTACTGTAATCTGAATTTTAAATCGCATATTAATCAGATCACTAGGACAGCATTTTTTTCACTTAAGAAACATAGCAAAAGTTAGACCTCTTATATCATTGAAAGATGCTGAGAAATTAGTTCACGCTTTTGTTTTCAGTCGGCTAGATTACTGTAACGCACTCCTTTCAGGACTACCCAAAAAAGACATAAATCGTTTGCAACTAGTGCAAAATGCAGCTGCTAGAATCCTAACTAGGAAAAGAAAATCTGAGCACATTTCTCCAATTTTGATGTCACTACACTGGTTACCTGTGTCATTCAGGATTGACTTTAAAATTCTGCTGATGGTTTATAAAGCCTTAAGTAATCTCGCCCCATCTTATATTCCAAATCGCAACCTCAGATCCTCAAGTGAGTGTCTCCTTAGAATTTCCTTCTGCTGTTATGCACCTAAAATCTGGAATAGCCTGCCAATAGGAATTCGCCAGGCTAATAGAGTGGAGCACTTTAAAAAAACTGCTGAAAACACAGTATTTTAACTTGGCTTTCTCATAACTTCATTTCAATTTAATCCTGATACTCTGTATATCCAGTTCATTATAATAACTATCCATGGTGGCTCTAAAATCCGTACTAACCCCTACTCTCTCTTCTGTTTCTTTTTCCGGTTTCTTTGTGGTGGTGACTTGCGCCATCTACTCAAAGCACCGTGATGTTCCAGCATTGATGGATTAAAAGCCAGAAGTATGCATGACCACCATCATCATCAAGTCCTTCCATGATAACCCTAAATACAAAGAGGACTATTTCATTTATGTTAGGTAGAATGCCCAGAGGGGACTGGGCGGTCCTGTGGCCTGGAACCCCTACAGATTTTATTTTTTTCTCCAGCCGTCTGGAGTTTTTTTTGTTTTTTTCTGTCCTCCCTGGTCATCGGACCTTACTCTTATTCTATGTTAACTAATATTGTCTTATTTTAATTTCGTACTTTATCTTTTATTTTTCTGTTCTTCATTATGTAAAGCACTTTGAGCTACTTTTCTGTATGAAAATGTGCTATATACAGTGGGGCAAAAAAGTATTTAGTCAGCCACCAATTGTGCAAGTTCTCCCACTTAAAAAGATGAGAGAGGCCTGTAATTTTCATCATAGGTATACCTCAACTATGAGAGACAAAATGAGAAAAAAAAATCCAGAAAATCACAGTGTCTGATTTTTGAAGAATTTATTTGCAAATTATGGTGGAAAAAAAGTATTTGGTCAATAACAAAAGTTCATCTCAATACTTTGTTATATACACTTTGTTGACAATGACAGAGGTCAAACGTTTTCTGTAAGTCTTCACAAGGTTTTCACACACTGTTGCTGGTATTTTGGCCCATTCCTCCATGCAGATCTCCTCTAGAGCAGTGATGTTTTGGGGCTGTCGCTGGGCAACACGGACTTTCAACTCCCTGCAAAGATTTTCTATGGGGTTGAGATCTGGAGACTCGCTAGGCCACTCCAGGACCTTGAAATGCTTCTTACGAAGCCACTCCTTTGTTACCCGGGCGATGTGTTTGGGATCATTGTCATGCTGAAAGACCCAGCCACGTTTCATCTTCAATGCCCTTGCTGATGGAAGGAGGTTTTCACTCAAAATCTGATGATACATGGCCCCATTCATTCTTTCCTTTACACGGATCAGTCGTCCTGGTCTCTTTGCAGAAAAACAGCCCCAAAGCATGATGTTTCCACCCCCATGCTTTACAGTAGGTATGGTGTTCTTTGGATGCAACTCAGCATTCTTTCTCCTCCAAACACGACGAGTAGAGTTTTTACCAAAAACTTTTTTGGTTTCATCTGACCATATGACATTCCCCCAGTCCTCTTCTGGATCATCCAAATGCTCTCTAGCAAACTTCAGACGGGCCTGCACATGTACTGGCTTAAGCATGGGGACACGTCTGGCACTGCAGGATTTGAGTCCCTGGCGGCGTAGTGTGTTACTGATGGTAGCCTTTGTTACTTTGGTCCCAGCTCTCTTGCAGGTCATTCACTAGGTCCCCCCCGTGTGGTTCTGGGATTTTTGCTAACCGTTCTTGTGATCATTTTGACCAGATCTTGCATGGAGCCCCAGATTGAGGGAGATTATCAGTGGTCTTGTATGTCTTCCATTTTCTAATAATTGCTCCCACAGTTGATTTCTTCACACCAAGCTGCTTACCTATTGCAGATTCAGTCTTCCCAGCCTGGTGCAGGTCTACAATTTTGTTTCTGGTGTCCTTTGACAGCTCTTTGGTCTTGGCCATAGTGGAGTTTGGAGTGTGACTGAGGTTGTGGACAGGTGTCTTTTATAATAACGAGTTCAAACAGGTGCCATTAATACAGGTAATGAGTGGAGGACAGAGGAGCCTCTTACAGAAGAAGTTACAGGTCTGTGAGAGCCAGAAATCTTGCTTGTTTGTAGGTGACCAAATACTTATTTTCCACCATAATTTGCAAGTAAATTCTTTAAAAATCAGACAATGTGATTTTCTGGATTTTTTTCTCATTTTGTCACTCATAGTTGAGGTATACCTATGACGAAAATTACAGGCCTCTCTCATCTTATTAAGTGGGAGAACTTGCACAATTGGCGGCTGACTAAATACTTTTTTGCCCCACTGTAAATAAATGTTGTCGTTATTGTCATTAATGTTGTAAAATAACTTGGCTGAATGTTAATTTTTATACAGTCTACAACATTCCCAGGTCATTTTGAACTAAAATATTATACAGGCCTCTTTCAGGCAAGTAATATTAATGTGTTAACAATGGAAAACAAAGCAAACACGTCAGAGTAATCAATGAGGAAGAGTGTGTCATCCCACACAACACCAAAAAGCAAGTGAGGGTGGAAAGACTTCTGATGACAACATAAAAATGGAAATCCAGCAATGGCTCAACTGAAGGCAAAACTTGTGTGTAAGGGAGGCCTATGCTCAATAGCACCTCAGGCAGATGGGACATAATCCTGAGCAGGTTTTTACAGAGGTAGGCCCAGTGTAAGGGTTTTTATTGGATAAAAATACACATGTAAAAAATTCAACTGCAAAAGTATTTGAAGAATGTTTGTCTGCTCATCATCTGTTGCTCATGCAGTGTATACAATATTTGCTTAAGGACAGTAAAGGTGAGTTATCTTGGTTGTTTAATGGAGGTGTTTATATAATTGGAAAGCTAAAGCGTACCACAATGAACAAAACCTAATTTACAATTAAAGGGAAGAGTGTCCTTGCAGACCATTGCATTGAGTTGTTTGAATGACACAAAATATTATTGAATATTCAATTCTATAAAGATCTTGGTGCTCTTGCAGGAAGACTAAATGCAGAATTCCAAATTTCACCTATGGGATTAACAAAGTTTGCTCTAATATTTCCACAAAGGGTGAAACAATTTACTTTTAAGTTCGCCACTACGGATAATGAAATCCAATTTCTGACTATAATGGTACCAGTCTCTCAATGTTTTTCAAACTTTTATATTTTGTGGATATTAAAACACACAGGAGAGCACGCACAAACAGAGTGGTTGAAATTGATATGGAAGAGAGAGAAATGATTAAGGTCTGGATCTTAAGGCCAGAATATCAACGTGCCTCAAGTGAATCAGTTTCACGTTTCATAGTTAAGGAGAATATTCCTCACTCCAAGCATTACATTTATCTAATGATGCAAGCAGGAATAAGGACTAAAAAAATATGCCTTTTAATTGAGATTTTCCTACAAGTGATTTGGTTTGTTAGTTGAATTGAATATAACAGTCACATCCAGCCATTTCTGGACCAAAGTTGACACTACCAAGTCGAACAGTCCTATGTCATGCTGATTATAAATGGATTTAGGCGATATGATGTCAGTCGGGTATTGAAAGGCAGACTTTAGAGCCAAAGGACAATTGCTTTTGAAAAAAGCTTTGAGTGAAAAATCTAAGTGTTTATAAGGGTCTTTAAGATTCACAGTTTTGAATGGTTTCTATGTTTTGGAAAAAGAAATCTGATACAATATTCTCTTATTTTAAAAATGTAAGCACATTATCGTGCTAATGTATTTGTGCATGCAAAATTATTCTCAGGCTCTCTCTCTTTACAAGTAGACATAGTCATTTTTTGCTGAAACCAGTTTTGCATATAGCGCAACTGCCACTATTTTTTTTTTTTCTAAATTCAATTTGCACAAACTTTATTTTGTGTCACAAATTAGCAAGGATATGTAGAGATTAACAAACAGCCTTATAGTTGCATAATTTCATGCTCTCCTCAGTGAGTTCAAATTAGAGGTTAACTTGTGTCAATCAGGAGCAGGCAGGAATAGTTACATGGAGCAATAAATTGTTATTTGCACTTGTATGCTGTGCTGTATGTGTAACACCTACTTGAAGATTAGACTCTTGGGATATTTGAATTCACAGCCTATAACTTGGTTATTAATTTGATGAGTTAAATTTATACATTGAGACATTTGCCAATATCACACTGCTACTAAAGAGAACCACATGGCTGACCTGCATATTTAAATAAATACCAGGAGTCTCTCTGCAGTTGTAAGACAGCTATTCAATTGATCTTGCATATATAAAGAGGACATTAAATTTTAAACACATTAAAAGGTTCAGTGTAGTTTTTTCTAGTACAGCGTAAACACCAAAAAGTAACATGTTGGTTAAGAGTCTAAAATAAAGAAAACTGACATACACGATAAAGCAAACATTCATAGTAAAAAAAAAATGGAAAAGTCTTTTTGTTAAGAATTTAAATTTTTTATTGCTTGATCTGCCATTAGGACAATCTATAACAAAAGGATTATCATTTTAGCACATAAAATAAATCAAATCGTATACAGTCATTGAATAACAATAAAAAAATGGTCCATTGCTGATCTACAGCTCATAGAGAACTGTAAATACATGCTTGCTGAAGACTGGGCCAGAAGTAATAATTTTTAAAGCCCCGACCACATAAGCTAAGGCAAACTATGTCAACTGTGTTTTCCAAACATACATACTTATGATTTCACACACTGGTAAAGCTATAATTTTAATAAATGCTTAAATTAAAGCAACAGATTGACGCATCATAAAATAAACTGACTAAATAAAACCTGGGAGTGAAAAGCAAGTCAAAAGGATGGGGAGTTGTGGACATTAAAAAATGATTTTTTTTTCATTTTTTTTTTTTAAAATAATGCTCAGAGTAAAATTTGATTCAGATTTTTTTTTCCAGGTATTGCCTCTTTTTAATACTAACTATTGAATCACATCAATTTCAGGTGTCATATTATACTAAGAAAAATTTGCCACATAAAAATCCTAGGAAGATCAAGTCAAAATATTTCATGTAACATGGCACCTAAAAAGTTGTCCATACTGGTAAAACAAACATATCAAGGGTGGTGCAAGTACAAGAATTTTACGGGGATTTCAAGGTTTTATTTAGAGAAATACATTTTTTTTTTGTAAAGACATACTTTGTCCTTAAAAATAGTAGTAACTGTTTTAAAATTAAAACTATGTTTTGAAAAATAAACTGCCAGCACCAGATTTGAAATGCATGGCTTTTTAGTCTCCAAAAGACAAAAAATAGCACACAAATCTGTTGGAATTTCTAAACTGTACATGTTAACAGGAAAACGCACGTACACTTTGGTCAACAGAAGGATTAAGGTTTCACAATATGTATGCTGTAACTAAATAAATGTCAACTATGTATGATGTTAAACAAATCCATATTTAAACAATGACAAGTGCAGTAGACATGCGATTCTGTTCGTCTCATGAAATGTGACCTAATAGTTTTAGTAAACCATGATGATACCCTGTAAATAACACGTATAAAGACATACATTTAATGAGTTTTTTCTCCTTAAACGTCTTATGGGATTATCTTAAGAGCTTGCTGCCACTCCCACCTACAGTACTGTCCTACTTTACCTCATTCTGTACAAGAAATAATTATATATTTTGATTAAATACATCAATAAACTGTGACGTTTCATAAAAAATAGCATTGGTACACATGAAGTAATTAACACTTAACTGTAAAAATACTGTAATATCTTTAAGACCTTCTGAATAATTCTTGGTAAAAGAGGGATGAAATAAATCATCTTGATAAGCTATAACAGAAACCTGACAAGTCAGTCTTCACACTTCTATAATAAGAATATTTGTTGAGCAGTTATGGTATTAACATTTTTTGAACTGATCATTAAGCAAGTGTCTCCACCTTGTCTTTCAAACCATAACTGAGAAAAATTCACTTCTGTTCTCTTTTGATCTGCCTCATGTCCACAACAGCACTTATAAAACTGCAATGCATTACACAGATACTGTACAGTCTTTACGGCAAATATATAAAGTTAGAAAAGTAAATATTTTTATGAGAAGCACCATCCGCCAATTGAACTCTTCACCCAGGCACAAAAAAATCAAAATTACTAGCACAAATCCTTGGTGATATCAATCATCAATGTAAAAAAATTTCATGAAGTGACATTATTTCAACGAAATAAATGCATATACTATTTAAACTTCTGGCTTATAATGGTTCTTATAATGGTACTTATAACCATTAGTTACTGTTTGGCACTAGATTTATAGTCAAAATATTAAGTCTGTTAAAATGGACATTTCTCCAACAATCAGTGAACATTTATGACATTTTGAAGTTACAGTGTAAGGTACACTAGCTTTTTATCAAACTCAAACTCCTTTCTTAAAGAATAATTCAAGGAAAAAAATGTTTCAAGCTACGTATGTGGTGGTGGGATGGGTGCAAGTGTGTATGTGTGGTGGGTGGCACTAAACCAAATGGGAATGGATGGGGATCTGTCAGAAGATTTTGAAACGTTATAATTTTCAATCCTTTTTTTTTTTTTTTTTTTTAAAACAAAATGCAGAATAATTAAAATCAAGTGGCTTCATTATTCAATTGATATAAAGTGATAAAGTATACACTTTATACCTGTTAGCTTTGTTAATAATTCAAATTGTATTTTCACACGTAGCAAGTCTGAACTACAGACAACTTGAATAGTTTTATTTTTTGTGTATATGTGTTATGTATGTACACACACACATGCACACACGCACACAACTGAATAATAAAAAAAGTAATGCATTGGAAACCTGATTCGAAGCACTGAGCTGGACACACAGAAACCAACACTTAAGAAAGCATAATGCTGGTGGACCAGTAGATGTCATAAAAATGATAAACTAAGCAAACTGCATTTCTGGACCTTGCAATCAGAGAAAGGGTAAAGATTCTTTAGACAGACAGGGATACAAAGCTGTTATACTGTTGAATGTTTCGTTTGAGAATATCTGAACATGGCCCCAGCACACGTTCAAAGCGAGGTCTGTCAAGTTTTACGCACTTCAGGGGACCACGAGCTACCACAGTGGCTGCCCGAGGGCGATTCATTAGAAGAGCTATTTCACCTGAAGGAAAAAGAAAAGGTTGATAATAGGTAAACAGGTGAAAACAAAACAAGGCATTTTAAAAAACAGAATTACAAAAGTCTTAAAATACTCAAAAATTAGATTATCAAAAATAAGAACAGAGTTTCATAAATACAATTTAAATATGTTAAGATAATTTGCAATACTTTGTTAGGCACACAGATTTTACATAGGAATGTAAATGCATGATTGTTACTGTCATGTAGTTTATGAACACTAAAGGTGACAGCAGATCAACTGCTGGATATTCAGAGAGAGTGGTTATGGTACATTTTTCAAATATTAATGGGGTATTAAACTCAATTTTTTTTAAATTCATAGTCCTATTGGAAGACATATTAAACAAAAAACTTAAAATTTAGTCAAATTAGTATTATAATCCACATGTGAGTTTCCCTTTTGGGTTTGCTGTTTCACTACATAAGAACCTCTGAACAGTATCCTGCAGTCATCACTCGTGACACTCTAATACAACATATGAGTAAATGTGCATTCACTGCGGAAAACAGTATGCCTATTATCTCAGGCTTAACAGATGATATGCCTGCCATAAAATAGTCTGTGTGTGACATAGCTGTAACATAAAGCTCTCTTTTGCCAGGTCCAAAATGCCAGAGAGATATACAACAGTAGACAACCGACTATCTTTCACTGCTTTCCTGATGCCATTCTTCATTAATTTATCATGGCATCATCATTTCCCATTGTGTTTCTACCACTGTCACTGTTGGCATAAACATCAATTAAACTTGAATTATTTACATTCCAAGTTTTACATTTACCACAGACTAAAGTGGCCTTTAATAGCAAATTAACTTTATCTTAGATTTTTTAATAGTGAGAAAAATTACAATAGTTGAACAGGCACATTACAATTTAAAATACTCTACGAAATATTAATGAACTCACACTACGAGTGATTAGTTGTGCAAATTTCAGTCACGTCTGTGACGAGAAACAGTTTTTCTCATATTATATGATCAGACAGATTTATGACATAAATAATGTGATTCAAGTATACAGTCCGTTAGAATGTGACAGTTTGGATCTGTGGGATAGCAGAACATTCATTATGGCGCACAGATTCCTTTTCCTGATGCCTTGCCAATTGAATCAGCCTCTCCAAGACCCATTTCTGTCAGAAGTAGCCCTGTGCTAGTTATATACTGTACAAGCTGTATGCTAAGATCTAAATAAATGGAAGCTTCTGTAAAGAGGAAGAGCAGAGGATGGCAGGCTATCTTGTAACCCTTTTGGAGGGAAAGTCACAAGCAGATTAGGTAAAAGAAAAAAAAGCACTAAGAAAAGGGCAGTCCTTGTTTAACATTTACCACAGACTTAAAACGGCTTTTAATAGCAAATACACTGTATTTTAGATTTTGTTTATTGTAGTGTAAAAAGTTTTGATAGTGATTGATTTAGGCACATTATGTAAATTCACACAATTTATACAAAACTCAATTAAGACTGCGATCAGAAACTGTTTTTACTCATCATATGTGATCAGCCAGTGTAAATGACTGATTGTTCTATAAGTTTGAGATAAACAATGTGAGCCAAGTAATAGACCAAATGCCTTTAAATCTTTCAAATGTTCTTTGATAGTCTATAAAGTAAATGTAGAAAATGGCCTACTGAAAGCTTTCTCTTGTTGAAATTGAATTAGTTAAGCTTTTGTTTGGTAGTACAGTGGAACCTCGGGTCACGACCGCAATTCGTTCCAAAACTCTGATCGCAACCCGATTTGGTCGTGACCCGAAGTAATTTCCCCTATAGGATTGATTGTATGTAAATACAATTAATCCGTTCCAGACCGTACAAGCTGTATGTAAATATATATATTTTTTTTTAAAGATTTTTAAGCACAAAATTAGTTAATTATACCATAGAATGCACAGTGTAATAGTAAACTAAATGTTTGCTTACTTCTTCTGCTTGGGCTCTCTCGCTCGCTCTCTCCCTCTCTCGTTCACACTCTCTCTCTCTCCCTCTCTCACTCTCTCTCTCTCGCTACACAGGGAGAAACTGAACACGTGCGGAAATCAGCGAGTACGAACCGGAAGGGAAACTGGCTTGTTTGTCACCCGAGTGTGTGGTCGTGAACAGATGCAAAAGTTTGGCAAACTTTTTGGTCGTAACCTGATTTGTACGTGGTCCGAGACGTTCATGACCCGAGGTTCCACTGTATATAGTATAAGAGCACATCATCAACAAATTCCAAAAAGTTTCAATAACTTGTAATCCCTTATCTATTATATAAAGATTTTCTGTTTCCTCTAGATCAGGGGTAGGCAACGTCGGTCCTGGAGTGCCACAGTATGTGCAGGTTTTTGTTCCAACCCAGTTCCTTAACGAGAACTCAATTATTGCTGATGAAGCACATATTGCTTAAGTGACATTTTAATGCTTCATTTTAGTGGTCTCGCTTGTTAAGGTTCTCCAACCTTAATTGCTTATTTCAATCTTAAACTGCTGCATTCAGTGTTTTAATTGCTCCTTATTAGCAATAAGATGTAAAAGACAAAGCAGCCAGCAGTTCTCCAGTTAGCTTTTTTCCAATTACATCTGTGTGTGTTCATCATGCACGGTTTGATTTAATAAAACACTTAATAGAAAAATGTGACAGACTGAAAATGATCTGTTTTAGGCTTCAAATCATTTGGATGATATCCTTGGAAAGGAAAAAAATCTACGATATAAAAGCCTTACATTGCACAGACTAACAAGCCATAAAATTAAATAAGGTCTGAGATTGGCAATGATTGGTTTCTAATTAAGCAATTGGGTTGAATGAAAACCTGTAGCCACTGCGGCTCACCAGGACCGACATTGCCTACCCCTGTTTTACATCTTATTGCTAATAAGGAGCAATTAAAACACTGAATGCAGCAGTTTAAGATTGAAATAAGCAATTAAGGTTGGAGAACCTTAACAAGCGAGACCACTAAAATGAAGCATTAAAATGTCACTTAAGCAATATGTGCTTCATCAGCAATAATTGAGTTCTCGTTAATGAACTGGGTTGGAACAAAAACCTGCACATACTGTGGCACTCCAGGACCGACGTTGCCTACCCCTGCTCTAGATTATATGTACAATGAAACAACCATCCACTGCTGGAGCAAAAGTAGTTATTTGTTAAACATGTAATTTCTGAATTTGTCTTGAATTATGAAGATAACCAACAAACAATCCACTAAAGGAACATTGTTAGTTATCACTGAAGTATGTGATTCCTGTATTGTTGCTTCATGATCATTACACATCATAGCTATTATGTGAAATAATTGCACGGTTGACTTGACAAACCACATTTTCACAATTCTAGGGCTACCAATTATTATTCAGATTCTACTGAATAACTCTTGGGCGGCACGGTGGCGCAGTGGGTAGTGCTGCTGCCTCGCAGTTGGGAGATCTGGGGACCTGGGTTCGCTTCCCGGGTCCTCCCTGCGTGGAGTTTGCTTGTTCTCCCCGTGTCTGCGTGGGTTTCCTCCAGGCGCTCCGGTTTCCTCCCACAGTCCAAAGACATGCAGGTTAGATGGATTGGTGATTCTAAATTGGCCCTGGTGTGTGCTTGGTGTGTGGGTGTGTTGGCACCCTGCCTGGGATTGGTTCCTGCCTTGTGCCCTGTGTTGGCTGGGATTGGCTCCAGCAGACCCCCCGTGACCCTGTGTTTGGATTCAGCGGGTTGGAAAATGGATGGATGGATGAATAACTCTTCCTGACTATTGTGTATAATGTATGAAAACATAATATTGCTTGTTCCTACTACTAAATCTTAAGTGTCAACCTGTGAATATTTTACTTAATGAGAATAATCAATGACACTGAAGTCTGCTCTGAAATGATGGACATAGAGCTCACTTGATAGAAACAAAAACATGCAGGCACCGCTACACTGTAGAAACAGAGTGCAAGACTTAGGTCAGACACTTTTATTAGTTCTATTTGTTTTATCACTAACACGATGCTGTTAATTTTTGGTATTACATGTTTTTCTGGTGGATCTTTAAACATTTTTGAGTTTATGTTTATTCTGAATTTTAAATTGTGGCTTTATTTGAACAAATAAAATGACAAATAGTTGAATTAAAAAAATCTTTGACAAAAAGCTCTACAATTAAATAGTTTAGCACTACTTAAACCAAATCTAATGTATCATTTACCTTAATGTCTCCAACAAAACTATTTTTAGCATAAAAATGCAAACATTCTGAAAGTACTGTATGTAACACTGCAAAAGCTCAGTAAATGTTTTAATTGGGCATTATTATGAAGTTTAACTTCATTTCATTCTGTCAGTCATCTCAGCTTCTTACTTATAGAACATTCTAACCCATGCATGTGTAAAGCACAATATAATCAATATTTAATGAAAATTCACCAAAGTAATCAGATGGTCCCAACCGTCCAACTTCTACAAACTCTTCATTTTCTGACCTACGCTGCAGTACAGCTGCTGTACCCTGCAACAGGAAAAAAAAAAAATATTTGTACTTGCCATATTTATAAAAAAACATTATTTTAAATTCAAACACATGCAATTTAAATATCTAAAATATGCAACTGATTTTATAAACACAAACATGCGTAAATACCTGTCAGATATATATATATATATATATATATATATATATATATATATATATATATATATATATATACACACACACACACACAGCCATATGAAGTAAAAGTCACCAGGAGATCACAGAGGTGTTGTTTTCACTGTGTTTGTTAAACTTTAGGCCATGGCACTAATATTAAACAAGCTAAATATATTGAACACTGTTTGGTTCTAATTACTATAATCATTAATCAGAAAAGAGAAAAAATACCCTGTGATGCTCCTTTTAGATTATTTGGGTACGTGGAGGAAAATATACTTTTTTTCTCTTTATGCAGGTTTATATAGTCACTGTGCAAGGGTTTATACCATTTATGATTTTTCCAATTTCTTAATCTCAACCATATACAGTAATTCCACCAAACAGGTGGAACTGTAGTGTGTAAGAAATATAAATCTTAACTATGATGTAAAAAAAAAAAAAAAAAAAAAAAAAAAAAAAATCAGCACATGCATTTTAGTGAAAACGAGATAATGGGGACCAAATATACTTTTTTTCCCCTCTCTTTTAAAAGTGAAAAACACTCTTTCATGTGGGAGCTTTAAGGTAAAAAAAAAATCACAAGTTGAAATTATGTTTATAAATTGCAAGAGAAGAACAGAATGCTGACATCACTGTTCTAGTACTGATTTGGTAATCTATGTGGTGGTGTGAGCTATGCTGTGCGCGGCTAGCCTGTACTCGAACAGTCATGTCACCAGTCCAATTTTTTTTTTGGATATGGATTTGATATACTTTGTTAATCCCCAAAGGGAAATTGTCTTTTTATCCGATTTTTGGGGGTCAGAGCGCAGGGTCAGCCACTGTAGAGCGCCCATGGAACAACTTTCAGCTTAAGGGCCTTTCTCAAGGGCCCAGTGGAGTAGGATCCCTTTTGGCCATAATGGGATTTCAAGCAGCACCCTTCCAGATATCAGCGCAAATCCTTACTTTTTTACATAATTTTTCAGGAATCATGTGTAGCTTACATGCATCAATCCATCCACAAAATGCCTTGGAATTTGAGGGATGGTTAACATATTAAACAGTTCCTTTCCAAAACAATTGAAGAATGGCACATTTTCTAAATTCATTATTGTTATTTTGGCAGTGGCAAATTGATATTTAAATTAACACTGGGTGTCCACTGACAAAGACTGAACCTTGCAAAACATGTACTTTTGCCCTTACAAGATACTAGAATCTATCCTTTCCCCTGTTCTTATTTTCTAACTTCAAAGCATGACTATATAACACCAATACACACAAAAACCTTTTGCAGTTGAAAGTCATTACGGTAAAATAACAAAAACTAACAATAGGATACTGGACCTTTTGTGGAAAATAAAAGAGTTCTATGCAATAAGTTTATGAACAACGCAAGTCAAAGTTATGAATAAGTATTGCAAAGAAAATGGCAAGAATAGTTTGATTACTCTCTGAGGAAGGCAGAACATATTGAATTTTAAAATAAAAGGTTATAGCAGAATGACACATGAATAAACAGACAAGAGACTTAAGAAACCTGCTGATGTCTTAATAAACTCACATTACACAACTTTTCCAGGAATTGTCAGACAGACCTAATCTACATAATCTGAGTGTGAACCCAAAAACTCCCCCCACCCAGTCCTGAAGTCTGACACACCCAGTAACTCAACCGAAATAGTCTGCCTATTGCCCCAACAAAATCAAGCAGGTTTAAGTCTGCCTTATGTGTAGGGGCAGGCTTGGGTATGTGCGAGAGCTGACAATGAGTGCTCACCTCGAAGTAAAATGCATATAATACAGCTACATGGAACAACTAACATGGGTGTTTTGGACTGATGTCGTGTTACTGGTTGTCAGAAAAAGGGGTAAGCTTGTGATACTCTAAGAATGTGAAAATATGCTAGAAAGATGTTTTGCGATTATCTAAGATGACATACCCTGCAATTTCCTGTTGTGTAATCTGACATTCTTAGATGAGGAGATAAGCAAGTTTGACATCCCCTTTGACTAGAAGTTGTGTAATGCGACATTGGCTTAAGAAAAGGAGAGGAATAATTTGATTAACTTCTGGGATAAACAGACTACTTCTTCTTCTTTCGGCTGCTCCCGTTAGGAGTCACCACAGCGGATCATCTTCTTCCATATCTTTCTGTCCTCTGCATCTTGTTCTGTTACACCCATCACCTGCACGTCCTCTCTTACCACATCCATAAACCTTCGCTTAGGCCTTCCTCTTTTCCTCTTCCCTGGCAGCTCTATCCTTAGCATCCTTCTCCCAATATATCCAGCATCTCTCCTCTTCACCTGTCCAAACCAACACAATCTCGCCTCTCTGACTTTGTCTCCCAACTGTCCAACTTGAACTGACCCTCTAATGTACTCATTTTTTAATCCTGTTCATCCTCGTCACACCCAGTGCGAATCTTAGCATCTTCAACTCTGCTACCTCCAGCTCCATCTCCTGCCTTCTGGTCAATGCCACCATCTCCAACCCATATAACATAGCTGGTCTCACTACCATCCTTTAGACCTTCCCTTTCACTCTTGCTGATACCCGTTTGTCACAAATTACTCCTGACACTCTTCTTCACCTCTCTTCCACAATCCCCATTTCTCTGTACTGTTGATCCCAAGTATTTAAACTTATCCACCTTCGCCAACTCTACTCCCTGCATCCTCACCATTCCACTGACCTCCCTCTCATTTACACACATGTACAGTATTCTGTCTTGTTCCTACTGACCTTCATTCATCTCCTCTCTGCTCCCTACTATCGCTACAGATCACAATGTCATCAGCAAACATCATAGTCCACGGTGACTCCTGTCTAATCTCATCTGTCAACCTGTCCATCACCAATGCAAATAAGAAAGGGCTCAGAGCTGATCTCTGATGTAATCCCACCTCCAACTTCAATGCATCCGTCACTCCTACTGCAGACCTCACCACTGTCACACTTCCCTCATACATATCCTGTACAACTATTACATACTTCTCTGCCACTCCCGACTTCCTCATACAATACCACAGCTCCTCTCGAGGCACCCTGTCATATGCTTTCTCCAGGTCCACAAAGACGCAATGCAACTCCTTCTGGCCTTCTCTAAACTTCTCCATCAACATCCTCAGAGTAAACATTGCATCTGTGGTGCTCTTTCTTGGCATGAAACCATACTGCTGCTCACTAATCATCACCTCACTTCTTAACCTAGCTTCCACTACTCTTTCCCATAACTTCATGTTGTGGCTCATCAATTTTCTTCCACTGTAGTTACTGCAGTCCTGCACATCCCCCTTATTCTTAAATATCGGCACCGGTACACTGCTTCTCCACTTCTCATGCATCCTCTCACTTTCCAAGATTCCATTAAACAATCTGGTTAAAAACTGCCATCTATCCTAAACACCTCCATGCTTCCATAGGTATGTCATCTGGACCAATGGCTTTTCTATTCTTCATCCTCTTCATAGCTGTCCTTACTTCCTCCTTGCTAATCCGTTGCACTTCCTGATTCACTATCTCCATATCATCCAACCTCTTCTCTCTCTCGTTCTCTTCATTCATCAGCCTCTCAAAGTACTCTTTCCATCTGCTCAACACACTCTCCTTGCTTGTGAGTACGTTTCCAACTTTATCCTTTATCACCCTAACCTGCTGCTCATCTTTCCCAGCTCGTTCCCTCTGTCTAGCCAGTCGGTACAGGCCCTTTTCTCCCTCCTTAGTGTCCAACCACTCATACAACTCATCAAACGCCTTTTCTTTAGCCTTCGCCACCCCTCTCTTCACCTTGCGCCTTATCTCCTTGTACTCTTGTCTACTTTGAGTCTCTGACTATCCCACTTCTTTGCCATCCTCTTCCTCTGTATACTCTCCTGTACTTCCTCATTCCACCACCAGGTTTCCTTTTCCTCCTTCCAGGTGTCACACCAAGCACCCTTCTTGCTGTCACCCTTACTACATCTGCAGTAGTTTCCCAACTGTCTAGTAACTCTTCACTGCCACCCTGTGCCTGTCTCACCTCCTCCCTAAACTCAACCTTGCAGTCTTCCTTTTTCAACTTCCACCATTTGATTCTTGGCTCTGCCCTCACTCTCTTCCTCTTCTTGATCTCCAACGTCATCCTACAGACCACCATCCTATGCTGCTTAACTACACTTTTCCCTGCCACCACTTTGCAGTCTTCAATCTCCTTCAGATTGACTCTTCTGCATAGGATGTAATCTACCTGTGTACATCTTCCTCCACTCTTGTACGTAACCCTATGTTCCTCCCTCTTCTTAAAATACGTATTCACCACAACCATGTCCATCCTTTTGGCAAAATCCACTATCCTCTGACCTTCTTCATTCCTCTCCTTGACACCGTACCTACCCATCACCTCCTCGTCTCCACTGTTCCCTTCACCAACATGCCCACTGAAATCCGCTCCAATCACCACTTTCTGTCCCTTGGGTACACTGTTCATCATTTGATCCAACTCACTCCAAAAATCTTCTCTCTCACCAATTGCACACCCAACTTGCGGTGCATATGCACTAACAACATTCATCATCACACCTCCAGTTTCCGGCTTCATAATCATTACTCTGCCTGGCACTCTTTTCACCTCCAAAACACTCTTGACATACTGTTCCTTCAGAATAACTCCTACCCCATTTCTCCTCACACTGTCACCATGATAGAACAATTTGAATCCACCTCCAATCCACCTGGCCTTACTCCCCTTCCATTTAGTCTCTTGCACGCACAATATATCAGCCTTCCTTTTCTCCATCATATCTGCTAACTCTCTCCCCTTATCAGTCATACTACCAACATTCAAAGTTCCTACCCTCAGTTCCACTCTCTTTACCTTCCTCCAATCCTCCGGACAAGTCTCTCCCCCCCTCTTCTTCTCCTTCTTCGGCCAACAGTAGCCCAATTTCCACCAGCACCCTGTTGGCTAACAGTACTGGTGGCGGTCGTTGTTAACCCGGGACTCAACTGATCTGGTATGAAAAATTCCCTAAAATGTCCACAAAATTTGGGCTTTACAGTAATATGACAGTCCAAAAGGAAAGCGGATTGATTTTGGAAAACTCGATGAAAAATAAGTGCACATCAGAAACAATTTTATTTTTGGAATTGTATTTGTTTCAATAGACAGATCATTAAGCAAAACACTACTGGTCAAAAATCACAAAAAGAAATACTGTAAATAATACCTCAAGAATAATAAAGAATTCATCTCCAGGTTCTCCCTGCACCACAATCTTTTGTCCATCCTCAAACTGCACAGGTTCCAGGGCATCAGCAACTGTCAAGCGTTCCCACTTATCCAAAGATTCTGTTTAAAAACGGCAAAGAATTGTTCAACAAAGCACTTTTTTTAAATACAAGCATTTTAATCAGTTTAAGAAACAAGGCAACTTTAAGTGTGTCATTACAAAGTAATGGTTCTTAAAAGAAGTAAATATCATAGCTAAAATGTGGTATCTAATAAACAAGATTTATAGGACACTGTTTTAATGTTGGAAGGATTTCATCCTATTCATACAGACGAAGACCCAGTTTGATGTGGAAAAAAGGCAGGAGGAGGTCTGGACATAAATGTGAATGAGGAATGAAGAAAAAGGGAGCACATTACAGCTAAAGCTAATATTCTACAACTCTGTGATGCAAGCGATGACGTAGTGTGCTGGGCTGAGAACATCACTTCAGGAGAGACCCACAGAACAAACAATCTAATTAAAAGGCATGTTCAGTTATGGGATGCACTCTCTACCCAGGTAGTAGCAGATGAGGAAGAGAAGACAAAACAGAGTCATTATGAACAATGCTGCACACACTCTCTTTGACACACTAGCATCAAATACTTTTAGCAAAGTAATTATTGAGAAGTGTGCTAAGGAACGCTACTGGTACTCCTTTATACCAATAACATTTTTTTTTAAAAATTCTTGACTGTTACCGTCAGTAGTTTTTCTTTTTAACAAAATCTTGTATGTACTTGTTATAATATTTATGCATTTATTTAATGAATTTCAGTAAAAAAAAAATAAAGCCAAAATTTCCTCCTTGGGACAAATAATGTTTTGTTTATTTCTCGACTAAAATCTAACACCTATGTCCTTAACCCAGTCTGAACAAGGTTTTTCAAAGAAATCTCAGATGTGCTAATTATGGTGTACTTGCAATAGTGAATGTATCATTACATACCAGTGTCTTCCCAGATAAATTTCATTTAGGTTTTAGAACATATACAGTGCATCCAGGAAAGTATTTACAGCACATCACTTTTTCCACATTTTGTTATGTTACAGCCTTGTTCAAAATTGATTAAATTCATTTTTTTCCTCAGAATTCTACACATAACACCCCACAATGACAACGTGAAAAAAGTTTGAGGTTTTTGCAAATTTATTAAAAATAAAAAAACTATTTAAGACATTGCCAGAGTGGCCCACCAATTGACTATAGCGATTTATTGGAATACTGTGGTCTAAGATGTCAAATGCTATGCTAAGATCTGGTTGAACAATAAAAGATACATGGCCTCTGTCTGTATTAACTGGTACGTCATCTGCTACTTTAAGCAGTGCAGTTTCTGTTCAACGATTTACAGTGCATCCAGAAAGTATTCACAACGCATCACTTTTTCCATCTTTTGTTATGTTACAGCCTTATTCCAAAATGGATTAAATTCATTTTTTTCCTCAGAATTCTGCACAGAACACCCCATAATGACAACGAGAAAAAAGTTTACTTGAGGTTTTTGCAAAATTATTTAAAATAAAAAAATTGAGAAAGCACATGTACATAAGTATTCACAGCCTTTGCCGTGAAGCTCGAAATTGAGCTCAGGTGCATCCTGTTTCCCCTGATCATCCTTGAGATGTTTCTGCAGCTTAATTGGAGCCCACCTGTGGTAAATTCAGTTGACTGGACATGATTTGGAAAGGCACACACTTGTCTATATAAGATCCCACAGTTGACAGTTCATGTCAGAGCACAAACCAAGCATGAAGTCAAAGGAATTGTCTGTAGACCTCCGAGACAGGATTGTCTCAAGGCACAAATCTGGGGAAGGTTACAGAAGATTACAGAAAAATTTCTGCTGCTTTGAAGGTCCCAATGAGCACAGTGGCCTCCATCATCCGTAAGTGGAAGAAGTTCGAAACCATCAGGACTCTTCCTAGAGCTGGCCGGCCATCTAAACTGAGCGATCTGGGGAGAAGGTCCTTAGTCAGGGAGGTGACCAAGAACCCGATGGTCACTCTGTCAGAGCTCCAGAGGTCCTCTGTGGAGAGAGGAGAACCTTCCAGAAGGACAACCATCTCTGCAGCAATCCACCAATCAGGTCTGTATGGTAGAGTGGCCAGACGGAAGCCACTCCTTAGTAAAAGGCACATGGCAGCCCGCCTGGAGTTTGCCAAAAGGCACCTGAAGGACTCTCAGACCATGAGAAAGAAAATTCTCTGGTCTGATGAGACAAAGATTGAAGTCTTTGGTGTGAATGCCAGGCGTCACGTTTGGAGGAAACCTGGCACCATCCCTACAGTGAAGCACGGTGGTGGCAGCATCATGTTGTGGGGATGTTTTTCAGCTGCAGGAACTGGGAGACTAGTCAGGATAAAGGGAAAGATGACTGCAGCAATGTACAGAGACATCTTGGATGAAAACCTGCTCCAGAGCGCTCTTGAGCTCAGACTGGGGCAATGGTTCATCTTTCAGCAGGACAACCCTAAGCACACAGCCAAGATATCAAAGGAGTGGCTTCAGGACAACTCTGTGAATGTCCTCGAGTGGCCCAGCCAGAGCCTAGACTTGAATCCGATTGAACATCTCTGGAGAGATCTTAAAATGGCTGTGCACCGACACTTCCCATCCAACCTGATGGAGCTTGAGAGGTGCAGCAAAGAGGAATGGGCGAAACTGGCCAAGGATAGGTGTGCCAAGCTTGTGGCATAAAATATTCAAAAAGACTTGAGGCTGTAATTGCTGCCAAAGGTGCATCAACAAAGTGTTGAGCAAAGGCTGTGAATACTTATGTACATGTGATTTCTCAGTTTTTTTATTTTTAATAAATTTGCAAAAACCTCAAGTAAACTTTTTTCACGTTGTCATTATGGGGTGTTGTGTGCAGAATTCTGAGGAAAAAAATGAATTTAATCCATTTTGGAATAAGGCTGTAACATAACAAAAGATGGAAAAAGTGATGCGCTGTGAATACTTTCTGGATACACTGTAAATCGTAGAACAGAAACTGCACTGCTTAAAGTAGCAGATGACGTACCAGTTTATACAGACAGAGGCCATGTATCTTTTATTGTTCAACCAGACCTTAGCATAGCATTTGACATCTTAGACCACAGTATTCCAATAAATCGCTATAGTCAATTGGTGGGCCACTCTGGCAATGTCTTAAATTGGTTTCAGTCTTATTTAACAGGTTGAAAATTCTGTTATTTATTGTGATTGTAGTTCAGACATCCATGATCGGGCATATTGCATACCATAAGGATCTATTTTAGGCCCGCTGTTATTTTCAATCTGTTTGTTCCCATTAGGCCAGATTATTTCAAAACACAAGGTGAACTACCACAGCTATGCAGATGACAGACAGCTTTACCCATCTATAACACGTAATGACCCCAACACTCTGGGCTTTCCGACCCAATGTCTGTTCTGTATTTTTGAGTGTATAATAGTAAGAACATTTAAGACAGCCAGAATGCCCAGTGGGGGCTGGGTGGTCTTTTGGCCTGGAACCCCGACAGATTTAGTTTTTTTTTTTTCCCCCTGTAGCTTAACTGGAGGTTGTTTTTTTTTTTTTTTTTTTGTCGACACTGGTCAATTGATCTGATTATTGCACTGTCATTTAGTGACTTAAAAAAAATCCATGTTTAATTATTTCTCTTTATTATATACCTATATTATGTAGCTGTGCATTATTTTTTGTGTACTATTTATGCATTGTTTATCAAATTTTAAATCTGTTTTTCTTTGCATGTAACTACTTCTTTATCATCTTGTACAACACTTTGAGCTACATCATTTGCATGAAAATGTGCTATTTAAATAAATGCTGTTGCTGTTGTTATACATCTATCCATCCTTACACATTTACTTTCCAGAACAAATGCAATATCTATCTTTTGCCACAATAGTAATCAGGTACACTACATCCTTTGCTATTGAGACCCAGACACTGCACATTCCAAGAGACTATTGATTGGTTGGGCATTACAGGAATGGGGAGTACTAAAAAGTGTAAAAGATCACACAAGACAGTATTAACTGGTTACAGTGATCCCTCGCTATATCGCGATTCGCCTTTCGCGGCTTCACTCTTTCGCGGATTTTATATGTAAGCATATTTAAATATATATCGCGGATTTTTCGCTGGTTCGCGGATTTCTGAGGACAATGGGTCTTTTAATTTCTGGTACATGCTTCCTCTGTTGGTTTGCCCAGTTGATTTCATACAAGGGACGCTATTGGCAGATGGCTGAGAAGCTACCCAACTTACTTTTCTCTGTGTCTCTTGCGCTGACTTTCTCTGATCCTGACGTAGGGGTTGTGAGCAGGGGGGCTGTTCGCACACCTAGACGATACGGACGCTTGTCTAAAAATGCTGAAAGATTATCTTCACGTTGCTATAGGGCTGCACGATAACAGAAAAAATGATTATCACGATTATTTTGCTCAAAATTTTTATCACGATTAATAATGACGATTATTCCTTTGGTAAATGAAGTCTGTGACCAAAGCAGTGTAGCCTCGGCCAGTTATTCACAGACGCTGCCCTAATCATATTAGCTGCGTTGTCCGTTGTGATGCACACAAGTCTTTCTTCCACCAAGCCCCAAGCGGACATCGCTTCTTTGAGGCCCACTGCAATAAACTCCGCTGTATGGTCTTGTGGGAAAAACGAAGTTTGCAAAAGCTTGCTTTTCATCTCAAACTCGCTGTCAATAAAATGAATTGTCAAGCTCAAATACGGTTCCGCAGTTCTGCTTGACCATAAGTCGGTCGTGGCAGCAAAATATTCAAGGCTGAGCCTGAGAATTTCTCTTTCTATTTCTTTTCGGCATTTCGCATACAGCGAGGGCAGCGCAACATTGGAAAAATGGTTGCGTGAGGGAATGCTATATCTTTTATCAAGTGTTTTGTTAAACCCCTCACTGCTCACGGTGGTTATTGGACACATATCCTTGGCTATATGGTACGTGATCGCCTCTGTTATTTCCCGGTGTCTTTGCGAGCTAGGCAGATATGGTATTGCGTTGAACAATGTCCCTGATATTGTTGTCTGTGTTGTGGATGGCTGGTAATTTTTTGTTGTTGCCGTTTGTGCCTTCAGTCGTTGAAATTCTTGATAGTGTACTTTGTGGTGGCTTTTAAGGTGGTTGATGAGGTTTGTTGTGTTACCTTGGGACGTTTGGATGGAACAGGAGCAAAGTTTGCACAAGACTCGTACCTGATCACATCATATTCCTCGAAATCGAAATAGTTCCAGACAACTGAGTATGACCCCTTTTTAGGAACTAACGATCGCACTTCTGCACCTTCCTCACGTTGCTCCGTCATCATATGTTTATTCTGACTAACTGTTATTGCTGCTATTGACTTCTACTGCTTCAGAAAGCGCTTGCAATCTAGACGCAGTAACGTCATAGTGACGCAGTCCAATCCGTAAACTCAGCCCATAAAAAACAGTTTTGTCTTTATACTGTAAAATCGCGACGATATTTATTAACTGATCGTGGGTCATAAATATCGTTATCATGAGAAAAAAAGATTAATCGTGCAGCCCTACGTTGCTACCTTCTGTGTGCAGCTGCTTAGTGAAGCAACATGCTGCACGGTGCTTCACATACTTAAAAGCTCAAAGGGCACGTATTGATTTTTCACTCTTTGTTTTTATCTGTCTCTATCTCTCTCTCTCTCTCTCTCCCTGCTCCTGACGGAGGGGGTGTGAGCTGCCGCCTTCAACAGCTTTGTGCCGCATACTTAAGCCAAACAGCCCTATTGATTTGTTTGCTCTGCTCTCTGTTTCTGACAGCCTGTGCTCCTGACACGCACTCCTTTGAAGAGGAAGATATGTTTGCATTCTTTTAATTGTGAGACAGAACTGTCATCTCTGTCTTGTCATGGAGCACAGTTTAAACTTTTGAAAAAGAGACAAATGTTTGTTTGCAGTGTTTGAATAACGTTCCTGTCTCTCTACAACCTCCTGTGTTTCTGCGCAAATCTGTGACCCAAGCATGACAATATAAAAATAACCATATAAATATATGGTTTCTACTTCGCGGGTGGCTCTGGAACGCAACCCCCGCGATGGAGGAGGGATTACTGTATTTGGAAATATTGGATGGGAGAGATGGCTGGGGAGTACTTATCCAGGTGGGCTCGTGTTTGTATCGTTGAGCTGTATTGTGAATTTGGTGTAAAGCGTTCAGCAGTTTGTACAATCCCAAGCAGCACATTATTCCTAACATCACTCCGCAGTAGTGCCACACACAATATGGCGGTGATGCCTGCGCCTTCACTCCGCAGTAGTGCCAATCACAATATGGCGGTGACGCCTGCGCCCTATCTTTGTGGACCTGTGGGGCCTCCGTAGCCTCTTCCGTTTGAATCTGGGCTGCAGCGCAGAATCCTCTTTTTTGTGTGGATGTGTCGTTAGTCATTAGCTATGGGCGCGTTGTTGCTTCATTTCTCATTCACGTCAGTTGAGCTCTTTCGTTTTTGGGCCGTGACTCCTTCGTTCGCGGTGGATACGACTTCGCGTGCGGTTTATGAGACGCGCGCTGTACGCGCCTGCGCAGTATGTCTCATGGTCCCATTGCTGTGTACCTGCGTCCATTCCATCCGGTTTTCGCCATGTGCCTGCGTCCATGCCATCCAGTTTACTATTCTCGGTTAGTAATATGGATAAAAGCGTATTTGTTTTGTTACGCCTTTGGTGAAAGTGTTTCTTGGATATTTGGGCTTCATACATCCTACATTTCACATCAAAATGATGTCATTACTATAACACATGAAAACATTTTCTGTTTCAGCTGTGTGTTCAGCATTTCTTGTACTGCATTTCTTCTCTCATGCTATATTTACACATTGTTGTAGACATGGAATACAAATGAAATATATATATTTCAATTCATGGCATTTCATTACCTATATAATTCCTTACAAACACAGGGCAATGCTTTCATCTGACTGAATGGGGGGGTAGGTTATAGCAGGCTGCATTCTGCTAATCACATTTGCAAAACAAAAGTGGGCTATTAGTGCAGTGTATAAGCAGCTTCGAGGTTCTTGGCGTATGTCAGGAAAATTTAAGGTGGTCAGGGACAATGAAAAAAATCATAAGCTTCAGGAATTCTAGTGTTAATTCACTTCAGACAGTCAAGTTCCATCTAAAAAAATACCTGCAGAGTATCACACATGGTTGTTAACTCCTCTGCAATAAATTGAGTCTTATGTTAACTAGTAACACATCCATATCTGTTGTAGTGGATCACTTTGCGTCAAAATATACTTCTTTGCTGGAGAAGAGGCAGCAGGATATAGTCTGTTTGAACAAGATGGCATAGCCAAAGTTCAAGGGGTAAGATATGTTCTGGAACTTGAATTGAGAGTTTCTGCATATTTAAAAATGTAAAAAAAAAGTGAATGGCACCACTGAGCGAAACTGGCAAAAAGCCTTCAAGGGTCACATGATCTCTGCCATTAATAGACCTAATAGAATCCAAGAATAAGACTGAATAAAAATATGGTTCAAATTCAGTTTTATTCAAAAACACAAGAAAACTGAATAAAAAAAAAATGTTCAAATGACATGTTGATGTGAATGTCCACGTGCGAGGAAAACTAACTAACATACACCATAGACTTTGCGGTGTCTGTTTGCTCAACAAGACACCAAGAAGAAATGACTGAGCTGCATTTGCATGTCTGCTTTTATCCCTTCAGCTGTAACTATTACAATTACCATAAATTTACACAGGATGTTACAGACTCACATCAAATGTATGTTTTTATTATGTAATAATAATAACAGCAGCTCACTACTCAAAGCTCTAAATGCTACGACGACACGAGATTCAAACCTGTGACCTTGAGGTTGTTAAGCAGTACCTCTTCCACTGTACCATCTGAGACGGAACAGTGTTATCACTCTGACAACTGGTTGAAAATGAAAAGTTCAAACTTCTCTTACATTGTACCGACTTACAGTTGGGATTCAGCAACATGTCTATTGAGCAATTTCTTTTTCTTCAGTTTTATTCTTGAAAAAAAGCATACTTATTTTGTTGCATCTTTTGTGAAAGTGGCTGCATTCTGCTAATCCACACATTTGCAAAACAAAAGCTTTTCGCGCAGTGATAAGGAGCTACAGCTTCTTGTTGTATGTTGGGAAAATTTAAGGAGGTCAGGGACAACGAAAAAAATCGTAAGTAGTGCTGGGCGGTATACCGGTTCATACCGAAAACCGTTTTTTATTTTTTTTATGATATGGATTTTTCTTATACCGCAACACCAGTTTAAATTGTCTAAACATTCGGAATGTGGCGCAGCGGGAAACTGTTCAAGTGGGGACCTTTTTCACTGCTACACCGCTAAACACAGATTTGTTGCACTAGGGCTCTTTTTCACTGCTACACCACCAAATAGTGGGCGGCAGCATAGGTATGCCGCACGGTGAAAATGGACAGAGAGCCGAAAAAAAGCAGTCACGTCTGTCGCCTGGAGATGCTTTAGTTTTAAAAGGTCAGATGTGTAAATACTGTTTCTATACTACTGGATAATACTGCAAGCCAAGTTGTACTTGTTTTATTTGTTTTCAATACAGTGTAATGTACCTGGGTACTGTGTAATAGTGTGACGACATTTTGACTTTATTCTCGACATTTCCACTTTATTCTCGTCATAAGCGTCAAGATTAAAGTCGACATGTTGACTTTATTCTCGTAATTTGTCATTAAAGTAGAACATCGTAAAATAAACTTCATCATAAAATGAATATTTAATTTACTAGATTTTCTCAAACCCCGTCATAAGTTATATAGCACATTAAATGCTTTGTGTTAAGTGATTCGTTCAGAGATGGGCGCAACTCTGAATGGATGGCATAATTAAACATGTATAACGAAGATATTTTTAAAGTTCTGAACACTCCATGGGCTAAGTTTATAACTAGTTTTAATTTCACAAAGACGTTTATCGTATGGTGTTTGGTCATGTGGTGAAAGAAAAAGGAAGGATAGGAACTGGAGTTTTGGTAGCCTACATCAGATAAAGACAGCATGCATGCAATAAAGATAGCCCGCTCAGAAGAACATGCATTGAATTCTGTGTTCGTGTCTCCAACCAGCAGATCACAAACCCAACATTTACACAATATTTAAGTTAAACATGTGCGATAGCTATTCATACATCCAGTTTTTTGGAGCCTCGTCACAGCTGCCATAAAGTTCTCTACACTGAACATACACCTGGGGACCCCTTACTGCGAGGGAGCAGCACTACCGCCTCACTACCGTGCATGTGTAATACCTGCTTTAATGCATTTCATCATGAAAATGATATCAAGTATTTATCTTAGCATTCTAAATTTTCAGAAAGCAGGAATATCATGAAGTGAATGGATTCTGTATGGTGATCACTGTCTTCTCTTAGTGCGAAGGAAGTCAGTTTAAGAAGTGTAGTGATTAACCACTGGGTCGGGGAACGTAACACAAAGCATTTAATGTGCTGCATTAATTTATGACGGGGTAAATTAAGTAATTGATTAAACATTGATTTTAGGAAGAAGTTTAGTTTACGACATTCTACTTTAATTATGAAGTAAACTATGAGAATAACATTGATTTTAGGAAGAAGTTTAGTTTACGACATTCTACTTTAATTATGAAGTAAACTATGAGAATAAAGTGGAAATGTCGACTTTAATCTCAACATAAACGGCGAGAATAAAGTGGAAATGTCGACTTTTATCTCGACATAAACGACAAGAATATAGTAGAAATGTTGACTTTGTTCTCGACATATAGTTTGTTTTTTTCTTTCCAGTATAGCTTAGCTTGAAGCAAGGTCCATATTAATGCAGTTTGCCTAAATGATGGTTCAGCTGGTAAAGATGTCATCACCAAGTTGCACTTGTTGTATTTTATTTTAATTTGGTGAATACTGCGTAATGCACCTGGGCTTGAAGTCTTGAAGTAATAGTGCAACTATCAGTAATAATACTATTATTTATTTTATTGTTATTATTTATTAGTTTAAATATTATGCAGTTTAATGATGATAAAGTTGTTTAAAAAGTCACTTTAACGTGTCAGTGGACAGAGATTGTTAACATTAACAGAAAGTGTAGTTGGTTTACAAAAAATATTTACTATTTATTCCTTTTCTAAGACATATTCGGTGCAATACAATTTTTGACAAGCACTTCTGGATATTTTACTAAGTCTAAATGCCTCTTTGTATGGTTGAAAATATGTTGTCAAAATTATAGTTTGATTTTGCAAAATTTGTTCAATAAAAAGGTTCTATATTTTGACTGCATCTGTCATGCAATGTGATACCTTCTCCATTAGTGCCACCCCCTTGGAAACTTTCACTTTATGGGGCAATGCAAAACTATATTAATACTTGTGTGCACATTAAAATGTTTTTTTTTTTTGTACAATGTACAATACTCTTGACAGTGGAATAGGTTATTCTTAGCCAGTAATTGCAGTGGAAAATGTGGTTAACATCCACTCATGCATGGGGAAAAAAATACCGTCGAATACCGTGAAACCGGGATAATTTAGAAAAATACCGTGATATAGAATTTTGGTCATACCGCCCACCCCTAATCGTAAGCTTCAGGGATTCTACTCTTAATAGGACACAGTGAAAAATTGCACTTTGCAAGTATCCAATCAGTTACTTAAAAATATTCTTACCCAAAATCGACACTTTGCTGAGAAATTCTTCATACATTTTTCTCTTTCTCAACGTACTTCCCTACAAAAAAAAAAAAAGTTTTAAGTTAGATTGCATTATCTATAATATCAAAATTTAATAAAATTTACAAATATAAATCTTAAAATGAGTGAATAGTAGTTTCTGATACAATGTACATTTTGGGTTTAGTTACTTTCTCCAAGAATCTAGATTTATTGTTAAAGGCAGATAAAAATCTGACAGAAATGTTGAAAACTAACATCTTTAATTTTTTATTTATTTTTAATTTTTATTGATTTTAATGAAATCACACGACATTCCATACAAATACATCAATTTTACAATAGGATTGAAAACAAATCAACCCCCACCCCTGAGAAAGAGAGCATGGCCAGCAGAATAAAATTTAAACCTAGTAAAAATAAGCAAATAAATAGAGTAATAAGTGAATATAGATAAATGGAGAAGACAAAAAAAAAGGGAGACAATCTGCTTCCTCAGTGCTTTAAAAGCTTACTTTAAAATGTTATTGATTAGATCCTGCCAGGTTTGGAAAAATTTCTGCACAAATCCTCTAAGTGAGAATTTTATTTTTTCCAATTGCAAATAATATATAACATCAGTTACCCATTGACTTAGAAGGGGAGAGTTAGGATTCTTCCAGTTGAGCAAGATAAGTCTACGTGCCAATAGTGTAGTAAAGGCAATTACAGTTTGTTTGTCCTTCTCCACTTTAAGCCCCTCTGGAAGTACACCAAACACAGCTGTTAGTGGATTAGGAGGGATTGGGACACCAAGGCTGTCTGAAAGTCATTTAAAAATCTTGGTCCAAAATGATGTTATTTAGTTCAGGCCCAGAACATGTGACCCAGTGAGGCTAGAACTTGATTGCAGCGTTAGCAGGTTGGATCTTGCCCTGGAAACATTTTGAATAATTTTAAGCAAGACAGATGTGTTCGATATATAATTTTTAGATGAATAATTGTATGCTTTGCACATATGGAGCACGAGTGAATTCTCTGCATTGCTACCTTCCACTTCTTTTCTGATATGTTGAGGGAGAGATCCTTTTCCCATTGTCCACTTGGATTTTTGAAAGGGAGGGACTGTAAAATGGTTTTATATATTGCTGAAATTCTAAGTCCTTGAAACTGATGAGTATTTTTTCCAGCATAGAGGGAGGTGGGAGATGAGGGAAATTGGGCAAGTTCTGTTTAACAAAGTTTCTAATTTGAAGATAATGAAAGAAATGTGTTGCTGGAAAGTTAAATTTAGAATGTAATTGTTCATAGGATGCAAATACGTTGTCTATGTACAGATCTCTAAGGGATTTAATCGCAAATGTTTTCCAGACATTAAAAATTACATATGTTTGCGATGGTTGAAAAAGGTGGTTCTTGTGCAGTGGTGCCACCAATAAAAGATTCTCTATCTTAAAATGTTTCCTACATTGGTTCCATATTCTGAGTGAGTGAAGCACTATTGGGTTATCAGTATATTGGCGATAATTTGCAATTATTAGGGCGCAAAGCAAGGAATATAAAGATGAACTGCAGGATTCTATTTCTATTGCAGACAAAGCCTGCATATGTTCATCATATGTCCAGGTTTTTATATGTTGTATGTTTGCTGCCCAGTAGTAAAACTGAAAGTTAGGCAGAGCCGTGCCACCTTCTGCCTTTGGCCTTTGTAGGGTTGCTCTTTGGATACGTGGATGTTTTGAATTCCAAATAAATGTGGTTATGGTTGAATCTAATTTCTTAAAGAACGATTTATTGATGTATATTGGAATATTTTGAAATAAAAAGAGAAGATTAGGGAGGATATTCATCTTAACAATGTTAATTCTTCCAGCTAAACTGAGATGAAGGGTTGACCATCTATGCAAGTCTTGCTTGATTTTTTCCATACAGACAGCAAAATTTTGTTGATAAAGAGCTTTATGTTTACTTGTGATGTTTACCCCTAGAAATCTGAACTGATCTGCGATGATAAAAGGGAAGCTGTCCAATCTAATATTGTGTGCTTGAGAATTCACTGGAAAGAGCACACTTTTAGTCAAATTAATTTTGAGACCAGAAATTTTTTGGAATTCTGTGAGTGCTTTTAGGACTGTAGGCACAGTATTTTGTGGGTCTACTAACATCTTTAATAATGAAACAACAAACTTAAAATACTGTGATAGCTTGCCTACAATACAGCCTTAATTTCTGAAGTTTTTACATTGTTATGCTGGTGTAATGCACTTACCAGCTCAGTTCAAAAAGTTAACTATAGCTATTCAATTATATTTTCAAAAAACCACCACTGAAAAAATAGCACACAACTGCTTTGATCACTGCACACATCACTCTTAAAACATTTTATAACTGAAATTGAAATCCGGCTCTAATGTTCCAAGGATCTCAAACTTCTTGCAATCCACTGTCAAGCTGAAGTAGCAGACTGGATATGCTTTGTACATTCACTTGTATTTTAAAAGAGTAACAATTATGGAACTACCCCTGAATTTGGTAGTTCTGCAATGGTGATAATCCTTTTGGCTTACACTTTAGGAAATACACAGATTTCATGCATTTGGAAAATATATTTTAGTACTAAATAAACCTACTCCTGGACTAACGCAGTAACCAGTCATCTGTTATGTAGGTAAGGTCTACATGAGTCATTGTTACAAATTGCATTTTGTAAATTGCTACATTATCAACATATTTTTCTGATGCTACAATATTTGTTTAATTTTAATTATTGAGTGTTTTTTCTCGGAATAAATTATTGTTTATGAGCAGCTAATCTTTTAGTTGCCCTCAAATATGACGACCTGCCTAGCAAGCAAGGTGGTGATGATGAGGTTTAGAAGTGGCCCCTTGCATCAGTCTCCACAAGTATAGTAGATAAGCTTTTAGCCCTTGAACAAATAAATTATAGAAATGCCTCTATAGGTTCTAATTCATTCCAAAAAACTCAGACAGGAAATAAAGGTAATAAGGACATATAATTCATTATGAAAACAGACCTGAAGTTTTATTTATTTATTTATTTTTTTATAAATGTGTACTTACCATTATGTAAATAATTTTAAATGTGTGGGGCACAACACCAAACAAAGTCTTAAAACTTAACTGGTGCATGCAATTTGAAGTAGCAATGTTTTAAATTCACAAAATTACTTTTCTGTGTTTCGGAAGGTGAAATTGAATTTGAGTAGATTTCTTTGCAGAAATCCGCAAACGTCCTACAGCCATTGCTGAACTAAAAAGGAGGATTGAAGAGGAAATCGCCTTTTGACAAGTTACGTCAAGCAATGCAGAATTTCCATAACAAGCTGCCAGAATGTGTACGGAGAAATGGACAAGACCTTCATGATGTTTTCTTCAAAACATAAAATGAATATTGAATTAATATACAGTACACTTCATCATTAAATATATTTTGTAATGTGCATATTCGTGTATTTAACGTCAATTGAAAATTTCCCATGTCCCTGTGCCACCATGTACATTTAAGGAATGTATCATTTAAACATAAACCTTAACTGTATACAAGTTATTCAGCAATGGAACCAATATTAAAATTTAAAATGTTCAATCCCAAAAAGTAAAAGCTGTAAGAGTGATTTTGGCCAAAGCCAAAAATAAGACATTTTAAATTTTTAATTCAATACAATCTACCAGATACCGTATACAGTACATTTGTTAACAGAAGAAGAAAATAAATAAACACGAAATTATTACCGTACCATTAATATTCTCCTGTAGCTGTCTCTGTCGATTCCCCATAGTTTCACATTTGTCTTTGCTTTAACAGTAGCAGCTCTTGGTGTCCCATATATCAAAGCAAGCTCCCCAAAACTGCCACCCTCACCAATGCTGGTAACCCATTCATTGTTCACATACACCTAAAAATGAAAATATACATTGAACAGTGACAAAATGTAAAACAGCATGTTAATGAAAAGTTAACATTTTAATAATAATAATAATACATTTTATTTATATAGCGCCTTTCCCATGCTCAAGGCACTTACAGAATATAATAAAGAACGGCAGCGTATACAGTATATAGCATTGTACAAACCAGATAAATAAATAAAGAAGATTAAGACAGTGAGTTCTGAAAAAAAGAAACAGACAACATAATTGATGGTCTAGCACACACACACAGGTTACATTAGCATCTTGACAGAGAAGTAAACTGAGAGAAGGGTAATAAAGTCAGATAGAGCTAAAAGCCTTCCTGAACAGATGAGTTTTGAGTTGTTTTTTAAAAAATTCATGGAGTCAGCTGACCTGATTAATTTTGGTAGGTCATTCCAGAGTCTGGGCGCTATACAGCTGAAGGCCCTGTCACCCATGGAGTGAGGGGCACAACAAGATTGCCAGAATCAGAGGATCTTAGTGGGCGGACAGGCACATAGTGATGGAGAAGGTCACTGATGTAGCTTGGCGCAAGGTTATTTAAGGCTTTGTAAGTTATTAGTAGGATTTTATATTCGATTCTGTAAGACACAGGGAGCCAGTGGAGACGGAGCAGGATGGGTGTGATGTGCTCGCTGCTGCTGGTTCGAGTAAGGACTCTTGCAGCTGAGTTTTGAATAAGCTGGAGCTGTGATATAAGATTAGAAGGGGCATCTGCCAGTAGGGAATTACAATAATCGATGCGGGATGTGATAAAGCATGGACAAGTTTCTCAGCGTTAGAAAAGGAGAGGAAGGAGCGAACACGGGATATGTTATGGAGGTGAAAGTAAGAAAGTTTCTTAATGTGATTTATGTGGGCGGAATAAGAGAGGGAGGAATCAAAAATGACACCAAGATTTTTTACAGTAGAGGCAGGTCTGATGAGATCACCGCCAAGATAGACTGGGAAGGAGCTCATTTTATTAAGTCGCATTTTAGTCCCAATTTGCAGGAGTTCAGTTTTATTGCAATTTAATTTTAAAGAGTTCTGCTCCATCCAGGTTTTAATTTCACTAAGGCAGGTTGTGAGCTGAGAAAGCTCTGATGAAGTTCCACTTTTAACATTGAAATAGAGTTGAGTATCACCTGCATAAAAATGACAACCCAGTCCATAGCTACGGATAATATGGCCAAGGGGAAGCATATAAATACAGAAGAGAAGAGGACCGAGGACAGAGCCTTGAGGGACTCCTTGTGTGACTGGCGCTGAGCTGGATCTGCTCTTGCCAAGACTAACAAACTCTTGCCTATCAGTCAGATAGGACTTGAACCACTGGAGGGCAGTGCCAGAGATACCCAGCATGTTCTCCATTCTGGACAGTAGGATGTCATGTCTGACAGTGTCAAATGCTGCACTGAGGTCTAACAGAATTAATATGCTGGTTTGTCCAGAGTCTGCTGTCATAAGCAAATCATTGGTTACCCGTAGCAGAGCAGTTTCACAGTTGTGCCACGCCCTGAAACCAGACTGAAAGGGTTCCATCAAATTATTAGAGGTTAGGTAATTGGTGAGTTGGGAAGCTACAACACGCTCAAGAACTTTTGACAGGAAAGGTAAGTGGGAAATAGGCCGGAAATTGTTAAGATTGTCAGCATCAAGACCAGACTTTTTTTAACTTTGGGGTTACAGAAGCAATTTTAAAAGTGAGCGGCACAGAGCCAGTGTCAAGGGATGAGTTTATTATTGTTGTAACAGTCGGATTATGGCATGAAGGCAGGATTTAAGTAGTGTGGTGGGGATGGGGTCCAGTACACAAGTAGTCGGCCTCATCTTACAAAGCAGGTTATTAACAGACGCAGATGTGACTGGTGAGAACTTAGAGAAGGAGCTGGATGGAGTGGGAAAACACAGAGAGATATAAACAGATGATGTATTTATGTTAGTTGAATTATTTAGATCATTAATTTTGTTTACGGAAAAAGTGGAGGAATTCCTCACAGACTTCAGTAGAAGAGGTAGTTGGGCCAGATGTGGGTTCGAGTAGTTTATGAACTACAGAGAACAGAACCCTTGGGTTATCGTGGACACTTTCTATTATTCTGCCGTAATGGGTGTTCTTGGCAGAAGTTAGTGCTTCTTTGTAAGCTCTTTGGTGGTCAGAGAAAGCCTGGATGTGCACGGTGAGGCCAGTCTTACGTGACATTCTCTCAAGGCGTTGGTCAGCTGCTTTCATAGATCGCAATTCTGAGTTATACCAAGGAGCTGAACGTTTAAAGGAAACCTCGTTATGTTTTAAAGGAGCTGTTTTATCTAATGCTGAATGAAAGGCTGAGTTATAGTGGTCAACAAGACTATCTAGTGTTGGTGGAATAGGTGAAGACAGTAAAAGATCAGAAATGGATCCACAAAGGATAGAGGGACAGATATTTTTAAGGTTTCTGTAAGAAATTTGTTGTTTACAGGTAAGAGGAGGGAAAGGCAGGGAAACAGTGAAAAATACTGCTTTATGGTCAGAGAGTCCCAAATCGGTGCTGTAAATGTTGGCAACAGATAGTCCAGAAGTGCAGATCAGATCCAATATATGACCGCCAGAGTGGGTTGGAAAATCAACATGTTGTGTCAAGTCAAAGCAGTCCAGTAAGGATAGGAATTCATTCCTCAGTTTAGATGTGAGGATGTCAATATGGATGTTGAAATCACCAAGAAGGATAATTCTCTGAGAGTAAGAGCTTAGATGGGTCAAAAGTTCAATCAGATCGGATAAGAAGGATGCATTGTATTTTGGGGGACAATAACGAACAATGAGTGAGACAGGACCTGATTTCGTTATTAGTTGAAGAGCCATTTTCCAACAAGAATATTTGGGTTAGATAAGTCTGTTACACTTACATCCATTTCACCTTGGTCAATTACATAGAAATTATCGCCTTCATCACCTGCACAAAAAAAAAAAAAAATTACTTAAACCTTGCAAAAATATAAAAAAATATTTTTCTGACATGCTTTATTATTTTTATAGTTCATTCCTGTATTCATCTGCAGCATCCTTGGGTATTGAAGCCTCATAGTCCACTAGCCAACACACTGTAGCTCTATGGTGTCAACAGATGATGTGCACAAAGTTTTTTTACCAATATCTACCCAGCTCTTATCTATTACATATAAACTATTATTTGGTTTTATTTTTTTTCTTAGGTAAATCAATATTTCTTCTTTTGCTGTTATAACCTTAACACTCTCTGATATTTCTGTATTTTTAACCCATGTATTTAAATAAGGTTTATTAATGTTAAAAAAGGTATATACATGAAATACTAGTGTACTGTTCATGGAAGCAGCACCTATGTTTCCCAGCATTATACAAGGCTCTCTGGATATTCTCCCTGATCAAATTAATTAAACGTTATTGATGTTATGGCACTTGTAATTGTTTATAAGATTTCTGGCAACCAGAAAGAATCATGGAGCAGTAAAATTGTGTTAACAAATAAAAAAAAAAGAGAGGACAGCATGAAAGACAAAAAGCTAAGCATCAGAATCACTATGTTTAAAAAGAGACTTTGTATTTACAACTTTAAGATAAGCAAGACTAGACAATTGTTTCTTTTTCTTACCGTATCATAAATAATATCTTCTTAGTAATAGCAAATAAAGTAACAACCCACATTAATACAATTAGCTCCTAACTTTTCATCTCCTAAACAGTGTGATTTTTTAATATTAAAATTATTAGACTAGTTATAAATACTTCTTCTGACAAATGAATGAAAAACACTGGAGGAAAAAATGAAGCATCATAAATCTTCTACCTGTTGGCCTGCCAGCTTTCCAAAAAATAAACAGAGGTACTGTTTTCTGCTGCTTGGAAAGGGATCTGAAAATAGCGAATGTCTCACCTTTATTGGGCATTTTTCCCCAAAGTTCCTGAAAATTGCTGTTATTAAGCCCCTCCTGAAGAAACAGCAAGTTGGATGCTTCCATGCTTATTAATTATAGACCTCTAGGCCAAGGTTGTGAACTTCAAATTATTTTTATTGACTAGCTTTAAAAAGATTTTAAAAAAAAATGACACTGTATCCATTGAGCCCCTGAAGTTAGATAGTAAAAGTGAATCAAGCAGATTCACATTCAAATCTATGGAGTGCCTCCTTTTACATAAACGGTTTTCATTTTTACTTTCATTTGTATATACTCCTACTCTTGCCAATAAATGTTTATTTAAAAACCAGAACTGTAAACAAATGTAGAGTCCTATAAAGTTCAAAATGACAAATTACATGGCTACCCTAGGATTTACTGTATATGATATAACATACCAAGCTGAAATTTTAACTTCATTGTATGCTTCTCTACATATCTCTAAAACAGATTACACTAACGCTGGATATATAGTTCACGTGACGTGACACATGTGCCTGCAGATACTACTGCTATGCAAGAGGTGTACGGTTTATACTTGCGCATGTACTTTATGTAAATCTGCAGGATTCCAGCAGGTGGCAGAGCGAGACATCAGCATGATGAGAAAACACGTTCGGCTTCGCTGTGTTGTGAATTGCCTGAAACATCCATTAAATTCTCAGGACACCTTGCCACAATATCGCTTTAAAGGATGGATGTTTAATGATTACATCAATCTGGGGACATGCCCATTTCAGCAAACATCGGGCACGAAGAAGAAACTGTCCCTGGACGGGGCATTAGCTCATCGCAAGGAGAATATAAGCACATACATACATTAGCGTCATTTTAGCGTCATCAAATCCCCACACCTGCATGTCCTTGGAAGCACATAGCGATTAACAATCAGTTTTAAGAGGATGTTTAAAATGTTTTACTTTAATGACAAAATAAACTACAAGATTAAAGTTGAATTTTCTACTTTAATCACAAAATAAACATTTTATCGCTACTCGTGTCCCTAATTTTTTCTCTCTGTGGTCACAAATATTCTTCTGTACATTTGGATGCTGTTGCGAAGGTGCCAAAAAAAAAAAAAAAATAAATAAAAAGACCGCACAGAAGGTGGTATGTGAGATCTTTAAAATGTATAGTGTCATTACGATGGGGAATATGCAATGCTTGTATTGCCTATGCAAGAAATAGATGAAGAAAAGCACCACAAATACATTTGTATGTCAGCATTTAAGTCTGATTATTTGCTTGACCGGATCGAGCCATTCATCAAACATTGAAGCACGCAGCAGCTTGCTGGCACAAGCTGGCAGTAAACAGAGACTCTGACATCACATTCCGACCACATCACACTGTGACTCCCAATTTTTTGCTGGTACTGCAACTCACACACGTCACGTTAATTTTTGAGGACGTGCTCAGAGGATATGTCAAATGAAAGCTGGGAACACGTGGCAGCCATGATGAGTGCATATATGCGTTCTGAGCATGAAGTACAAACTGGCCCTAATTAATCCATTGTGTCTTTAAATGGAAAAGAGTACATTATATCAGCTACAGGAACATACAGTATATATTATACACTATATGATGTATAAGTATACATATAAACCTTTTAAACAGTAAAACTAACCAAACAGGCACAGGCAGATATTTTATTATACAAGCACATGCAAAATGTGAAAAGTGAACAAAAACATTAAATGGAATTATAATGTATATATATTTAATCACGATAAACAGTGGTTATTACAAAATCAAAACTGTAATGAGCTGACCTAAAGTAAAAATCTGATAATTTACGATTTATGTTGTCATCTACAAATTTAATCTAGATGATATATTTTAAATACTTCAAAACGATACAATTGGAAAATAAACTACAACTACGATTGAAAGCAGAAATAATTTGTTCCACCTAGGATAAAGGAAATTAGGACCAAACTTTCCTTGCATGTTGCAGATCAGTTAATGATTCAACCTATGCTGAAAACAATATTACTTATTGCCTGGCTGACACCTTTATCTAGGGCAACTTAGAACATTTGAGAGATAGAGCAGGTAACATTTCTTTTAGGTCTCCAGTATTGGCTCATTCAGGAGAAGCGGCTTGATCATTATCACATACTATGTCAGTAGCTGAATATGAACCCACAACATCAGGGTTTGAAGTCCAAAGCCTTATCCACAACACCACAATGCCTGCATTATATTGCCTTATTTTTTTAAACTTTGCTTAGACTATTATTAAGGCTTACTGCTATTTTCATATATAACACTGTCATTTAAATGAAACATCAATTACTTCATGCAATCAACACAATTTATCTGAAATTAATGTTAATTAATATTAGGAAATAAATGTTTTCTACTGTACCACAATAACTTTGTCTGTACTCAAACAACACATTGTACCACAATAGCGTTGTCTGTGCTCAAACAGTGGAAACAGATATAGCAATTTCTGAAACAGCACCTGCTTAGACCAATTATGAAATTAAAATAAATTATGAAAAAAAAATTACCTTGCTGAATAACAGTTTCACCAGCAATATAAGTAACTGGAAACATAGCATCAAAAATATCACTAGAAGAAAAAGGTTTACAATAAAACAAACAGTGAATAAATAATCTGTGGTAGACATAGTTAGGAAAAAATAAAATATTGGTAAAATAGCAGATATATACATTTTCAAGAATACTTTTCAAACAATATTCAAAATATACAAGTATTGCAATCAAATAGTAAGGCAGAATGGTAATATGAATGGTCATCAAAACACAAGCATTTTTGTGAGACACAATGCGCAATACAAAATTAATACCACTAATAAAATATCAGATTATTCAGATAGGGGTAAAAATTTTACATAAATTTGTTGAAAATTCTTTACATATATACATATACATACATATATATACACATACAGTACATATATACACATATATATATACATACATATACACACACACACACACATACATATATATACATATGTACATCTATTTTTTAAATTTTTGATATGAACATTCATTATCAGTAATACCTTAAATTATCTGTTTAGCATTATATTTTCAAGGACTGTGATCAGTACTAAATTGTAACAAATGCAAACATCCCTTAATTACCTTCTTTCGTTATCATCAAGATGTGCAAATAACACATTTTTTTCAATGGCTTTAGCCAGAGCTGCCATTGTTTTATAATCCTTAGGAATAACCTGAAAGAAATTAAGGGGAAAAATATGCCAAAGAACATTATTAATGTCAATAACAATGTCATTTCAAATATTAAAGTTAACATGAATTAATAATTATTTCCCTTTATTCATCTTCATTGTATATTTTGTGATAAACCAGTCAAAACAACACATTTAATGTGCCAATTAAACTAAGAGAATGTTAGGCTATTTATATCCAAAAAATGTTCAGGTTCAGGAAAGTAAAACTTTATGTTAATGAAAATCCATTTCCAAAAAAGTTGGTGCTATATAGAGTCAAATGAAAAAATAATGGAGTGGGTGTTAGGGCATATGAATGTATTACCAAAGCATTATCTCTCCATGTATAGCATGTATAGTACACTATATTGTCAGAGAATACTATTTGATTTTCATCTGGCCATAAAATTTTACTTGAACAGCTAAGTGATACCTTTCTTGGACTTTAAATTGAATGGCTGCATCTTGGATTTTTTTTAAACAACAGAACACAGCATGTGCTTGGATGACTGCTTTTCCAGCTGAATTGTATCACAAGCAGGTTAAAGAGATGACAACTTATTTCTGTCAGAGAGCTGTCATTCTCTGTTTCCAAAGTTTCACTTGTTGCAGTGAACTGTTAGAGTTCAGTCTTCTTAAAGTATGAAACCTAGGTATGTGTACTGGTTGGTAAGAAAAGAAAATGGACAGAGTCAACTTTTTTTATCCATGGGAGTTACATTTCTGAAAAACCCCGCAGACATGGCAAATGTGGATACTGAAACATTGACCATGTGGGAAAAATGGGGTTAGTTTCCAGACGAACACCAGTTTTGAGAGAGAACTGACAGTCACTCTGATGCTTGATAATGATCCTTCTGCAGATTCACCTATGGAAATCTTCTAAAGAATTTTACTCCCTTTATTGTTAAGTTTGATTTGTCAACTAGGTACTCCTTCAGAGGCTGTGAGCAACCACAGCAGAGCCAATGAGACAACCTCACTAAACCATTAATTGGTAGTACCGATGAGTGGTGGTGTATATAAAGGGCAGAGACTTAATCAGTGTGAACTTATTACTTGCACTTAGGGGGAATTCCTTATTTGTGGGGAAAAAAATCGCAAGCCCCAGTCCCCATCATGAACATGGTTCAACAACTTACCAACACCTTATGGCGCTGGTTAGACACATGTTGATCCATCAAGAGTAATGTAGTTTTGGACATCTACAAGCATCATGAACCGGTTATTGCTCAATATCATTTGTCACTCATGTGTGATAGTCCTCTTCTGTTGAGCATAGCCATCAAATACAAACCCCTGGTTGTTCATCCCTGCCCCATCTTGAGGCCTGTAGCAAGGACCTCATCCATCAATAGGCACAATTAGGCCACTGATGTTGTGAAATGGATAAGTGGATAAGCAAATCACGGGCAATGGAATCCATGGAGAGTGAGGATTTATGGTACTATTTTTTCCTCTTGGCTTGTTTCTTTTATATATGGAACAAATTTTTAGGTTTGTGGATTTCCATTTGCAAACAAATGTTTCCTTAAGATAACAGTGTTTACCCAAACAGCCTAACAAAATTTCAGTCCTTTGTGGGCTTGTTAGTTGGAATGTGTGGAGATTTCTGGATTTTTTATTTTCTCAGCTGTTCATGCAAAAAATAAATAAGTTCATAAATAAATAGAAAATGGTTGCATAGCCAACTAAGAAATAAATTATCAGCCCAGCGCCTAAATAGTAGTAAACTGATATGTTCAACCACTAATCACTGCATTGTAAATGACATTATTTAAAGCAAGAAAACACAATCTATAGGATAACTTCTAATTAAATAAAAATACTTGTACTATTGTGAAATAAAAAAAAAGAGAATTCTTCACATAGGTACCAAAAAGAGACTTACTTTTCTAACATAGGATGCAGCATCCTCTTCAGTATATACCTCAGCACTAATGGCTCCACGTCGCCGACGCCCCTTTACAACCGGATTCATTGGTGGAGGTGGGGAGATTTCATCTTCCCGAGAATCTGAGCGAAAGCTTGATTTTTGTTGATTTATTATCTGTTTGGCCTCCTCCTGGTAAAACACACACATTAAAGCGAAAACAGTATTGAAAGCAACTCACTGAACTAAAAGATAAATTATTCAGAATTAACAGGTAATGTGTAACTAATTATGAATTAATAAGTCCTCTAGCATTATTTGCATCCACAATCTGACCTAGGCTAAAATATAATATATATATTTTTTTTAATCGTTAAAAGTACTATAAATAAAGTACTATAACAACTAAAATAACATTACACAGTGGTTTACATAAATATAGGTTTAATACACATTTCATTTTTGGAGTAGTTCATTCTTTTCATGTTGAAACAGCAACAAATTCCATTATTCATGTCCTTGCCGTGACCAAAGGTACATATATTCCTGCTGTTCAGTACAGGTTCTTCTCAATGATGCACCTTTTGAAATGAACACATCTATAGAATTTTTCTTAATTTTATCTGCAAGAACATCAGTGAATATACTACAAATGATGTCTAATTCTTTCTTGAGCTATGGAATTGTGAATGTTTACCCAAAATGGAAATAGGTGGAAATAAAAAGAGTAAGTATGCATGACAGGAGAATAACACATTCACAGATCCTGCATAAAAAATACAGGAGGATAGAGAGTGGCAGCATTAAGGGGTGTATATATGGCTTTTCAGCTTTCAACAAAATAAGAATTGAGGAAATTCTCCTAGTTACTTGTTCTAACATGTAAAAATGATGAAGTGAAGCCTCTACACATATAATGCAACTACAGTAGAAAAAGTGAGCCTTTTGTAAGATAAACACGAATAATCACAAGCAGGACATAAATGGGAATTTCTCTTTGCCTTGACTAGCTAAACATTGTGTCCAGAGAACTGTGAGCAACTCGTAGCTACTTGCTGGCTGTGTGAGGCACGCACAGGGTTCCCAGGTACCAGTCTACTTTCCCTTTGTAGGATTTTGTAAATGACTAGTGTGTTTGTGTTGGTTTACTGCAGAGACTGTTATCATCATAAATGCTTAAGGACCTAACTGGCCTATTGCACATGAGCTTAATGAATTGTGATGGCATTATATTTAGAGGAAGTTTCTGATTTACTTCACCTGCGCACCATGAAAAGAAAAACAGATAAATTGCTTTCATTATGTCTGCTACAGATATTTTACCAAGTAGTAAAATATAACACAACTATGAAGTATACAGCCACTCATTAAACAATAACAAGTGTGCAGGTAGTCGATGCTAGGAAAGTAGTCAGAAATAGTAAGTGAAAAGCTCCAGCTCAAGCTAGAACATTCCAAATATTCCAAAATCAAAATCAGCCCATATTTACACTAATCTCTTAATTGATAACATCATTATTTTCTTGGTAATTACAATACTAATGGGCTAAAATGTATCAAAAATGTAATGCGTGAAAAATCGGCAGTTAATAATTACCCTAAAGTAAATCTCCTACAGTAAAATAAGCAGTCATACATTGTATACTATATTTCACAATGCATCTCTGTTTTTTGGCATTTTTTCATCAGTATTTCTAATTGGTAGATAACTTACCAGGATCATAAAAAAAAAAAAGATTCTCATGACCTTAAACTGGGTAAGCAGGTCATAAAATGGTAGTTAGGTATTAAGACTCTACTTTAAAATAAGTTAAGTTGCATTCCCTTAAAAATGTTTCAATAACTTATTTTCACTATTAAACTTACTGAAGGCATACTGTATTCACAGTAGTACAGCGTTGTTCAATAGTGAATACAATAGGTGTAGAAAAGAAGAATATTACAGTTGAAACATTTCAAAGGGATTTTCAAAAGCAATAATAAAACAGAAAAAAATACTTTAAGAGAATATTAAATTCTTAAGAATGTGCCAAAAAACTAGTCAGACAGCACTTTACCTTTTCCAGTCTTTCAAAATACTCTCTAAGAAATGCCATTGGCCTTTCTGGTCGGGCTGTACACAGCTGAACAATGCAGTCCTTCAGAAGTTGCTGAATGTTGTGTTTCTGTACATACTGCTCACACTCCCGCAAACTTCTTTCCTCGTCGCTGCTAGAACTACCTGATGCCATTTTCACCTTACAATCTACATGGTTAAAAAAAACAAAAACAAAAAAAAAACAAAAAAAAAAACATAAAATGACATTTATTTATATTCATCAATTATACATGTTATTATTTTTGTGGCAACTTGACATTTCTTGAGGATTTCTTTTTATCCTTCAAGAGAATTCCCACTGTAAATTACTGGTGTACAGTGTAATGTGAAATTTAAACACAGAAGCAATATTAATTTTCAGACAGTTGTCCATTCAATATACCACCCAGAGCATATTTTTCTCCCCACTTTGTCTTCTTACAACTTAAAAGTCCTCTTTGGTGTTGTGCTCTATGGAACTCCATGCTCAGTGTTCAGTGTTCAATCTAACCTGTTGAACACTGTTGACCCATTGAGTAATTTTCCTTCACTGGAAGATCTAGTTGTATTGTTTAAAACAATCTTTCAAGAATCAAAACAACTACTTTAGAAAGTATGAAGGGCATTCTTGGAAGCAACTAACTACCGACTCATTTTATATTAAACACCATAACCTCTTGTGTTTTGCAAAGCATGCTGCAGAATAAGGAAAAAAAATAATAATGTGAGTGCCATTAAAGAACCTATAAGACGAGCACCAGGGAGACAGTACAAGTAAACAGTTTAAGGAAATTAAATTTCAGAGATCTGCTAATTAGGTGGACAACCTCAGGCACAAAGACACACTGTTCTACACTATGCAATGAAACACCTTGTATTATATCATAAAACAGTACATTATCAGGCACCATCACTTTTAGAAGCATGGCATATTTGGTTAATCTTACCCTCGTACACTGAGGCCCAATACAAGAAAATCAAAGTCTTGGAAGCAAGAAAAAATGATAGCATGAAAAGACTCATCCGTTCACTAACTCAACAAGAATGAGCAACAAGATAGATACTTCCCATGCTAATTGTGTTGAATGTGCTTCCACTGCATTCATTAGTTGTTACATTAATGAACATCACTTTGGCTTCAATGCCCAGCAAATGACAAAAATGCAGCACCCAGTAAAGTATGCTATCTATCTGTCTGTCTTGGTAATTATATGCTTCTGGTAATACATTTAAGATTGTATCAGAGTGGTCTGCTTTGTGCTTCAAAGTATTAAAAGCTGAGCCATATAAACACCAGCCAATGGAAGTGTAGTGTTGCAGGCAGTGTGGTGTAGTGGTTAAGGCTTTGGACTTCAAACCTTGAGGCTGTGGGTTCAAATCCTGCTACTGACACTGACCATAAGCAAGTCATATGACCTGCATGTACTCCAATTGGAAAACCAACAACTCACAAGTGATGAGTCACAGATTCACATCACCTAACTCTCAAAGAAGGAACAACTCATGTATTTTTTATTTCTAAACTAAACTAATTCAGAAAGGGATAAATGTGGAAATAACAAAAGCCTTTTTGCCTTGAAAGAAAGCATAATTGCAGGATTTTTTTTTTTTTTTTTTTAATAGGTGCAACACCTGCAATTGCACACTGAAATTAATGTGAAGCAAAGCTAAAGCTAAATTCTGATGCTCTGTATATTCAAATAATTATCATTATTATTCATGGTGGCTCCAAAACCCAGCCACAGGGGATGCACAAACCAGTGCGTTTCTTTGTGCCAGTCCCAATCCCAGATAAATAGGGAGCGTTACGTCAGGAAGGGCATCCAGTGTAAAAGTTTGTCAAATCAATATGCGGACAACAATACAAATTTCCATACTGGATCGGTTGAGCCCTGGGTTAACAACGACCGCCACCAGTAATGTTAGCCAACAGGGTGCTGGCGGAAATTGGGCTACTGTTGGCCGAAGAAGAGGGGGGAGACGTGTCTGGAGGCAGGAGGAGATGTGAGGAGAGAGGACATGCAGGTGATGGGTGTAACAGAAGAAGATGCAGAGGACAGAAAGATATGGAAGAAGATGAGATCCGCTGTGGCAATCCCTAACGGGAGCAGCCGAAAGAAGAAGAAGAAGATTCAAGGTGGCTCCAAAATCCGTACTAACCCTTACTTTCTCTTCTGTTCTTTTTCCGGTTTACTGTGGTGGCGACCTGCGCCACCACCACCTAATCAAAGTACCGTGATGTCCTTACATTGATGGATTAAAGGCCAGAAGTACACATGACCATCCTCATCAAATTCTTCCATGAGAACCCTGAATACAATGAGGACTGATTGAGGTCATTTATGTTGAGTAGAACGCTTAGATAGGGCTGGGCGGTCTCGTGGCCTGGAACCCCTGCAGATTGTTTTTTGTTTTTCTCCAGCCGTCTGGAGTTTTTTTTTTTTTTTCCCTGTCCTCCCTTGCCATCGGACCTTACTTTTATTCTATGTTAATTAATGTTCCCTAATTTTAATTATTTATTTTGTCTTTTTTTCTCTTTCTTCGTCATGTAAAGCACTTTGAGCTACATTGTTTGTATGAAAATGTGCTATATAAATAAATGTTGTTGTTGTTGTAAACCTGGAATTACTTAACTTTTCACATGAGTTGAGAAACTGTCTTTCAAACCCTCTGCAAACTTAATTTTACAGAGTCCTGGGGCCTCATGTATAAACGGTGCATACGCACAGAAATGTTGCGTTCTAATGTTTTCATGCTCAAATCACGATGTATAAAACCGCTCGGTTTTGCAGACTGGCGGTACCCAGCGTCAAAACAGTGCTACTGTTCCAGTGTGGTTTCCCTTTCTTTTTCAGATCCACATCCCTGACGTGGCTTCATAAATACACTGAAATTAACCGTATATTGCTTATTAGTTTAATGCATCTGATTGTAATTAACCAGTAACAATATAATGGTCCACGGAATGGTCAAACTATTCCAAATACCATAACTGCTTTAGTGTTGTTACTCTCACTGCACCCTCTTCTTCTGCTTTCAGCTGCTCCCGTTAGGGATTGCCGCAGCGGATCATCTTTTTCCATATTACTCTCACTGCACCACTCGGAGCAGCTGATGGGTAAGAGAATTATCGGTATACAGCATCAAGCACATGCTGCCTCAGCCATGCTTCCTATTGGAACTGCTTCTCACACAGTAAACGCTTCAAAAACTTTCTTGTACGGACCTCGCGGTTCAGAAAGAGTTTCATCCCAAGAGCTCTAAATGCAATCAATCAGTCCATCAAGTGCTCCTTGTAGAACTGTTTGGACTTATAAGTACAATTACCTCACTGTAAACTTGCGATACAGTTATAATATTGTACAACCTGAGCCACTTTATAAAGCGCGTATTTACATATGATGACGATATCATTTTTAAGATGAAATGCAGCAAAATATGTTTATTATATTATACAGATAAAACTTTAACTTCATTTAAATAATCTATATTGTTAATAATTAAAGGACACTGTGTCACTACGGTAGAAAGGATCTGGCGCTCCGTTCATGGATTGTTCCTGCCTCGCACTGTATGCTTCACTGGGACTGACTGACGATGCAGGTTCGGCTCCACGCTCCCATCGGTTGAGAAACGCCCTGCGGCTTGCTACAGCTACCACACCCAATCGCTAAGGTGCAAGCGCAGTGATTACATATTTTAAACAAACTGGCCTTTGCTGGGAGAGCTATGGACCCATACCACCACACTGGTGTAAAGGATAGAATAGTTAAACATGTACTACGAAGATATTTCAACGTTTATTAAAAGTTTTGAAGAATCGGCGTTCTAAGCTTACAGATGGCTTAACGTCTATTACAGAGCTGATTGTGTATTTGGAGAAAGAAAAGTAAGGACAGGAATTGGGGGTAAGTACGTTTGAAAGAGACAGTACTGCTGTAATAAATTATTTCATTGAAGGTCACGCACAATCACTGCGCCACCGTGTTCCCATGTTTAATAACATGCTTTAACTCCTATCATCATGAAAATTATATCACGTATACATCTCAGTATTTAAACTATTCAGAGAGCTGTAATATTACGAATGTAATGGATTTTGTGTCCGGTTGGAGGAAGAGAAAGCCGGTGATTCATACACATAGAGCACAAAGAAGATCAAATACAAAACAAAGCATTTAACGTGCTACTTTAGTTACAATGGTATTTGAGAAACTAGTAAATTAAATGATTTTAAGATGAAGTTTATGATGTTCTACTTTAATGACAAATAAACTACGTGATTAAAGTGGAAATTTCGAGATTAAAATTGACATTTCGTGCTTTTTCCCCACTTTGTGCCTATTTTTTTTTCTCTGTACCCTAATAAGCTTTCATATGACACTCAGACGGTGGGCTATGACTCGGCTTTTCACGGCGACTTTGATATCTGACAACTTTTTTTATTTCGGGCACTGTGCGACTTTGTGAACTTGAGCTTTCGAGTTTCTCCGACATGCTATGTCACTTGATCAACTTCCATTTCTTGTTTATACCACTGTTTAAACCAACAAATAGTACGTTTTTCTTTGCCTCCACTTAGTATTCACTGAAATTCTTATATTTTCCCCCCATGCTTTTTCCATTGTTTTTTCACAGAAGGCTGAGTTTAAGGGCTATTTATATTGATTTGCATATTTAAAGAGGCTTAATTCTGGGAGGAGTTGGGGCGGGACAGCAGGCGCGTGCACGTGCGTTACTTTTCACGCTGATCGGGATTTATGTAGCAGAAGAACGTGGAAGTTTGCGCACGTACAGATTCCTGCATCTGGATTTTTCTGTGCGTATGCACAGTCCTGCTTTTGCCATGTTATAGTGTGAGTTCTACGCACGGCGTTATACATGAGGCCCCTGATGTTTACAGATTTTACACAATTAGATTAATAAATAGTAACAGTACATTAAGAGCAGTTCTAAGATAATTCTGGATGAGAATCAATAGCTAATATTGGCCTGCTTGCTGCATAATAAAGTTAACATTATTTAAAATTTAGCCACTCTTCAAGTTATTAAAAAAAATACTGATGTTGACTCATGTACAAAGACTTCAAACCTTTCTGAATGAGAATTTGGTGCTAACAAAAGTGCCATGTTCAAGAAACCTTTATATAAATTTCATTTTTATTAAAAATAGGCTTACTGTATCAAATTCTTCAATTCTTACCAAAGATTCCTACATTAGTCTATGTGCTGTGTCATTGCAGAGAAATCCTTTCAACAAATTAGTCTTTATTCCCTGGCAACGGATTGCACTATATAGACTAAACTTATGCTGGCTTAATTTATTTCAGTAAGATCACTATGATATCGAAAGGTTTCACTTTTTACAAAATAGTAAATTTGTTTTCCAAAGACATATGACATTTGCCTGTGTGCTGTGTCACAGAAAGGGTGAGAGGATCTGTGCTAAAACCAGTTTCCCCATTTGCCTTTCAGCATGTTAACAATCAACTTTATTTATTACAGATAGCCTTAATAGATGATTCATATTTCATGTAAAAGCCAACATTTTGAAACTTGCATTGAAGCTTAGCAGCTCCCTGTGACAACTACCCATTGTTGGTATGGCTCTCATATTCTCGGGAAACCTTTGTATGTTTAATGATGTCATTATCAACTATTCAAAGTAGTCAAGTCAAGTCAACTTTATTTATAAAGCACTTTACATACAACAGCCGCTGACCAAAGTGCTGAACATAGGCTAAAATAAATTTTAAACAAAAACAAAAAAATAAATAAGTAAATAAAATACAATAAATGAAACTAATTAAAACATAGTAAACACAACTAAACAGAGTAAAATCAACTGCTCACACAGGATCAAACGCCAAACCAAAAAGGTAAGTCTTAAGAGCAGACTTAAAAATGGGCAGTGAGGAGGCCTGTCTAACGTGGATCGGCAGTGAATTCCAGAGCCTTGGAGCCACAACGGAAAAAGCCCTATCTATGTTTATTTTACTGTGTGGGATATGGCCGGCCTTTCATCCCAGCCAATACCCCCAGGCCGCCAGATGGAGCCCTCCCTGCAGCATGGAGGTGCCCCGAATGCCAGCAGGGAATTATGGACATTGGAGTTTTCATCCACAACCCTGCTGGATAACACAGGGGCCCCTAGAAGGCACTGCAGGGAGGAGCAGCAAGACTTTCGCATACAACCCGGAAGTGCGTCATAATCATATGAACAAAAAGACAGACGTACGTCCGGGATGAAAAGAAGACTTTTGGATCTGACCCGGAAGTGCTAAGAAGTCACATGGACAGGGGTTCAGGAGCACTTCCGGGTCACGGACTATATAAAGGACTGTGGGAGATCCCAGAGTTGAACTGAGCTGGGTGGAAGGGTGGCAACGCGTCTGGGAGAGTGGAGGATTGTGTATTGTTTATGAGTATTGTGGAGAGGAGGGTGTCTCTCTTTATATAAAAGAAAATCCTGAAATGGAAAGCAAATGCAAGGCTACAATATGTGATCCTCTCGGAAGACAATTTTAAAGACCCGCAAGACCAAAGACACTTGCCACGGTGCAAGACACGCCCTACTTACAAGATAAGACCATGGGCAGAAAAAAAAAATCAGTAGTGTAAAGGCAGTCAGGCAGCACACACAGCTCCATGGCTAAGTGCATATAAAGTGTATAAGGTCAATAGGGTAGAAATGAAATGAATAGGGTAGAAATGAAACGTTGACGACTAAACGAAGACGAAAGAAAAGCGCGGAGAAAAGGCACCCAAATATGGTGGAGAGAAAAAAAATGCTAAAAAGAAAAACAATAATCTAGGTGCAAATTTAGAAAATAAGGAAAGTGATAATCAGCCCAGAACAAGTGGAATTGAAAACAAAGCACGTCCAATAGGGCTCAGAATTAAAAGATTAGAACTTCATAAACGGGAGCAGCGTTATATGTCCTGCAAGAAAGAGATTTAAACACGCCCGGGCCGGAAATAAAGGACAATTATTGTTTTTACAACGTCATGCGAGATAAGTCAGTGAGCCATCATTTAAAACAAGTCCACAGACCTCTAACTAAGCAGTTGTTGGATTGCTTTTGGCAGACATGCACAATGTGCTCCCGGCTCTTAAAACAACGACATGCGACAAGCAGAACAGGCAGCTCGCCAGCAGGTTGAAGCCTTTTTTGTTTTAAGTGACTGATAGGTCCGATTGATGGGGGCGGAGTACAGCATGGAAGACTGATAGCGGGGTACTGATTGATTCAGTAAGGGGGAGGCGAGGTCGGAGAGGGTGCTAGACAGTTGTGTTTGGGTTACGAAGTCGGCGATTGTTCAAGTAAAACTTTTGTGACACTTTATTACGTCGTCGCTACAGTATCAAAAAAAAAAAAAAAAAAAAAAAAAAAAAAGATAGTAAAGATCTCATTAGCGCAAACAAAAGGTGATTGATCATCAGAGCCAGGTGTAATTGAAAAAATAGCAGGACAAAGCAAAGTCGTCCCACAACAGTTAAAGCAACAACAAGTTTAATTTCAAAGAACACACAATTTGGTCAGGTGTATATTTATGATGACGGAGAAGCGATGCAAATATTAACAGGCGACAAGTAAGGTGATATATATATTCCGCGAATAACATTAGACACCAAAGGAGATCGTGATATGCCATTCGTATTAAAATATTTACAGTTTACCATGAGAATAGCTTTTGCTACGACAATTAAATCAAAGGGACAACCATTAGAAAATGTCGGATTATTTATTAGAGAAACAGAAACAATATTCACTCACTGGCGATTATATGTTGCGTTGTCACAATGTATTTCCAAAAACGGATTCAAAATTCAATATGATCTTGAAGAAAAGGTAATTCCATATATTGTTTTTAAAAAAACCTTTAAAAGTAAAAAGTGCAACTAATGAAATTGAAACAATTCCAAAGAAAAAAAGCTTTTAAAATTGTATATCCGATTAACCACACAGCAGCACGGTGGTGCAATTAGGATATAGGATATAGCAGGTTGGATGATGGATGGATGGATTAAGCAAACAAAGGGGTTGGCGAGCGAAGCCCCCTAGTTTATTAATAATAAAGTCAACTATTGGACTTTTACCTGGTGTCTGGCATATAGTCTGAGGGGTCAAGGGAGCGATAGCGCCCCCTATCTGTCACAACTGTTTTTCTTTTAGTCTATCAACATATGAAGTACTCACTTTTTTCAACCTTCCAGATATAAATTAAGACTTTGGGAAATAACCTGAGGTTGGGCACAGAAAATGTCAACAACAGTAACAAACCAAGAAATGCTTTTGCCATGCAGTAATGAGTTGAAAGCATCTTTTTACCAGCACTGTATTGTGATTTGTGAGGAACTGCTTACAGAAATTGCAGGGCAAGACAAAAGATGCACATGAATGAGATTGTCAAACTACACAATGTACTCCAAAAAAGTAAGTCAAATAGTCCAAAATACCTTTCCTTAGTACCTGAAGCAAAAAATAAAGGGTTTTATCTTTGGTCAATAAATGGATGCTTGAAACTGTGTGTTAGGTTTAAAAAAAAAAAAAAAATGACAAAAAAATGTTAAAAGTCAGAAATAAAATTGTTCCCATAGTAGCAACCGTGCACAGTACCAAACAACAATATACCCATGGCCAAGTCAAAAGAGAAAATAACTGTGCCAGCAAAGCAAATGAATAAGGGGGTACTTAAAAGAAGTTACTGTTACAACAGCTAAGATATTTAAATAAAATATACAAAACACCACACTGTTGTCTTGGTGACAGCTGCAATCTAAAAACACAGGTTATATGCAAGTTGTTTTTAAGTTAATGCATCTTTTATCTACTTGCAATTTTCATGCATATTTCATTTTATTTCTGTATGCAAAGAATACAATGCTCTGTGGCTGTGCCAGTCATGCAGGGTTGGTAAAGTACTTTGCTTGATGAGTCATCATCCTCTGTTGCGCCCTTGGGCACATGACAAGTGTGGTTGCTGTGCATAATTACATTAATATATGTTTAGTCAAGATCCTATCATGTTCTAATCAACAAATTGACAAATCCAGACATGGACCCCAAGGTTTTGCTCCACCCAATTTCTCAAACAGTGAATAATTTTACCTTTAATAGATCTCATTTAATTGGGTGACTTTTTTCTTATTTGGCATTCAGAACGGGTATCAGTGTGAGATTTAAATTTGAAGAAATTAAGAATTACTTGTCATAGCTTTAAATGATTAACTTTGTTTTGACATTTTAAATCACATTTTTTCTAAACATGGATGCAATTAATACTAACGGGCAACAGCAACTTCAGTGTAATCCACTTATGTACTTACTAGCAAATAATGGCTGCAAAAGCCGAACATTAACAAAGAACAAAATGCTTAAGACAGCAAGATATAAAGATCTCTGCCTAAAGCACACACAGTAGATGCTTGCCTTATCCAGTAATCAAAGCACCTTGTAATTTCTGTAGTAGCAGAAGAAAACAGAAACTGACAAACGATAACCTTCATAATTAACAGGAGTCCACTTAAAAGAAGACATTACTTGAAACATAATGTCAAGTAATTATGTTACTGGAGTCAAAAAGGCATGCCAGGACTAAACTTGAAAAAAAAAACCCTGTTGTAATCTAACAGTGGTGACAGTGCTACAAAGAAGTGGATGTATACTGCATATACTGTACTGGGAAATAAGTTTGTCATAGATTGAATTAAAACTGAAAAAGTTAAAGTCAATGTTTTTCCCCTCTCATTCATTCTGTCTACATTGTCTGTCTATATATAAAAGGAAATCGTGGAATGGAAAGCAAATGCAAGGCTACGATACGTGATAATCTCGAAAGACATTTAAAAGACCTGCGAGAACAATGACACTTGCCACGGTACATCTTGCGGGGACCGTAAATATGAGACTTGGTGCCAAGAGATTGTCCCAGGGCTGTAGCAAAAAGGACAGTGGCTGTACAGGGTTTAATGAGATCGAAGGGCAGCGCGACAGAGAAACCTGTCCTGACCTCATTAAAACGATTCAGCATATTGGGACTGGCAAGATTACAAATATTGTTTTTACAGAAGTTCTGAAATAAAAGTGAAACTAATGAAATAGCAACAATTCAAAGAAAAAAAAAATCTTAATAGTGTGTATCTAGAAAACCAAACACAGGGGTTGGCGAGCGAAGCCCCCTAGTTTCTATAATGTGTGAAAAATTATATTTTTGTCTTTATTGACTCTTTGCACTTTAATATTTTATAGCAATGTATATAGCCTAACTCTTACATAATGTCTGACATGAATAATATGCTGAATTTGTTCTGAATTACAGGGCATAAAATACTTGATGATAGATACACTATTTCTGCGTTACATTCAAATATAAAGATATTCTTCATTTTACTTTGATTTCATTCATTCTGTGTACTTTTATTGTTCTTGCAATGAAAATGAGAAGGAAAAAAAAAAAAGTCTTTTTAAGCAACAGTTACACGTTTTGTAAGAGGGATAGACAGAGAGAACAGACTGTCATCCACCACAACTGAGAGTGGTGTCAATATTGTAACACTAGTTCAGCTGAATGACTGGAGGAGACTTCCAAGCTTTGGGTAGAGGCTTCAGTTAGCTTTGGATGAACTTGGATTTTCACATGGATTTAAGTGAAATATAGCCTACATGTCCTAAAACTAACAATGTTTTTATTTTAGAGACTGAATTTAAATAACCACACTGTAATGCACAAAATGCATACCATAATAATAATAATAATCACTAATCATGAACTATGTAACTGAATGGCATTAGGGTCAAGGCTACTTTTGCTTTATTAATAATTTTTATTCTGTAGTGTTACGTTTTGTATGCATTATGACATGATGATGCCACATTACATTTTTTCGTATCAAAACTTGTAACTAATTTCTGAAGGTTCAAATCTGGCTATGGTTACTTCGCACTACCAATTAATGCAATTTATGCAGAATGCTCAAGTATTCAGATTTACATGCAAATTAAACATATTTTGGAATTTCTTCATTTTATTAAAACGGTCCTAATGAAAAGTAAAGAAACATCACAGTACAGTCACCCACTGTTACCATATAAAGCTTCTAATAACCAGTTACAGAACAGACAAAACAAGGTATAAAAGTAAACAATTTAAATTACCATATCCTATAATACTGGATATTTTCGTATACCAGCTTTTCAAAGACCAAGAAAATGGCCTATTTAATACCATATTTCAGCATTTTATCAAAATTATTAAATCAGTGAAAGAATACTAAATTTTGTAACTTTGATTGATACCTGGGTCAGTACAGCTACAAAGCTTATGCTTACTAAAGTGGAACCCATGAATATAATTTCTTTTATTCGGTTCAACAAAATGGAAGCCAGTTCTCTAGCCAGTTTACTGTTCTGTATTTTTACTTCATTTGAATATCTCATCATCACCTTTTTGCGTATTATCCATCTAAATCAGTACTTCTCAACCTTTATTCCTCAAATATCCCCCAGAAATGGAGAAAATTGTGTGTGTGTTTGTGGGGCTACACAACCCATGACATTTTTCACCCTTGTATATTTGCTGAAGTCTTGATAAAGGTGCTTGTTTTTGAACTTGCATTTCTTAAAAAAGAATGTTTGCTGCTAGTGCTATTACATTGCCTGTATTTTTCAAATTATAATACAAAATTAAGAAACCATTTCAAAAACAAGCATGTGTTTTTATTAAATAAAAGTTCTTTCTGGTGCCTGAATTTCTTAATTATAACTTAAAACAAGACTACGTATTTCTGAAAGAAAAAAAAAGTAAATTTTAAAATATAGAATTAAGTCACTGCAGACATTTTAGCAAATTTGAACATAAATGGAAATGCAAATGTGTTTTCTATCAACATATAGCAATCAAGCCAGTGGAAATGGGAAAAGAATTGCACAGGGCTGGGGTAGAAGTTAGGTAAGCCACAGAAGGGTAGCTAGCCCCAACACCAGTGAAGTTTTAAAAGCGAGTACAGCAGTAGCAGCAGCGCATGTCAGGCTGGTTTTAAAACACAAAATTTCATTATGATATCGTAACTTGTTATAGTTTGACTATTTCTTGCTGAGTATCGTAAAGCAGCCCTTTCCCATTCTAACTATATCCAGGACAGGATTTAATGATTTGGGAGCCTAAAGCACATATAGGAATGGGGACTAAATCAATCCCATTACTCACCCTTTTCTATACTTATTAACCTAACGCAGAGGTGGGTAAACTTTTTGGAGGCAGGCCAAATCGATAATAATGACACATGAAATGGGCAGTATATAAAAACTGTGTGTACCTATCAACTCTGGAAAACTAGTACATATGCTAATGAAAAACTTCATTTCATCTCATGAACAACTTTTCCTGGTAAGGGTCACGGCTTAATGGCAAACATTAACTTTAAAAATATTTGTTCTAACAAATGATTTAATTGCAAAATGTTTTATTAAAAGCTATTATGAGCAATGCTCAAACACCAATATATGGTCTGGTTTATACTTCATACGACGCGATGCATACGCCTGTGGAAGGAAGAATGCATCATTAAGAAAAGCTGCTGAATTTTTTGTCATTTTAAATTAACTACAAGTCAGTACTGCTATCAGTACCACAAGCAATTTACATGACAAGTTTAACATATTTAAATGCTAAGCTTTAGATTGATGTTGATACTGTTGTTCCAGAAAGACTCAAAAAGAATTTGACAAATCCTCTTGTTGCATGATTAGGAGCATAATCAGAGAAAAAACAAGTTTATAATAGACTGTAAAATTCCTTAGACACAAACTTAACTATAACGATGTAGTCTGAGCTGAATGAATCATACTTCTGATGAACTTTAAATGAAAACCGAGTGCATTTACATGCACTTTAATAACCTGCTTATTAACAGAAAACCAGTTTATAAAATGCTGCGTAAACACTTAGTACTAAATGGGATATTGGTCTCTGAGAAACTAGTTTAACACACAGATTTCTTCATGAGTAATCCAGTTATTTGGCCATACACCGTGTTCCAAATTATTATGCAAATTGTATTTAAGTGTTATAAAGATTAAATATTTTGTTTTCAATTAAACTCATGGATGGTATTGTGTGTCAGGGCTCTGTTGATCACTGAAATCAATCTCGTGATAAATCGTGTGATAAATAGTGTGCCAGGTGAGCCCAATTAAAGGAAAAACTACTAAAGAAGGATGTTCCACATTATTAAGCAGACCACCATTTTCAAGCAATATGGGAAAGAAAAGGGATCTCTCTGCTGCCGAAAAGCGTGAAATGGTTGAATGCCTTGGACAAGGTATGAAAACCTTAGATATTTCACGAAAACTTAAAGTGTGATCATCATACTGTCAAAAGATTTGTGGCTGACTCCGAGCACACACGGGTTTGTGCAGATAAAGGCAAAATGAGGAAGGTTTCTGCCAGACAAATACATCGGATTAAGACAGCAGCTGCTAAAATGCCATTACAAAGCAGCAAACAGGTATTTGAAGCTGCTGGTGCCTCTGGAGTCCCGCGAACATCAAGGAGCAGGATCCTCCAGAGGATTGCAGTTATGTATAAACCTTCTATTCGGCCACCCCTAACTAATGCTCACAAGCAGAAACGGCTGCAGTGGGCCCAGAACTACATTAAGACTAATTTTCAAACAGTCTTGTTTACAGATAAGTGCCGTGCAACCCTGGATGGTCCAGATGGATGGAGTGGTGGATGGTTGGTGGACGGCCACCATGTCCCAACAAGGCTGCGACGTCAGCAAGGAGGTGGCAGAGTCATGTTTTGGGCAGGAATCATGTGGGGAGAGCTGGTCAGCCCCTTTAGGGTCCCTGAAGGTGTGAAAATGACCTCTGAAAAGTATGGAGTTTCTGACTGACCACTTTCTTCCATGGGACAAAAAGAAGATCCGTGCTTTCCGTAACAAAATCATCTTCATGCATGACAATGCACCATCTCATGCTGTAAGGAATATCTCTGCATCATTGGCTGCTAATCGGCATAAAAGGAGAGAAACTCATGGTGTGGCCCCCATCCTCCCCTGACCTCAATCCTATTGAGAACCTTTGGAGCATCCTCAAGCAAAAGATCTATGAGGGTGGGAGGCAGTTTACATCCAAACAGCAGCTCTGGGAGGCTATTCTGACATCCTACAAAGAAATTCAAGCAGAGACTCTCCAAAAACTCACAAGTTCAATGGATGCAAGAATTGTGAAGCTGCTATCAAATAAGGGGTCCTATGGTAATATGTAACTTGACCTATTAAGATGTTTTGATTAAAATAGCTTTTGATTTCAGTAAATATGACCTCCTAATGCTGCAAATTCAACAAATGACAATTTTCAGTTCTTTACAACCTATAAAATGTTTTGAAACTCTGTTGTGCGTAATAATTTGGAACAGTGCATTTTAAGTTTTTTATTTTTGAAAAACATACTGTTATCATTAGGAGGTTTGTTCAGTAACATTCAAATCATACTCTAATGGTTGATGACTCAAAAATTATGCTGACTGCCACTTGCTTCGACTATTTAGGAAAATCAGAGGAAAATATCGTTTGCATAATAATTTGGAATGCAGTGTATAAACCCATATCCTGGTCACAGCTAAGGACTTATACTTTGTTCATGTCTGTTGTACTTTGTTCACATGTGTATATGTTATCTTTCCACATGATTTCAGAAGCCACATGTGGAAAATGGTGGAAGCGTTGACAAGATAAATTTGCTCGGGTAATCACATTATTTCCAACTTCGTAATTTTTTCTTTATTACTACAAAATTCTGAACACTTAATGTTTTCAGATCTTCAACCGATAACCATATAAAAGAGAAGGTAAATGTAAACTGAGTGAACAAACACCTCCCCCCCCCCCCCCCTAAATTTACTGGGTGAGAAAAGTAATCCAACAATTTCTCCCCTGCACTAGACTGGTGGTGCCACCTTCTGGAGACTGAAACCAGAAGCTTTCCTTAATGTTACATTAGTCTTTCATACTACTGTGGAGGAATTTTAGCCCAGTTTTCCTTGCAGACCTACCTTAACGTATATTTGATATACTTTATTAATCCCCAAGAGCAAACTGTCTTTTCACATGATCTTTGGGGATAACAGCACAGCCATCAAACAGCACTAGTGGAGCAATTTTCAGGTCAAGAGCCTTGCTCAGGCACCCAGCAGAGTAGGATCCCCACTGGCTAGAATGGGATTTGAACCAAGAACCATATTCTCTTGCATCTTATGTGACCAAAAAGGTTTCTAAACTCTAATCAAAAGTGTATAATAAGTAAATCAAGAAGAGGTCAAATCCATTTTTTTTATAGCACTGCAGAAATATTCTTATTCATCATCTAAAATGTTGTTTTTGCCTCTCTGGCACTGTCAAATTTATAATCCAATGTATCTGGAGAAAAAAATCTTTGTAAGTTTAGACAAGTGTCAATCAGAAACACAACACAGTTTAAGGTAAACCTTAGGGATCAATCCTTATTCTATTATTACTTGCTATACATGCTGTCCTTGTGTAAATTATCCAAAATACATGAGAATTTTCACAACTATGGCGATGATACAGTACAGTAGACCCCCGCAAAGTCACGGTTCAGGGTTCGTGGACTCAGTCGTTCGTGGATTTTTCCTTAGAACCTAACTATTAATTGTTAGTGGAAAGCGCAAATATCCTCCGCAATTGTTTATGGCTTTTTTCGTGGCAATACTGTGCTGTAGAGAGAACAGGAAGCAACCGCTGAAGGAAACGCGGTTTGGGATGGTGAAAGTAGCCAATCCAAGAGCGTTATTCATTTCTCCTTGCTGCTGATTGATTGCTGCCCTGTGATGCGTCTCCAGGTGAGTGGGTTTACCACTGCGGAGGGAAAAGCGGTTTGGGATGGTGAAAGTAGCCATTTCAAGAGCGTTATTCATTTCTCCTTGCTGCTGATTGATTGCTGCCCTGTGACGCGACTCCAGCTGAGTGTCCTCATGTTTTCCATTTCCATGTTATTGTATTCATTTTGTTATTCTTAAAACACACAAGATGTCGCTGAATCGCCCTGCACCTTCTAAGGCTTCTGGCACTGAGCCTAAGCGCCAGAAGAAGTTTAAAACACTGCAGGAGAAGGTTGAAGTACTGGATTTGCTCCGGGAACTAAAAAGTTATGCTGCAGTAGCACGCCACTATAGCATTAATGAAAGCACTGCACACTACATAAAGAAGAACGAAGCAGCGATCTGGAGTACCGTATCTGTAAGTTTCTGTGATAGTGCCAAAAAGGTAACAACTGTAAGGAATAAAAATATCATCAGGATGGAATCTGCCTTGGCATTGTGGATCACCGATTGCTGGAAGAAGAACATCCCCGTGGACGGTAACATCATCCGTGAGAAAGCACGGAAATCGTACCAGCAGTTAGCTACAGGAGACAAAGTAGCAACTTTCCATCACAATGTTCCTGAAACCTATAAAGAAAAGCCAGCACAAAACCCCACCAGAAGAAGACCCCGTTCAAAGATACGACTCCTCCTGAAGAAGAGGCGCCACCCTAGGAGTTTTAAATCCTCTGCATCGTACTGCACAGCTACTTCATCATCATCAATATCATTCATCATCGGTGAGTACCTGTACATTTTACTGTATTTTAATTAAATGAAATTATGTATTTACTCTACATAAAATAGCAAACGACAGCGTATACCAAAGAAAACGCACTTGCATGTATTACAGTATGTATTGAGGTAACATCGGTATTTTACATTCTAGCACCATGGGAGACACAGTAGTACAGTACTGCACAGTAGAGAGGTTTACCTTTACATTCTGTTTTTAGGTAATGTATTAAGCTGAGTTTGCAACAAAATTAAAGTGCTTTGGGGGCATACTGTATTTAAGGTTTAAACTATAAAAGTAGGCATTTAAAAGGCATTTTTTAACCACATACAAAAGTCGCGGTTTTTCACAATTCGCGGGTGCTCTAGGAACGTAACCCCCGCGAACTTTGGAGGTGTACTGTAATACATATTAGTCATTCATATGACCCAGATGTTGTTAATCTCTGCATCACTCTGTGATTCTGAACAAAGTTATTTTTTGCACTTAACATTTAACATGGAAACAGGTGAAAAATTATTTTCATTGTATATAGTGGGGACTAGAGGAACTGGGGAGTCTGGGGAACTAGAAACAAATTAGGAAACATTTTACAGATAAAAAAGGAATTTAGGTGTCATAATTGATAACCAAACTAAATTTTAAATTCCTCACTTCCCAAGTTATAAAGACGGTGGTTTTCCAGTTACAAAACATAGCATGAGTTAGTCTGTTTCTGTCATTGCAAGACCTTAAGATGTTGAAACATGCTTTTGCTTTAGTCAACTAGATTATTGTAATGTACTTTACAGGACTGCGAAAGACAGACATAAATATGTTACAGCTGGTTCACACTGTAGCAGCATGATTTCCAATCAAAAAATGAGCTTCTAAACATATAAAAAGAATTTATTCTTATTTCTTTGGCTTGCCTTTGTTGGGAAAACACTGCCAGGGCTTGCTAGCAATTTTACAAAATATAGTGAGTTGGAAAAGTATTCAACCCCTCTGGAAAGCCACCATATTACTATCTTACATCATCACAACCTATAAATATCAGAAATACAGAGTTTTACAGTGAACATTTATTTCTCTGTGTACATATTTTGAAACATTTAGAGTTTGGTGAACTAAACAAATGCAAATTGGCAGTCATTTTGTGAAAAATGCTGTTGAAAAAGTAATTGACCCCTTCACATGATACACACTCAATACTTGGTAGCAGCACCCTTTGCGGCAATAACTGCTTGCAATTGCTTTGGATAGCCATCTACAAGCTTAGCACATCTGGATGGAGGCAATTTTTCACATTCTTCCTTGCAGAACTGCTTCAACTGGGCAAAGTTTGAAGGCTTTTGTTTGTGAACTGCAATTTTGAGATCATACCACAAATTTCTCAGTTGGATTCAGATCCATACTCTGGCTAGGCCACTGCAAAACCTGGATCTTCTTTTTGTCAAACCATGCTTTGGTTACTTTTACACAGTGTTTCGGGTCATTGTCCTGCTGAAAAAGTGGTAGCGTTGTCAGAGTCCCAATTCCACGGCTGACATTTAAAGGTTTCTTCCAAAATTTGGATATACTTCTTAACATCCATTCTTCCTTCAATACGGACAAGGGACCCAGTGCCTGCCCTAGAGAAGCAGTCCCAAAGCATGATCATCCCCCCACCAAGCTTGATGGTAGGTATGGTATTTGCCAGATCATTGGCAGTCCCTTCCATCCGCCAGACAAACACCTTTGTGTGGAGGCCAAAAAGTTCAAATTTTGGTCTCATCAGACCAAAGTACATGACTCCAGAATGCAGGACTCTTGTCAAGATATCTATTAGCGAATTCTAATCGAGCTGTCAGACGACAATTTTTTAGTAGTGGCTTTTTTCTGGCAACTCTGCCATATAGCCCCTCTCTGTGCAAATCCTTCAATATTGTAGTCTTGTGCACATTACTCCAGCAGCAGAGACTGAGCTTTGGAGGTCACTGAGAGTCACCTTAGGATTGCGCTTACTTCTCTGACTAGTTTTCTTGACATTTTCTTTGTTATGTTAACAGGGCAGCCTGACCTAGGCCGGTTCACTATGCTTCCAGTTGTCTTCCACTTTGCTACGATGGCATTCTCAGTGGACACACAGAGGCTAAGGATCTGGGCAATCTTCTTGGCACAACTGCCATCTTTAAATTTCTTAATCACAGTGGTTCTCAAGTCATTAGAAAGTTCCCTTGTTTTCATTTTTGTCAGTTTTTGAGGTTTCACCAAATAAGCCACTTGTACTGACTTCTTAGTTGTATGTTCCTAAGAATTGGCCTAAATAATCACTTCTAGACCAGTCACAATGCTAAAGGATTAATAGCTTGATTGCTTATACCTGTTTTCATTACCCTTATTGCATTAACAATCATATAGTCTCTAAGCTATTAGGGGTCGAATACTTATTTGACAGCAGATTTCACTGATATGTTCTTTATCGTTGCAGCATAATTTGATTTTCAGGATTTTTTAGTGAAAATTTATTACCCAAGAGGCCCTCATTTATATGTAACAGTATGAAACTAAAGATGCATTTTCAAAGAAAATTATGACAAGAAATTTAAACTTTGTCTAGGGGGTCGAATACTTTTTCAACCCACTGTAGGTCATCATCAGACGTTAATGATTTCATGTCAGACAAGGACTTAGATAATGCAAATGTAGAATGCCCAGCAGGAGCAAGGTGGTCATTTGGCCTAGGTGAACAAAACTTGATTTCTTGAAGTAGTGATGTAGAAGGGCTACATAATCATAGTTGTTATAGTTTTATTCATTGTTGCTTCACTGCAATGTACCTGAGGGTACCCACAAATATCTGGAATAGGTCAATACCATGGTAGTATGGTGTGGTTATCGACTATGACACTAAATATAGTATGTTTACAGTCTTATTAATCACTCTGCCGACTGGTACCGTGCACAGCTGATAGAGTGCATATATCTAATATTTTACTCTACAATCGCACATGTGACTTTGCCATTTTTTTTCCTCCAAGATGAAAAAAGAATGTCCAGTCATATCAAGCAACAAGACAATGATAATCACATTTTTCAAAATTTTCAGATTTTTAATAAAGAGTTTTTCTGTGAACACACTGTTAACCAGCAACATTACACTGAATTGTTGAATTTTCTTTTGGAAAACATCAGGAAAAAAAATATCAAGAGCAGTGGCATACGTGCCATGACAACATATTTGCAAATATCAGCTTGTCAGTGAAGCAGTTTTCAATCAAAAATAATGTAGTTGTTGCTTTGTGTCCCCTGAATTTGCCAGGTCTTACTTCTTGTGATTTCCCTTTTGCTCCTGAAATTAAAATGGAGACTGAAGGGAAGACAATTTGCTGCTAAGGAGGAAATCTACAGTAGAGAAAGAGAAAAAAAAATCATTGCAGTGAGCCCCAGACATGGTAAGAAAAGACAAGTAAAGGAAAGGTTTCCAGGAATGGAAGGAGGGCTGGGGCATGTGTATTTCATCTCAAGGATAATATTTTGACAGTGATTAAAATTGAACTGCTGTAAGTTACAAAATTTTTTAAACAATTCCAGGGATGTTTGGGTACCCCCTTGAATACATATGCAAGATACTGCAGATGAAACTGAACAACAAACTGATCTGCCTCACTAGCAGATCTTTGAACTGCTCGTCATTGATGACGTGTATGATTTAATTAGTTATTCATGGGAACATCAATCTCAGATGTCTAAATCCTTCACCTTCCTCATTCACTGCTTTTGCATTTTTTTTTTTTTTTAATTAGTCCAAGTTTCAGAGGAGCCAAGAATATCTTTGCCGAGTTGACAAGTGGTTTATGGGCTACACTTCTCTGCCCAAGTACTTATAGAATTGCCAGTTCTTTTTAACAAGGCTCTTTAGCATTGCTGCCCCATTCACAAATGAAATAACAATACTTGGTATATCTGAGCTGCATTCCTAGTAGCAGTGCCACTAATTTTAGATCACCACTGATGTTCCAATTGCAGCTGTTGTTCTATACTGTATATGTATACCTATGACTGGTGAATGCAATAAATGGTATGTTATAAGGAAACCTAAAGATGAACTTTGCCAATAGCAGGCCAAAATACAGAAGATTCACCCACCCATGTTCAGGAAGCAAAATCTGTCTCCAGGCCATCCACCACCATTTAGGCAAACAGACTGTCAGCATAACAAATTTAATGTTGCTGATGACCAACACTAATTTTCAGTGTTTACAATATTGCCTTTTCTGCTTTACTGATTTCTCAGAGATTTATTACCAGAGACTCATTTGTTCACAACTGGATTCCTACCACAATAAGATCTGTTGTCACCAGAAGCACGATAGTCATCATGTTTCTAGTTCATAAAATTCCACTAATAAAGACAGTGATGAGATCATTTTAGTATTTCATCCTTAGCCAAAGTATTGTCTTTCCACTTTTTCATTAGTGTTTTTATTCTTGGACAGTTTATATGCTGGTAATGCATTTAACCATTCATTATTCTATCCAATAAATGATCATTATGAAATAGGCTGTTTTAAGGTAGTTGGTATTTTATTTTTTTGTAAAGCACACTGAACTAATTTTAATGTGCTGTACAAGATGGATTACAAAAATGTATTTTAATTTTTGTTCTATTTCTGGGAGTGGATGTACCTGACGTATCTGGCAACTAAGAGATATATTTAATCTTCATCCCTCAAAATAATTTTAAAAAGTACACACAAAAATATTAAATTACACTTGAAAGAAGATTTTCTGAACATTATAGTTAGAGGCAAACAGGGAAAAAATACATGCCAATAACACTGCACTTTATTTTACATAAAAAAAATACAGGAATCCAGTCTCAATGCTATCTTTTCTTCCAAGGCAAACAATGAGGAATTACATCTTTCAAGCTAAAATTCATTGTATACCCATCTTCAAATAAAAGTAAACTCAGATTTCTCAGTCTTATGGTCTGAAAGAAACTGAAAGAAATTATGTTTTAATTTCTAAAAACGTCACATAAAGCAAGTGTTTTATCTTGTGACAAAATGTACTTTAACCTCTAAGGTTCTTTTTATATTGGTGGGAAAGTTAATAATGGAAAGACTTAAATTGCTATCCTTAATTTACAAGTACACTCCATAGTTCTTACCTACTTGGCATTAATATGAATATACACTGTGACTGACACAGTCTATCAGTTAAGTGTCATTTAATCTGCTTCTGTACAATACTAAATAAGGCATTAAAAAGCAGCATCAAAAATGAATGAATGACAGGAGGCGTGACTGTGTATACTTTTTCAGATACAACAAAGCTCAAAGACGACTGTTTCTTTATAAAACCATGGGGGTGCTACTTAATATTTCGGATATTTCTGTATACGTATCATGAAGTGTTTTGTGTGTGATGCAAATAATCTTTTCTTTTATATAAAACTAGGGGGCTCCGCCCCCTGCTCGCTTCGCTCGCCAACCCCTGGTGTTGGGAATGACAAAGAGCGTGATGTATGAATGAGATATAGAATAGTGTGAAGGTGTAGATGATGCAAATAGAAAGCAAACAATAAAGTGTGTGGCACAGTGTAAAGGTTTATTTGAAAACTTCTTTGTACACGCCGTTTAAGTGTAAAAGGTAATTCCAGGTCAGAACTTGTAATGTCAATGAAGATGGTTATTGTTGTGATCAGAGTCAAGTTTGTCAGAGCTTAGAAAGAGTTGTGTCTCTCCAGGAAGTAATGGAATGACTTGGGTATTTATGTTTTCCACATTAATATTTTTTGGACATAATATAGCGCGTTGTGTTAAAAGGGGCATTTGGTCTAATGAGATTGCTGTTCCAAATCTGTCTGTAACTAAGTCGTCGCAGATAAAGGCTTCAGGAATTGTAATAATATGTGGGTGAAGTCCATCTGTATTGGTGAGTGTACCATCTCCCAGTTGTAATAAGCAATTGTTATGATCTGGTTCTGGACATCGTATCTTTTTTACTAACTGTATCTTTTGAAAGCAATGCCAATTGTCTGCGTATTTTAAGGTGCACTGAACAATTGCTGAGCGCATGGCATGTGTAAGAATAGCTAAGCACTGTCTAAAATCTCCTCCTAATAAAAGTACCTTTCCTCCAAAGCGAATATTATTATTCATAAACGTTTGTAGAAGTTTATGAATGGTGTTGAGTAAGTGACTGGATGCCATTGTACATTCATCAATAATTAACATTTTTGCAAGACGGATGTCACGTGCAGTGCCACCGTTAATGTTCATAGTGGATACCGATTTGTAGGATCTAATGCAGTTGATAAAGATTTCACTTTCAGGTACATCGTTAGTTAGAAGCTTCTGTAGATATTCAGGATATGAATGTAAAGGAGGCAGTCTAATTTGACCCTTTTGACAACAACGTGTAAATGTATTACTTGTATTGCCAGTTGTTTCTTCAGGGAAGTGAACTGAATGACAATGATTGCAAATGACATTCATTAATCCGAATGAATTTTCCTGGTGTATGTTTTGCTTGTGCCGTTTGAGAGGCGCGTTGTTGCATGTGTAGTATTTGGGACGTGTTGTTTTGGAGCTGTAATCGATTTGCCTGTGCTGTGTGAAAAGCCCGTTGTAGCCTTCCTTGCCGTTAACGTATGTCTGAGACGGGAGGTGTTTCGTTTTGAATCCGTGCCTGTTGCGATGCAGCACTTTGATTGATAGATTGCGTCATATGGATCTAGGATGTAGATTTGTGCATATTTGCGTTGTTGATTTGTTTCAGGGTGCACTGTTCCAATGCGATGCAGTATTTGTGCACATATGCGAAAGCAGTATGGGCCATTGCCTTTTGGTGGCCTGATATTTACTCCGGTAGATGCAAAAGCAAATGAACTATTGTAGGATCTAATGCAGTTCATAAAGTTTTTACTTTTAGGTACATCGTTAGTTAGAAGCTTTAGTTGAGCTTTGCGTTTTTGGAGCCGAGACATTTTTTCTTCTAGAAATATGGATAAGTAATAAGGAGTATTGCACTCACTCTTAATATGGAGCCTTTTCTGCGGTTGAACGGTTAATAGTGCCTTATTGTAATGAGATCCACCTATGCTGCATAGTGTGAATTGTGTTTGGTCCCGTTATCCGAGCGGTATCGTTTTGTACCTGTGATCGTGAATTCATGACTTGTTTGTTCTTGAGCGTGAGAAATATGGATAAGTACTAAGGACGATCGCACTCACTGTTAATATGGATCCTTTTCTGCGGTTGAACGGTTAATAGTGCCTCATTGTAATGAGATCTACCTATGCTGCATATTGTGAACGTGTTGAGATGACGTATGTTTAATATGGACGGTTCATTTAGAAATGGGGCTTTGTGTGTCATTTGTTATTTATGTTACTGTGGTCCTGGGTCTGAATCGTCGTTTTTGTGTACGTTTCGTGTGCTATGTCCGTAGTCTGTCCCGTTTCGTGTCCAATGGGCTTTGTGTGGTGCTCGCGGCTTGTTTTTTTTTGTGTGCTTGTGGCTTGTTGAATCCTCCTCTTTGTGTGCGTCCCGTTTCGTGTGCAATGGGATTAAATCCTCCTCTTTGTGTGTGTCCCGTCCGTTGCTTGTGTGTGTGTGTGGGGGGGTTTTGCGGTCTCTTTTTTTTTTGTGTGCCAGGGGCTTGTTGAATAGTCCTCTTTGTGTGTGTCCCGTCCGTTGCTTGTGTGTGTGTGTGTGGGGGGGTGTTTTGCTCGTGCGGCGCTGTGTGCGTCGCCTGCGTTTGACTCCTTTTTTCTGTGCTCACTCCTTTTTTCTGTGGTCTTGTCCACCTCTCGCGGCGCCTCATTTCTTGGGGCGCCTGCGCAGTATGTCTTTTTGCGGCCATGGCCCATGGCCGGATGTCCCTGCGTCCATCCGGTTTAGCATTCTCGGTTAGTAATATGGATTACACATTTTCTCAGGTTCAGACTGGCCAATTTCCAATTAAAAAGACCGGTGATCAGAACCAGCCTCAAAAATCTCGATTGGTGAATCTCTATGGTCAAGAATGATTGTGATTGGTGGATCGCTGTGCATGCACAGCCTGCATGTCACTTACTAGCATCAAACTCAGTGTATCTAAGTGCCCTTAAATTGGAGTAAATTATAATAGACAGAATTCTCATGTAGTTTAGTCATGGAAAGTGAGAACAGTGAGTTTTCCCTTTTCTGCAGCAAAAAAAAAAAAAAAAACCAAAACTGTTGCATTGCATATTTGATTTAATTTCCCTTACTTGACATTGCACGATCTGCTATGAGACTACTGTACATGTGCACATTGCACGAATGATAGTAAAATAATATACACTGCAGGCTTAATGGCTACCTCAGCATCAATACATCTAAGCAAGGACCAGAAGTCGTTCTATTTACAAACCTGTCAGGACACACAAACCTCTACCCCTGAAAGGGAAACATTTTCAAACCATCATTACAAAATCCAAGAACTGCACTCCACCTGGGACTTGCCAAATACTACATTTGAAAGGGTTGCACAGATCTAACAGAACAAGCACATATCACACTTGAACAAACATGATTCACATGCTCTAAAAGGGCTAGAAGGTTCTCCTGCAAGATTACCTTTATTCTTTGGTTTCCTGGTCACTACTTTGAAATTGCTAAACAAGTAACAAATCATTACAGCAAGTACACTAGGGTAGACTATACCAATAAACAGGACAGGTTTCAATAAAGTAATATTCAAACTTTAATTTAATCATTACTTATATTTATTTGCAGAGAAACCAAATAAGTCAAAAACATACAACCTGAGTGATTCAAATCAATGTCTATACTGCAAGCTTTGTTTCAGTATAACGGAGAAAGAATCCATTCTTCTTAATACAACTAGGACATTCTTTAAAAGTATACATCACATTGGCATAACCTTCTTTTCATTTAGTGAGGTGCATTTTCATTTTGTAGGTGGTGCTGTACTTTTGTCCTCAGATAGCATGTTGTTACAGTGGGGTGTCAAAACTGCCTACAGCCCCACTCCCATACCAATGCTTCATTTTCATTTAAAAATCTTAGTGTCATCCCTCCATTGTAAAAGCTATCTATCATCTGCCTAACTCACAAACTCTATAGCATCTGCCTCATGCCAACAAAGGTGCTTTCTGCTTTCTTTTATACTGTGGCTTGATGGTTATTTTTTTTAGTAAGTTACATCAGTCAAAAAATATCTGGTAGTTGAGTCATGGCAACTGGACTTCTTTCTTGTTAGGTAGATACGTTTCACTGCTCATCCAAGCAGCTTCGTCGAAAAACACCCCCCCCCCAGGAAAAAATATCATGCTGGGTATTTGTATACCTCTGTATTTTGGACAATGATTAAGTGGAAGACTTCTTGAACATGATGAACAGTTTATGCATTGAAGGATACGTTTCAAATAGCTGAGTATACAACAGAAGACAAGCTATGCTAAAGGTGCTTCAATTTTATGACAGTAGTCTTATCATGTAATTTTCATTTAGCTGTATGTTTCTGATTTACTCTCCAGTAGCCACAATATGAACGTAACCTCAGTTTAGTTTATCTCAAAGCACACGTCTACTGACTTGTACATTTGTTATTAATGTTTGCTTAGCATTGACAAACAATGTTAGTGTGCAAATTCAGAGGATGCCCAACCTGTGCGCAGGGTGTACTGTGTTCTTGGTGTAAGTTTAGGACATCTGATTAGCAGTCTGACAGGGCAGTGCTGTTCGTTTCTTGCCTCTGTATGTGTTCTAATTGAGCTGATCACAAGTAATTTTACACCAATTTTTTTTTTTTTTTTTTTTAGAAACTTCTGTTCAATCATGTAACCATGAGGCACAGACACTAAATCTGGTGCTGCTTTGATTGAGCATGTAACCAAGTTATTTTATGTGAATGGTCTTATCTTTGTACCTTCGTGCGTTTTTTAACCTTTTTACTGTTTTTAATGTACTGTACCATGTTAATCCTTGACTCATTATGCTATGAGTAAGACTCCCCAACTACTGACTGCAGACACTCAGCGAGACTACAGTATGGCAAGCATATAATACAGACTATTTCATGTAATTAAATCAGTCCCATGTCAAATCACATTCAGACCTCATAAGAACTGCTCCAGGGTTTACTTGGAACTGAACCAAGACCACCCTTTCCATAGGGTCTTGGTACGGTTGTTAAAATCCAGACCAGAGTGTAACTGGTGTATTCAAATCTTCCTAATCGAACCGGATTTTCAGGAAAATCTTGCGAGAGTTCTGGTCAAACAAACTAAACATGAAAATGCCTTACAACCTTTAGTTCTTTGTAAGACTATATTTTCTCCCTCATCTAGAAAGATGGCATTTGCAGCTGATCTCCTGTCACTGACAACATGATTTCATTACCTGCCTGTCAGGTCCTTATTGCTAAAATCTCATTAAATACACACAATTACAAGTAATAGATGTTTTCTCTTATGAACTGTATAAAATACTGTAATTTTAGAAATGGCCACAGAGTTTATTCACTATATCTCATCTACAAAATCTTGAAATAAAACACAACATAAATATTATAAGTCTTATTTATTAAACTGAAATAATAAACTGTAAAAGAAAAAAAAATAGCCCCCATTACAGCAAAGGACAAAACACACAGTCCAAAAAAACTCAATACTGGGGGTCATTGGGTTACGACACAGTTCTGCTCCTACAACAGTAATGTAACCTGAATTTTGGTTCAAGTTAAAACACACCCTGGCCTAAGTCACTTACCTATCCTAACACATTTGAAATATCATAATCTAGAACATAAAAACACAACTAAGCCACAGAAAAAGAACATAAATATACTGTACTGTACACTGTACTGTAGTAACATAAAAAATGGCAAAAAATGAGTGTAAAAAAATTATTTTCTTTTTATTCCTTCTCATCTCTTTACAATGTCTAACTTCACTTCCATTGTGACGGCTTTCCTCTTCTTCGAAGCAACACAAATGGTACACTTGTGCCTACTGGAACCAAACTAGTTCGCCAACTCCCTCAATCAAACGCCACATACTTCCGCCCTGCGCAACCAAACTAGTTCGCCCACATAATCTGTAAGTATGACACTAACGGTGTCAGCCGAAACACTCACGTCTCAATTTTTTTTAAAGTTTTTATATGGGAGTGAGCGTTGTAAACTCGAAACTTTTTATGAATTTCGTGTTGTAACCCGAGGACCCCCTGTACACAGTGACATGATTGGCAGAGATTCACAAAAATCCCATAAAAAAACAAGGTGCCATTTTCCAAATGCTTTAGTATTTTCACATATGTATCTTTGGTGAATTCACTGAAAATCTGAGTAAAATTTGAAATCTCTCTCTAAAGGTCGTCTTCTGCTGCAACAAGTGATTCACTGACTAACAGCAATGAGAAAAAATCTCCAATGTTGACAAAAGTTAAAGAATTCAAACATGTCCTTGTTTACTTTCTGTGCACTGATTTACATCTATCAAACTAACTGTAATGTTTAACAAATGCAACAAGATTGCTACTGATATAACTGATTGCTGCAAATATATAGGAAAAAATATTGTACACAGGTGTAATCTATATATATAATTCACTAAGCCGACAGACCAAGCAAGACAACCATGGGATATGCAAGTAAGACAACCATGGGATATGCACGGCATAGCCACGCCTGCCAACTCACACAGACCCGCCCTCCAACGCTAAGACCATGGGATACGATGACAACTCACAGAGCCCCGCCCACCAACAATTCACTAAGCAGCCGACCATGGCACACGCCTGACAAGAATTCGAGCGAGAGCGAAAGCATTTGCCAAGAATGTTTTCATTAATCAAGAACGAAAGTCGGAGGTTCGAAGACGGTTGCATACTGTCTTAGTTCCGACCATAAACGATGCCGACAGGCGATTCGGCGGCGTCATTCCCATGACTCACCGGGCGGCCAACCGGGTAACCAAAGTTTTTTGGTTCTGGCGGTGGGGTGGGGGAGTATGGTTGCAAAGCTGAAACATACAGGAATTGACGGAAGGGCACCACCAGGTGTGGAGCCTTTCGCTTAATTTGACTCAACACGGGAAACCTCACCCGGCTCAGACACGGAGAGGATTGACAGATTGATAGCTGTTTCTCGATTCTGTGGGTGGTGGTGCATGGCCGTTCTTAGTTGGTGGAGCAATTTGTCTGGTTAATTCAGAAAACGAAAGAGACTCACGCCTGCTAAATAGTTACATGACCCAAGAGCGGTCAGCGTCCAACTTCTTAGAGGGACAAGTGGCTTTCAGCCACCTGAGATTGAGCATTAACAGGTCTGTGATGCCCTTGGATGTCCAGTACTGCACGCGTGCTACACTAAATGGATCAACGTGTGTCTACCTGGCGCAGAGAGACGTGGGTAAGCCGTTGAACCCCATTCGTGATGGAGACCGGGGCTTGCAATTATTCCCCACGAACGAGGAATTCCCAGTACGTACGGGGCATATGCTCACACTGATTACATCCCTGCCTTTTGTAACCCCACCTCCCCCCACCCCGACTACTACCATGGTCGGGTGACTTGGTGGATTATATATAGAAAAGCAGCCGGAACCGCAAAGAACAATGAAAACTCAACGTGGCTCAGAGGTGCATGTGGACTGTAGTGGAGACAAAAACGACTCAGGTGAGGAGTTGGGGGTGGGCACATGAGCAGGCAATGCGTACTGAACGATGATTAAGTGATGACTAAGAAATCAGCAAACTAGAATTGCGGGGGGGCCAGGACGGAGGGGGCAGAATGGGTGTCCTTCCCCTCTCCCCCCCGTTCCGCCCTCCGCGCCTGAGCGTCGTCCAGCCCCGTCCCTCGCTCTGGGAGGTGGATGCGCGACGGCGGTCCTCCAGTTTTCAGTCATTGACAATTGTATGTTGGTTCGTAGCGTGCATTGTTGCAATGTTACTTTTCTTGGTGGTTTATTAAATTACGGATTTTTCAAATGTTCATTTTTTTCCCAGTGCTTAAAAATCATTAAATAGGCGGCGTGATTATGCAGCGTAGCATGTGGCTAGTATAATAATAATCAGCTTCCAAAGATGCCATTTAGTATGGCAACTCCAGATTTCCTCAAAAAAAAAAAAATTACAGGATTTGTACATTCAGCCACTATCAGTTTAAATATAAATTGAAAATGGTTTCAAAAATTCAAGAAGTTGGAACCATGCAGTTTTCTTAAAAATAATTAATTTAGAGGGTATAAATGCTCATGTCCTTTATCATTCTAACCAATAAAATCTAAGACCACCAAGAAAAAGGACTTTGAAAGAAGAATTCATAACTGAAACTGCTGCAATATGAAATACGGTAGTTCCTTTCAAAATATTGGGTCAACATTGAAAAAAATTACACAGCAGGGCACTGCAAGAATTAGACATTGAAGATGTGCACTGTGTGGTAAAGGCAAAGATATAAACAAAACAATTAAATGCAGTCCCTATATTCAACTTTTTGTAACAAATATTATTAATAAAAATGTTTGTTATAATTATGAATTGAGTTAAATCAGAATTTAATGCATGTTCATAAAGAACAAATCAATGGAAGCCACTGTTAAAAATACGAATATATAATTTTGTAAAATTAAACTAACAATTCTTTTAAATATAAAAGTTATATTACAAAAAAAGTGTCATTAATAAAATACACTACAATCTCAGTCAACTGACAAACAATGATATGCCACTTGCAGGCTTTTTTTTAAAATTTTTTTTTTTTAAGTGACCCCACCTTATTCTAAGGATGTTCTCCAAAGTGCTGTGTGATTTGAAGCATTAAGTGTTTTGATGGATACAGAGGTGCAACTGTATGCACAATTAATTATTAACTTGTGTTATTTAATAAATAAACATATTTCAGTCTGAAACTACATATACAAATACATTATGCCATTATCAGTTAAAAAAACATCTTAAGTTTTAATTATATCCTGACATGGATTTTTGGCCATACCACCTACTTCTACATTCAAATCAAGATATATCCAACTAAACTGCCACCTACAACAGTTAATATTAACATATGGATGGGTTCAGCTTTTAGAGTTCTTGCAAAGGATAATAAAGTATAATAGCCCTTTTATTTACAAGTGTTTCTGCGCGCTTTCGTTTGTGTTATTTGCATAGCATTTCTCCTTATGTTACACGTTTTGTTATACTACATATACATTTTATTTACATTTTTTTTATAAAAAAATCTTTTCAGTAAATAAAACTTACCCCAGAAGAATCACTAGCTACAGTCATTTGCTGCTTTGTATGTTATTGCCTTTTTGTCCGACGTGGTTTTTTTGTGCCACTTTGATTAGTAGCACTTCCACTGATACAATAAGACAAGGCTGATATGGGTTCACTTCTACATTTAAAACGGAGGACAAAATACAGTTCCTCGCTGCATTCTCCCTTCTCACTTTAAAAACAAAGACCACAACACATTTTTTCACCTCTTTTATTTGCTGTTTTTTATATTTCTTTATAGAAAACACCCCATTCCCAAAAAGGCCTTATTCCATTAAAAACCGTGTGCTACTCTCTAATCATTGTTGAGGTAACTCATTAAACTTTACTTTTAAATGCACTGCTATATCCTCATTTTTTACAGACTTTATTTCTCTACCTAAGTGCCAAGTGTCAATTTCCTATTTAAAAAGTAGAGGATCCATCCATCCATCCATCCATTGTCTCCCGCTTATCCGAGGTCGGGTCGCGGGGGCAGCAGCTTGAGCAGAGATGCCCAGATTTCCCTCTCCCCGGCCACTTCTTCTAGCTCTTCCGGGAGAATCCCAAGGCGTTCCCAGGCCAGTCGAGAGACATAGTCCCTCCAACATGTCCTGGGTCTTCCCCGGGGCCTCCTCCAGGTTAGACGTGCCCGGAACACCTCACCAGGGAGGCGTCCAGGAGGCATCCTGATCAGATGCCCGAACCACCTTATCTGACTCCTCTCAATGCAGAGGAGCAGCGGCTCTACTCTGAGACCCTCCCGGATGACTGAGCTTCTCACCCTATCTTTAAGGGAAAGCCCAGACACCCTGCGGAGGAAACTCATTTCAGCCGCTTGTATTCGCGATCTCATTCTTTCGGTCACTACCCATAGTTCATGACCATAGGTGAGGGTAGGAACATAGATCGACTGGTAAATTGAGAGCTGAGCCTTGCGGCTCAGCTCCTTTTTCACCACGACTGACCGATGCAGTGCCCGCATTACTGCGGATGCCGCACCGATCCGCCTGTCGATCTCACGCTCCATTCTTCCCTCACTCGTGAACAAGACCCCGAGATACTTGAACTCCTCCACTTGGGGCAGGATCTAATTTACAATCTTGTGCACAAATCCGATTTAATTAATTGAACAACACTGAAAAATGACACCTCACACAATAAGTCAAAGTAGGAACACTGAAAGCTTGCTCATCTTATCAGCATTTAAATTCATGATCAACTTGCAGAAAAATTATTCAAAACATTAAAGATGCCAGAAAGGGGCCAACTTACTCTCTGTACCATTTGGTATAAAAATCTCAATATTAAAATCAATATTTACTCCAATTCCCTCAATCAAAAGCATGGCTGCAAAAGTTTTGCACAACTGTTAAATCTCCAATATTTCCTGCTGATTAGAAGAGGTCCTATTTAGGATATGCTAAAACAGTGATATGAACACTCCCTTGCTCATAAAATACCAATATTTCTCTATTACAGATGTTTAAGAGAGATGGTATATCAATAATATACCATGACTATGCAATCAGAGTGTTAGTTGTTAACAAAGACTTGTACCTACCATCAACAACAAACTTACTAAACAACAGTTTACAGAAAAGAATAAGGTTTTGTGAACAAAACAGATTTTAAGACAGCATATACAGGTATAATGGTAAACAAGTACAAAAGTAGGTTCACTCAAAATTATACAGTGTACGCTTTAGGTTTTATTCTGCACTTAACAGCTGTTTACACATTTTTGCTTCAAGTTATTTTCTGTGCACTCTGACTCTTGATGTTTAATGACTTTGGGGACCTTGCTAGTATGGGAAATAAGGGTCTGCAAAGAAATGGTTTATCCAGTTAACAATATGATCATTCATTAGGTGTTACCTAAAACCCTTAGGACAACATTCATGCCAATACCTACTTTCTATTAATATTAAAAAAGGTAAGCATTATATTTTTATGGTACATATTTTTCATTAACTGTATAATTCCACTGTAATTTATCCATGGGTTCCTTGTAAAGAGCTTTTACAAAAATGTATTATTAATTTTAGCAACTATTAAGATGTGCAAATTGCACAATAAGATGCCTAAAACAGAACATAACTTAAAACGGTGGTATCCAAATTTTCCATTAAGTGAATAACAAAATTAAATAGCAATCCAAAGGTTAACATACAACACAAATATGCTGCCTGTATTTAGCAATTATCTCCTGATATTATATATCAATAAATATTACATATTTACAGTCCATCAGTATTTCTTAATAAAGGGGAATCTTATATGGCAGAAAACAGCACCTGACCCCTCAACTGGCAAAAAAGGGGTCTTAAATACTTTGAACATGTCTCCATAGGAAGTCCATAGCAAATGCACATACAACATTTGTCAGGGTCAACCAGACAATCAAAACTCTCTATTATCCCCCAAAATAAAAAATGCTCCTATGTCTTTATTGCCCAAAATTAAAAATATAAATAAAGTTTAAAATTAGTTTTATTCAATGATCAAAATTTTAAAATTAGATATAATGTAGTTTTTACTAGATGAAACAAAATGGAAGGTGACATACTTTCTGTAAATGTGTAGCATGGTATTAGGGCAATACACTGAAGAGTATACTTGGTCTACTACATTGCTCAAAAAAATGATGGGAACACTTAATCATCACAGTCCAACACCAACTCAGTTAAGCTTCAGAGATATCAATCTGTCCAGTTCGAAAGTATAAGCGATTGTGAATCAACTTCTTCTGCTTTGGTGCAAATGAGAGTGACAACAGGTGCAACAGAGAGGCAACAGCAAGACAACCCCCAAATAAGGGAAGGTTTTTAAAGGTGGTGGCCTCAGACAGTTGCTCTCTCCTAATGCTTCCTGACTGATTCTTCTCTAGCCTGGAGTTTTGCTGGTGTCCTTGTCACTACTGACAGCATAAGGAGGTACCTGCAGCCGATTCAGTTTGCACAGGTAGTCCAACTTCTCCAGGATAGCACATCCATATGTGCCATCGCAATAAGATTTGCTGTCTCCCAGCACAGTCTCAAAAGCAAGACAGAAGCCACGAGATGGGCTGTTACACAAGGAGAGCAGGACAGGGCTGGAGAAGGTCATCAGCAGGACCGGTATCTGCTCCTTTGTGTGAGGAAGAACATGAGGAGCCCTACAAAATGACCTCCAGCTGGCTACTGGTGTGCATGTTTCTAACAAAAAACTGTCATTTAGTTACAAACGGTCTGTGTAGTTAAACAAGAGAGCAGCAGTTCTCACATTGCAGTACATAAACAACTGTCAGGTTGTAAGTGAAGGGAAAACAAGAAAGTGGATAAAAAATGGGAATGAAGACAACTGTTTCAGGCGACTGCTGTGTTTTTCACCTGCTCCATTAGAACAAGAAGTCTGCACAGCGTGTCTGTCTGTTTTTAATGTGCTGCTCCAACATTACAAGATTTTTAGTTTTGGTGAACTTGTTTTTGTATGTTTATTTTTCAAACAACTTTCCAAATTGGCAGACTAAGGAAGAGGGATATATAATGAAGAACAAAGATGGATTTTAACAAATATTAATAAAATACACATGCCTAACATTGCATTTTAGGACTATTACTATTAATCAACAGAAGAAAGCAACTGTTTCAGACTTAGTTGTCAATATTTGGTAACATTTATTCTTCCTTTAAAAATAAATAAAAGAACAGGCTGAAGCTAGAAGTAGAACTGTGCTTAAAGTTATTATAACTGGAACCCAACATCGACAATAATGACCCTATAAAACAAACACGAATTTATAGGTCTGTTTTGATACAGCAATCTCATTGTCAAAGCAACACACAGAAGCTATAAAAAAGGAATACAAAATGTTGTTATATTATAAAAAGTCTTAAATATAAATCAAGGCTATATAATACACTAGAGAGATCGTATTTTTAGTACTGTGTTCAGTTCTTGCCACCATGCTACAAGAAAGACATAGCAGCACTTGAAGCTGTGCAGAATGGACAACCAATTGCATCACAGAACTTAAGGACAAGTCGTACTCTAACATGCTCAGAGATTCAAACACATTTAGCAAAACGCAGAGGGACCTACTTCAGGTTTTCAAAATTCTCAAAGGGACTTAAAGTTGATGCAGCTGGATTCTTTCAACTTAATGGTGATTCACATACTTGAGGATATCAGTGAAAATTAAGGGGAACAGCATGTAGGACTGAAGCCAGGAAGCAGTTATTTATGCAAAGAGTTGTGGGAATCTGGAACAAGCTATCTAGACATGTACTTGAAGCAGAAACCTTCAAGGATGGAATAGTCTCCTTTTGCTTGTCAGCTTTCTTATGTAAAGACATTCATCCATCATCACTGACCGAGTTATTTTTGTCCCTTAATCATATTTATTGTACTTCTTTTGATCTGGATTCATACGCAACTGTATAATTTTTGTAAATTAAAAATATGGAAATCTCATGCATTCAAATTTTTATTCCTTATCAAACCACTTTTAATACATTAAAATAATTAACAAAGCATTTGATGTAGATAAGAAAAACTAAAAGACGTACATACCCACATAAACAACCATTTGCAACCACTTGTAAAAATAACTAAGAACAATATTAGGGGGAGGGGATGGTGTTAAGAAAAATCCTTTTAGTTGTGCTTGGTAAGAGTTCAATACTTAAAAAATTAATACTGGAAAAAAAATGAGGATGCTTCAAAACATTTTAATTCATGGAGGTGGAACACCAATGAAAAAGGCTGCAAACTCCTGGTCTAGAAATACTATGCGACATTTAATCACATATGTATCAAATGTCTGCTGTAGTTAAGCATTTGCTTTTATTACTATTATACAAAGTCTTGCAGTGCAAGTACTGTTAGCAGTAACCAAGACACAAGATTGTTCTCTGCTTTGCAGCATTGTCTTTATATTAGCAGGGGATCTGAACAGATGGTGCAAAATCTTTGAGGCCTTGACTTAAAGTTTGAGAACTACTGCTCAAAGTGTTACCAATGCCTAAGAAACATGAAATTTATTATGGTTGGTTTTGATCTAAAACTTTCCCAGATGGTTTAAAGAACAAAAATTGTCAATGCTTGTTAACTTACTGCAGGCAAAGTTAAATATCACAAAAGTAGAACTTATTTGGTTTGTTACTTAGGAGCAAAACATGCATGGTGGTGCTGTTAAAAAATCTAATATTAGGCTGCAAAATATGCAGCAGACTACAATCCATTAATGTACAACTGAACTTATGTCAAAGAATGAAACAAAATCTAAAAACTACTGCCATTTATTGCAAAATGGATCACATCAGACTGCAGACCTCTAAAAATAACTGAAGATACAGAACTGAGAGACGTCATTCAGCAAGGTCAGACAATTCTTACATATTACCTTCTTATTTGTCTATTGTGTCACATATTAAGATTTTATACGTGCAGTGTGGCGTAGTGGTTAAGGCTTTTGACTTCAAACCCTGAGGTTGTGTGTTCAAATCCTGGTACTGACACTGTGTGACCATGAGCAAATCAAGAGACCTGTCTGTGCTCCAATTGGAAAAGTAAAAGAAATGTAACCAATTGTATCATAAGTATTTTAGATAAAGGCGTCAGCCGAATAAGTAAAGGTAAATATGAAAAGCACACATCTTGGCAGTTTGAACAGCTAAGACATCGTACAACAATCACATTCTTGGGACTACTGTGACATTTCTGAACTCCTTTGGTTAAACATTCAAATAACTAAGATTGAGTGATATTTTGACCATGATTTAAAATGTGAATTATCTGACAACCCTAATATAACATTTTGTTCTGCTACAGCTCTATCAGAAAGTGCAGATTAACAGCTTAGTAATTCTGTATACTAAAACATTCCTTAGCAAACGTGATGAAAGACACATGTCTACATGCTGACAGCTCAGGCTACCAAACATTGATAAGGCTCTCTATTTAAATGGGGCATTCATTTGGGCACTTTCAAAAGCTGATGGGCTGAGGACAGATTTGAAATATTTGACTGAAGAATGACACATCACTTTAACACAAAAAAGTTTTCGAAAAGCTAAAGCTGATGGGCACTTAATCACAAAACTACACAAACAATTAATTTTACATGGAACTTTTTTATTGGTTAAAAGTCTTCAGAAGAAATTCCTCCTTTCCTTCCTACCCGGTCATAGTCAGCTGTTATGGCATTAAAACAAATAAGGGTTGCGGAAAAGCATGGAATATTGTGTTTTACTTAGATTCACTTTGAATGTATAATTTAAAAAAAAAAAAAAAAAAAAAAGAAGATCACTAGATTTATCATAAAAATAATCTGTACATTACCCAATTTACAATACAGCTATTAACCATAGCACTAATTGAGTTGTCTACCTAATATATATTTGCAATGCTTCCCACCACCGAGTGCAAAAAGTAGTAGTTTTAAAAGTGAGTGAAGGAATGTTGTATTTTTACCATGTCAACAACAATCACTTATACAGAAGACTGAAACAGTGGTATCAGGACTAAGAGAATGTTATGACCCACTAAAACCCTAACTCTGGATTAAGCAGGTTTGACAATAGAAACAAAGTATAAACATTTTAGGTTATTTTGCTATTCCAAATAAACAAAAAAGCCACAGTGCAAAAATGTGTGTACCCAAAATGTTAACAGTCATTAGGTTAGTGGAAGCCTTTTAGGTTTTCTGATCTTATTAAAAATTTCACAGAAAATGCAAAGAAATACAGAATGAAGTGGTGGCCAAAAAACCTAAAAAACTGGTAGCAAACTAAAGAAATGCTACTATGTGAAAGTATTTACCACTACAAGATTAAGCAGCAGTTAAAAGCAAACCTTTAAGGTAGTGCCACTGGTCCAGGACACCCTTCATTTCCTCTCAGTTCTATTGCTATTTTGTCGTAGGTGTGTAATGTGCAAAACTGACTTCAGAAAGTATTAAAAAAAAGCTTCACATTCTATATTTAACTATGCAACCTTTGTAAGTTAACAGCTGAAGTTGGGTTCTAAGGAATTCCTGTTAACAATGATTAAAGTGATGTTTGCTTCAAAAAATATGTCATAACATAAGAAATGTGAAAAACAAGAAAAGACCAATCAGTCATCAGGCTCATTTCTTTATTTACCTAAATGTCTAAGCTGTCCCAACATCTCATTCTGGTACTTCTTAACGGCTGTCAAGGTTTCGGCTTCAATTAGGTGTCTCGTGGTTTCTTCCAGATTCCCACAACTCTTTGCGTAAAGAACTGCTTCCTAAATTTTGTCGTAAATGTACTTTCGCTTAAAATATTTCTTTTAACCCACTGACAGATCATAAGCACTGACATGCAAAGATTTCAACAGTTCAGGTCTAATGTTCTTCTGGTAAATTAGAGATTGCCCACGACAAATTCACAGGCCACAATGGCAACATTAGCAATATTTCATCAAAAAGACATTTAAACATCTAAAAAATGTGTATCCGATAAACTTTGTTGGACGAGGTTTTGAAATGCTTGCAATTGTTAATGTCAGAGTGAAAAAAATGCAGAAAGAAGCTAAAACGGGTACAATTAGAAATAGTGTGCATATCGATACAGTCTGCCCCTTGCAGAAATGCAGAGACTAACACTTGATGACAGAAACAAGATGCGATAGAACCTCTGCAGTATCAACTTGACTGGTACCACATAAATAAAATACAAGTTGAAAATAATAATAATAATAACCGGGGTCATACCTGAAATGACACACCGTTAGCTGACCATAACATTACAGAAGATTGACGACCCTCTCCTTGCTTTTCTTAAAAGAAGAGTCAACAACCTTACATAATCACATTCTTATAAAAGCGCAGTCCACAATACATCTGTGAATTGGGTATAGAACATTATTTTACAGGTCTTTAGCAGTCTTAACAACAAAGCAAAATGCATATTTAAGACTATTCAGTAAACATACTGTCAAAACGTTTCCATTTTGGTTCTGATGTTTTATGGTAAACAGAGGGAGTACAGCAGATCTTTTACAAAATAAAACAGAACAGAAGCGAGGAAAAACAAACATCTGTAAGTTCAAAGCAGAACCAATGAAAAGAAGAGGTCGTTATTAACGTGCAACCTCAGGTAAAGTAAACAGAGCCAGCACCGCAGCTGCAGAGCTCACTCTTCCTAGTGACGCCATCTTGGAAATTACAATAACAACAAACAGGAATCGTCGGCTTATGAAGCTATGGTTTCCCTACTTTAGCTCCCCTTAAAGCACAGTGCTCACTGTTTCATTCAGTTCTTGTTAAAGAAGAACACGACACACTTACTGGTGTTTTCAGATGACTCTTTGCTGTTTTTTCGTTCTCTGTTGCTCGTCACAAAACTACAGGCTTGTCTTTCCCAGTCCTTGGTGGCCGCTGCACCGGAAACAAGACGAAGAGCCAATCACAGCCGTGAATTGACGTCAATTGGCCTCGTTCTGACACGATGAGCGTAGCCCCTGGAAACCTTAAAGGGCAAGTTTACGGGATTTCGTGACGTCAGAGGCTGGAGTGCTGCGTAGCCTTGGCATTCCTCTTCTTGGGATGGCAGATCCCTCCCCGTCACTCCCCCGTTACCCTCCGGGCACAGCGAACGAACAAGGAGCGCGCCTGAGCGTTTGTCTTTGCTCAGCATATCACATATGACCTGAGGGCGCTGAAGTCAAGGTAAGAATTTCTGATTCATTTCTCAATGTACTCAGTAGAATAGACTTATCTTAAAAATAGTGGTCGGGAAGCATGAATACTTTTGCAAGCCCTTTGAAAAGGGTGCGGTTGAAAAAGTTGGGAGTAGCATCCTGCCAGCTTTCGTTCAAAACGACTGGCACCATTTCCAGTCCTAAAAAAAGTTAACGATACACACAAACAGGGTTACCATTTAGACACGAGGACCGTGCAGTTAGATTGATAATTTCTTCTGCCAGGTGATCCAATAAAACTTACACGAATTATTTTTAAAAATACCTGAAATTCATGCGACGTGAAGTACTGAAATAAGAATTGTGGAAAACTAAGCAACGAGAACCACCTGCAGTACAACATCGCAAGACAGAAGAGTTGATGGTAGACTTCCAGCATGGCTAGAGCCTCAGAGACCAGTCACCATTCAGGATGAGGAGGTGGAACTGGTACAGAGCTACAAGTCCGTGGAAGTTCACATAAACAACAAATTGGACTGGTTTGAGAGCACAGTGACAATGTACAAGAAGGGCCAGAGCAAATTGTACTTGCTAAGGAGACTCAAGTCGTTTGATGTGTGCAGCAAGCTGCTGGAAATGTACTAAAAGTCCATAGTGGCCAGTGTATCGCTCTACAATGCAGTCTCTTGGGGAAACAACATGAGTTTAAAAGACACACAATGTTTGAACAAACTTATCAGGAAAGCCTGCGCCATCACAGAGCAAACCCTGTACACAGTGGAAGCTGTTGGATGCCATCATGAAAAATCCTCTCCATCCCCTACAGGTGGTCCTCTCTTGGAACATTTTTGGCCTCAGACTCATTCCTTCACAGTGTTTTAAGAAGTGCCCCTGGGGACCTTTTCTGCCCACTTTGATTAGGCAATTCATTGCTTCCTCTGGATGCCCCAGACTAAATACTTGCACCCTAAGTTTACTTGTATGAGTTTTGCTATTTTACAATATCTATCTATCTATCTATCTATCTATCTATCTATCTATCTATCTATCTATCTATCTATCTATCTATCTATCTATTAATGGATTGTATTATTTGCTCTGTGCATCTGTATGTTTGTTTTTTATGTTTCTGCTGCAGAATGCACTTATATTTCCCAAAGGTATTAATACAGTTTAGGTAATCTAATCTGAATGCAAGACCGCAATTAACTGTAGTTATCTTCCTACAAATGTAGATTTATAGACTTAAATATTTCTTATGGAAGTACTGCTACAGTTGTTTTTGATGAGGACCACCTGGAAAAAAGATAATAAAATAATAATGCATTTTATTTACTGTATATAGCACCTTTCTCAAGGTCAAAGTGCTTCACAAAAAATTAAAAATGAACAACATCAAATATAAATTTTAGATAAACAGAACTTTATTTATCCATCCATCCATTATCCAACCCGCTATATCCTAACTACAAGGTCACGGGGTCTGCTGGAGCTAATCCCAGCCAACACAGGGCGCAATACAGGAAACAAACCCCGGACAGGGTGGCAGCACACCGCAGGGCACACACACACCCACCCACACACCAAGCACACACTAGGGACAATTTAGAATCGCCAATAGACTTAACCTGCATGTCTTTGGACTGTGGGAGGAAACCGGAGTACCCGGAGGAAACCCATGCAGACACGGGGAGAACATGCAAACTCCACGCAGGGAGGACCGGGGAAGTGAACCCGGGTCTCCTAACTGCGAGGCAGCAGCATTACCCACTGACTTGATTTATCAACGGGGGAAATTTGATGTTTTACAGAAGCTCAGTCAATCAATCAGTAATATTATATTATGGTAAAAAACACATTCTTTCATACAGTATATCAACAAGAATGACTAAAAAGAAAAAGTTTCAGTCGCAGTTTTGCCATTGGTATATAGGAGCCCCAGTAGCGTTTTTTGACACACTTCTGCTTAATGATTTATTGGTTGAAAGTCCTTGGTGTTAATGTGTCAGATTGAGGATGTGCAGCATTGCTAATACTGGCTCTCAGTTTTGATATCATTCTCTCCTTCATTTCTACCACTGGCAGGTTGGAGAGTGCATCCTAGTAACAAAGCTTGTCCTTTTAATTAGTTTATTGATTCAATGGCCGTCTCCTCAAGTGACGTTACTGGCAAAGCACACCACAACACAGAAAATCATACTGGCCATCACTGAGTTGAAGAAGGTGTGAAGGATGTCACTACCCCCATTAAAGGAATGCAATCTCCTAAGAAAAAGCCTGCTCTGCCCTTTCTTACATAGTTCCTCTGTGGTACAAGCTATGGTACAAGACCAGACCAGCCTCTCATTAATGTGAACACCCAAGTACTTGTTGCAGTACACCACCCCTATATCCACTCCTTGAAAGTGACCTGGTGTAGAGACTGTTTGATAAGGTGAAAGTCAATAATCAGTTCCTTGGTTTAGCTTATATAAAGTTGCAGACAATTCTTTCTGCCCCAAGAAACAAAGTTCTCCACCTGATTCCTCCACTCACTATGCTGTCTCTCATCCCCCTTATCGATACATCCTGTAAGAACAGAATAATCAGAAAATTTGTGCAAGTGACATGACCTGATGTTATATTTATAGTCTGAGGTATAGGAGAGAGAAGAGAAAAGGAGACAAAATTACTCCTTGCGGTGTTCCAGTGTTGCTCACTTTCATAACAGAGACACAGTCCTTGAGTCTCACAAACTGCAGTTTGCCTCACAAATTGCCCATTATTCAGGACCATATTCCTGCATAACAGGGATGGTTGGACAGTACTAAAGGAACTGTAAAAATCAAAAACAAAATCTTTACAGTGCTACCAGCTTTGATAGATAGATAGATAGATAGATAGATAGATAGATAGATAGATAGATAGATAGATACTTTATTAATCCCAGGGGGAAATTCACATATTCCAGCAGCAAAAATATTAAATTAAAAAGTAATAAAAAAAAAAAAAAAAAAAAAAAAATGCAGATAAAAAAACAGACAATAACTTGAATAATGTTCAACGTTTACCCCCTCTGGTGGAATTGAAGAGTCGCATAGTTTGGGGGAGGAATGATCTTCTCAGTCTGTCAGTGGAGCAGGACAGTGACAGCAGTCTGTCACTGAAACTGCTCCTCTGTCTGGAGATGACACTGTTTAATGGATGTAGTGGATTCTCCATAATTGATAGGAGCCTGCTGAGTGCCCGTTGCTCTGCTACGGATGTCAGACCGTCCAGCTCTATGCCAACAATAGAGCCTGCCTTCCTCACCAGTTTGTCCAGGCGTGAGGCATCCTTCTTCTTAATGCTGCCTCCCCAGCACACCACTGCGTAGAAGAGGGCACTCGCCACAACCATCTGATAGAACATCTGCAGCATCTTACTGCAGATGTTGAAGGATGCCAGTCTTCTAAGGAAGTACAGGCGGCTCTGTCCTTTCTTGCACAGAGAATCAGTATTGGCAGTCCAGTCTAATTTATCGTCCAGCTGCACTCCTAGGTATTTATAGGTCTGCACCCTCTGCACACAGTCACCTCTGATGATCACGGGGTCCATGAGGGGCCTGGGTCTTCTAAAATCCACCACCAGTTCCTTGGTTTTGCTGGTGTTCAGTTGTAGGTGGTTTAAGTCGCACCATTTAACAAAGATAGATAGATAGATAGATAGATAGATAGATAGATAGATAGATAGATAGATAGATAGATACTTTATTAATCCCCAAGGGGAAATTCACATACTCCAGCAGCAGCATACTGATAAGAAAAATATTAAATTAAAGAGTGATAACAATGCAGGTATAACAGACAGTAACTTTGTATAATGTTAACATTTAACCCCCCGGGTGGAATTGAAGAGTCGCATAGTGTTGGGGAAGAACAATCTCCTCAGTCTGTCAGTGGGGCAGGACAGTGACAGCAGTCTGTCGCTGAAGCTGCTCCTCTGTCTGGAGATGACACTGTTCAGTGGATGCAGTGGATTCTCCATGATTGACAGGAGCCTGCTCAGCGCCCATCGCTCTGCCACAGATGTCAAACTGTCCAGCTCTGTGCCTACAATAGAGTCTGCCTTCTTCACCAGTTTGTCCAGGCGTGAGGCGTCCCTCTTCTTTATGCTGCCTCCCCAGCACACCACCGCGTAGAAGAGGGCGCTCGCCACAACCGTCTGATAGAACATCTGCAGCATCTTATTGCAGATGTTGAAGGACGCCAGCCTTTCTTGCACAGAGCACTAGTATTGGCAGTCCAGTCCAATTTATCATCCAGCTGCACTCCCAGGTATTTATAGGTCTGCACCCTCTGCACACAGTCACCTCTGATGATCACGGAGTCCAGGAGGGGCCTGGGCCGCCTAATATCCACCACCAGCTCCTTGGTTTTGCTAGTGTTCAGTTGTAGGTGGCTTGAGTTGCACCATTTAACAGAGTCCTTCATTAGGTTCCTATACTCCTCCTCCTGCCCACTCCTGATGCAGCCCATGATAGCAGTTTCGTCAGCGAACGTTTGCACGTGGCAGGACTCCAAATTGTATTGGAAGTCTGATGTATATAGTCTGATCAGGACCGGAGAAAGTACAGTCCCCTGCGGCGCTCCTGTGCTGCTGACCACAATGTCAGACCTGCAGTTCCCGAGACGCACATACTGAGGTCTGTCTGTAAGATAGTCCACGATCCATGCCACCAGGTATGAATCTACTCCCATCTCTGTCACCTTGTCCCTGAGGAGCAGAGGTTGGATGGTGTTGAAGGCGCTAGAGAAGTCCAGAAACATAATTCCAACTGCACCACTGCCTCTGTCCAAGTTGGGAGAGGGATCGGTGTAGCATATAGATGATGGCATCCTCCGCTCTCACCTTCTCCTGATATGCGAAATGCAGAGGGTCGATGGCGTGGCGGACCTGTGGCCTCAGTCGCTCCATGGTCTTCATCACATGTGACGTCAAAGCCTGTTCAGATGAGAGTAGGCCTTGTGGAGCAGGAAGATAATTGAATCCTCCATTTCAGTTCTTGTTCAATAGGCAAACTGTAGTGGGTTCATGTGGTCTTCCAAAAGTGGACTTATATTTTCCAGGTCCAGCCTCTCAAAGGTCTTCATGATGTAAGACGTAAGTGCCAGTGGTCTGTAGTCATTAGGTGAAGAGGTGTCTGCCTGATATGAAGCAGGAACAAAGCAAGATTTTTTCCATAGCAGCAGCATTTTTTGCAGTCTTAATGACCAGATTGAACAGGTCATAAGATAACAGAAAGTTGGTCAACTTAATAATATGTGTATAAAACACTAAATAAAGATAAATACAGGAAACATAAAGCTTAGAATTAGAATAAGAGATAACAGACCAGAATAAAATACAAAAAATACAAAATTCTACAAGAAAATGCTGAACAAATAACATCATTTTTGAAAAGGAAATTAAATCATCCTGTGTACCTGGACAGATAAAGTGAAAGAAAAGTCAGAATGTCAAGGTAAGTTAAATGCCTTCCTGAATAAATGCGTTTGAAGTTGTTTTTAAAAGAATGAATTGAATGAACATATCAAATTAATTTACAGAGGGCATTCCAAAGGTTGGGTTTAATAGAGCTGAAGGGTCTGTTACCCATAGACCTCAGGTTAGTTTAGGGCACAATGAGATTACTAGAATTGGTGAATCTTATTGGGCAAATAAGAGGATAGGGATGGAGTAGGGTACTGATGTAGTCTGGTGCAAAGCCAGCTAAAGCTTTGCAGGTTAGTAGTAGAATTTTATATTCAGTGCTGTAAGACACAAGGGGCCAGTGAAGATGGAGCAGGGTGAGTATTATGTGCTACTCACTAATGCAGGTGTTTGTATGGACTCTTGCAGCAGAGTTTGGAACCAATTGGAGCTGTGATAATAGATTAGAAGAGGCACCGGCCAGTAGAGTGTTGCAGTAGTTGGTGCAGTATGTAATAAAATCATGGACAAGTTTCTCAGCATCAGAAAAGGAGAGAAATGAATGAACATAGGATATTTTATAAATAGAAGTACAAAAGTTTCTTAATGTGATTTATGTGGTTAGAATAAGAAAGGAAGGAATCAAAAACAACACCAAAATTCTTTGCAGAAGAAGAAGGTCTAATGAAATCACCAAGAATGATTGAAAAGAAGACTGAAAAGATGGCACTGTGCACACAGTTTTGGTCTTCGAATTTTTTAGTGCTTAAATTGCGTTTGCATTTTAAGTTTAAAAACATTACTGCAAGTCCCTCTAGATATTAAAAATGACACTACAGTACAACAAAACAAAAAATATCTCCAAAATGGTGCTTTTGGAAATCCACTTCAAATGTATTTATAAATCTGAAATACTGTATATCAATGTCTTGTTAACTTTAGCAGCACAACTGGCAAGAGCTTTTTAAATTGCTGGACAACTTGGATTTGAAGGTTCAACATGAATCCGATTGTAGACAAGTAACCTGTTGATGGATTAGTGTTCATGCATAAAATGAGAACAAACAAAATAATGAAACAGAAATGTATGAATTCAGCATGTCAACAGTTGCCCCTCCAGATTTAAAAAAAAAACAAAAAACTTTAATGTTTTTGAGTAAACAGCCCTTTTAAAGAATTTCTCTTTTAAAGGAAACTGGTGATTAACTATTGAGTGCTGTACATTTTGCATAGCAATCAGCTAATGTAGTTAAAACCTTAAAAACACAGTAGATATGATTTTGTTTTTCTGGCTTATTTTTTAATAATTTATTATGGTTGGGGGGCATGTTGTTACATTATTAGCACATCTGCCTTGCAATAAGTAGACAGGGGTTTGCTTCCTGGGTACTCCCTACATGGAGCCTGCATGTTCAGCTTGTGCCTGTTATTGTTTCCTTGTTTTCTCCCACATTCCAAAGACATGCAGGATAGACGAATTGGCATTGCTAAATTTGTCCTAGTGTGTATGTGTGTTCATCCTGTGATGGACTGGCACGGTGTCCAGGTGTTGTCCCTGATTGATAAGACTGGCTCCAGCTGCCACTTGACCTTTCCTCAGATAACCAGGGTTAGGGTTGGATGGATGGATGGATGGATAGGAAGGCTGAAAATATTTTTACTTCTGTGAAACACAGTCATGTTGGTTTTTGTGAATAACATATTGTATATATTAAAAGACAGTTATATTTGTTGGAATGCAGAAAAATATTTTGTATTCTAGAATAAAAATTAAGAAAAACTAGAGTTGATAGTTTATGAGGAATTATTTCAATTAAGTGTCACTTGCAAATTTGGAAGTTTTTGAAAGTGTCAGTTTTCCTACATCTGTATATAACTGAAGAATATGCTCAAAAGTTTTGTATTATTATGTATTTCCCTCTTTCATACAAAGTTTTGACAAATCATATGTACTTTTCGTAGCTAAATTATCATGATTTTCTCAAACTGCACAGTCTTCTTCTTCTTGTTCTGTAGCTGTTTTCATTTTTATATAGTGTCACTATTTTTTTGCCTAAACCAGTCCAGTAGAGGTTTCTGTGTGATTTTTACAGCTGGATGCCTTTCCTGACACCAGTCCTCCCATATGCGGGGTTGGCACTGGTTCCAAAATGGAGGCTGTGTTCTCATGCTGCATAGTATCTTACTGAATTTTCTTGTTTCTTCTAGTTATTTCATATAACCTCCAGGGCTGCACTGAAAATGCTTGAAATTAATATTTGGGTGTAATGTTACAGACAAAAATGTTAGTAACCCCTTTCTCCTTTCACCTGCTAGAAAATGAAAATATTTTTTCCTGCAATTTGGCATGACTATAAAACTTTTTATGTGCTTTGACACTTACTGTACAAGATAGGAAAAGCAATATTAGTTGCCATAGCAAGTGAATGCAAATGGACTGAATGTAACAATGTGTAGTAAAGCGTAATGGCCTACCTAACAGTGTATGAAATGTATCACTGGGGTGTTCCACTTGAGGTGCAAGTCAGAATATGTCTGCTTGTCAATAATGGGTCGTTTATTTTGTAAGCTGCATAGCACACTATTTCTTAACAGATAAAGCCATGCCTTCATTGACAATTATTCTCCATACTGTTTAGTAATGGACTTTAGAGAGAGTATGATCAGTATTTACCCAACAGATATCTGTAAGTATGTTACACAGCTCATTTTTATAATCAGTGAAAAAAACATTTTTAATCTATTTTTTAATGTGCACAAATGTATATATGCACTATCAATCAAAAGTTATCAATAGAAAATAAAAAATAGGTTAAGGAATCATAAAGTGTACAAAATTTTATTCAAATTTTTGATTCATCAAAGTGCCCATCTTGTGCTAATATAACAGCCAAACACATATGTGACATTCTTTCTATAAGGAAAATCAAATATTGGTCAGAAAGATCTTCCCAACACTGTTGCAAAAACTTCCACAAATGTGTTGCACTTGTATGTTGCTTTCCTTTTACCCTTCTGTCCATTTCATCCCAAACTAATTCAATGGGGTTTAAGTCTGGAAACTGTGCTGGCCAGTCCATGTTTTGAAGTGTACCTTCTTGTTCTTTTTTTTCATCGTAGTTCTGACATAGCCTGGAGGTATGTTTTGGGACATTGTCTTGCTTTAGAATGAACCCCGATCTACTAGATGCAGACCAGAAAGTATTGCGTGGTGCTACAGAATGCTGTGGTAACCCTTTTGATTCAGAATGCCAGTCACTCTGTGCATCTCACCAACTCTGCTTCCATCAAGAGAACCTCAGACCATCACACTTTCTCTTCCATGTTTGACAGTTGGTCTCACACACTGAGGAACCATCTTTTCACCAACTCAACGGTGTACAGACAACCTGTGTGATGAACCAAGGATTTCAAATTTTTATTCATCGGTCCATAAGACTTTCTTCCAGTCTGCAGTTGTCCACAGCTGGTATTTCTAGGCCCTTAAGAAATGTGTTTCTTATTGCCACTTCCCTGTGAAATCTGCAGCACAAAGTCATCTCTTCACAGTAGAAAGTGAGACTTGATTTTTCCTCCAATGTTAAGCTGTGCTTGAAGCTGTTGTGCTGTGAGGAGTCTATCATGCAAGCTGGTGACCATCAGAAACTTGCCTTCTGATTGGGTTGTGAATTTGGGGCTACCAGATCTCTTCCTATCAGAGTTTCTTCCAATTGCCTTTGGATTGTGTAGGTCAGGGGCGGCACGGTGGCGCAGTGGGTAGCGCTGCTGCCTCGCAGTTGGGACATCTGGGGTCCTGGGTTCGATTCCCGGGTCCTCCCTGTGTGGAGTTTGCATGTTCTCCCCGTGTCTGCGTGGGTTTCCTCCGGGCGCTCCGGTTTCCTCCCACAGTCCAAAGACATGCAGGTTAGGTGGATTGGTGATTCTAAATTGGCCCTAGTGTGTGCTTGGTGTGTGGGTGTGTTTGTGTGTGTCCTGTGGTGGGTTGGCACCCTGCCCAGGATTGGTTCCTGCCTTGTGCCCTGTGTTGGCTGGGATTGGCTCCAGCAGACCCCCGTGACCTTGTGTTCGGATTCAGCGGGTTGGAAAATGGATGGATGGATGGATTGTGTAGGTCACCACTATACTCACTGACACTTTGATATTTTTTGCAGTTCCTCTAAATAAAACTTCCACACTTCTATGAGTAATAATGCTCTGTCTCTTTTCATTTGTTAATTGCCATTTTCTTGCCATTATTATTGTAATATTTCCCAAGTAGTACTTCAGAGGGTGTAGTAACACAGTTTGTTCCAACTCTGCTTTAAGACAGACATAGGGGTTTTAAATAATCAACATAAATTGGGACACCTGTGCAAATTGTTTGCTTTAACTTGCAAGGTTTAATTTACTTTAATTGCTATAGAACATCTGTAGGTTGTAACCTGATCAGTTGTTCCCTGAAGAAGGCCCATTTGTAATATTCAGAAATTTTCTTTTTTTTCAGTTTTTGCTAACCTAAACTTTACATTTAAACCTCTGGCAGCTTACTGCTTACCTTTTTACCATTATAGATCATTCATTGCATTTCAACTAATTAAATTTGAAGAAAAAGTGAAAAAAGTGTGGTGTTCTAAAACTTTTGACCGGTAGTGTATGTGCTGCAGAATTGCGAGCTAAACACTGCATTTTCTGAATTAATGAACATTACTAATTTAGAATTATATATGTCCATATTTAACACATAAACACCGAAATTCACAAAACCTTGACACTAAGCATAGTTAGATTAGATTATTTATTTATAAAAGCACATTTAAAACAACAGAGGTTGTGCCAAAGTGCTGTACAAAGAAGCATTAAAATAAACACAATACAAACAATCATGCAAAAGCAGATTAAATTAAGTTAAAAATTAAAATTAAAAAATGTAAGTAATTTGGTACATTTCTTGTATAACAGAAAGCTTTATAATAAATTTGTTTCTTTTTAATAGTTCATCTTTTGCACAAATAGTGTAACACATAAAAGTTCTCATATTTAACTCAATGCTCATTAAAATAGTTACCACAGTAGAGGCTAATGTCTATATGAAGTATGAATACTTATATTCCATATCATTTATAGCTTCTTTGTGCATTAATTACAAGGGCTGTTAAGTTTATCTAACATTGCAGTTTTAAAAAATATAGCTACTTAAGTCTTCAATATGATAGATATTCCAAAGTAAAAAAAAATCCAAGGTATATTACAATGTATTATTTATATTATGTACAGTATTATGTATATAGAGGAACCTGTTATAAGAAACTCAGATTTTGAGCATTTTGCAAAAGTATTCAGTGTCTAATTTTACTGCATGACATATAATTACAGTGACATTTCATGCTTTGTGATATTGTTATTTGAAATCACTTACTCAAAATTAGTTTTTATGTGACATTGTTTAAAAAAATAAGATCATGCTGTTGACATTAAATGAGCGATAAAAGTATTAAATTATGATTTTTTATATTGGTGTAATTATTTCATTTTGCTAGATAAAATATTTAGACATTGGAAAATTTCAATATAAATGTATCTACTGTTTTTTGTTTTCTGTTTAATATGAACTGTTTGGGGAAATAAAATTATCCATAGTGTTAAGGCTGCGGTGGGTTGGCACCCTGCCCAGGATTGGTTCCTGCCTTGTGCCCTGTGTTGGCTGGGATTGGCTCCAGCAGACCCCCGTGACCCTGTGTTCGGATTCAGTGGGTTGGAAAATGGATGGATGGATAGAGTTAAGGCTATAGACACCCCCGGCACTGCATTAATATGTAATTGAGTGTGATTACACAACTGATTTGGAGAATAGCTGCATATGTATATCTTGCATTCTATGTATCATTTCTATATTTTTAAACACAGACATACACACACACTGGTGTCTTTTACTCATTTCTTGTATCTGTGATTCTTTGTTTTAAGAAAAAATTGGTAACATTTGCAGAACATCTACTCTTAAACAGGGATAAAGGGGAAAACATCAATATGAAGCTGATTAATAGGAAGTTCAGTTACCATGTGCCACCAGAACTGTATGCAAGTCACTTGGCACAGACTCCACCAACATGTGGAATTAATCACATTTTTCCATAAGGAAGTCACGTCAATTCATTGTTTGTTAATGAAGAAGGAAAGCAATGTTTCAGATGTTGTTGGAGGATTTCCTGTAAATTCTAGGTTGGGTTCTGATCTGATGACTGAGAAAGTCTAGCATGTGCAGTTTTGTTATAAAACTCATTAAGGCCTTACTGTCTTGAAAGATTCTGCTATTTGCAAGATAAGGTAAACATGATTACAGAGAATCAGCACTGACCTTTCCTCACACAAGCATGATATAAAAAATAAATCCGATTCTACAGCATAACCATTCCTGTTTAGCCTTACTCCCCAGACTAATTCAGTCAGTCAGTCATTTTATACCCAGCTTAGTCCTGAACAGGGTCACATAGATGCTTGAGCCTATCTCAGCTAGCATAGGACGTAAGGCAAGAACAAACCCTGCACAGGGCGCCAGTCTGTCGGAGGGCAGAGGCACACACACACATTAGGGCAAATTTAGTATTACCAATCCACCTAACCTGCATATCTTTGGACGGTGGGAGGAAACCCATGCAGATGCATGGAGAACATGAAAACTCCACGCAGGGATGACCCAGGACGCAAACACTAGTCTCCTTACTGTGAGACAGCAGCACTACCACTGCGCCACCATGCTTCCTCAGACTCATTCACAACATTAATATTGTATATTTCTGGCTTCAACTGCTAGTGACATCACTTTAAATACTGTTCCTTATGAAAATAAGCAAGTATTGCTGTCTTGGTCACTAAAGCCCTTGTCATATATGTGCTTTAATAAAAGCCTCACCCCCCCGATTAACTAATGTCTTCTTTTCAAGCCTTGATAACCATTTTAGTCAACATTTATCTACACAATGTGCTCTAACATATTCTCCTGCAGATGATAGCTTTGACTGTACAGTACATTCTTCACAGGTAGCTGGACTAGTCCCCATCATATACTACAGTTATTAATGTAGATGCCACTGTCAAGAGAATGATAATGCAGAATTGTAAAATGATAATGCATGAGATATTGTACAAAGATACTACAGGAATTAGGCTTTGGTAGGCTGAATCTATCAAAGAGGATTTATACTGTACATGAGTACGGTCCGTACAGGTTGTGTGCCTAGAATATTTCTTCAGAAAATGAACACTCGGTGGATCCAATGTCATTAGGAGAATCCTGAGCCAATTTAAGAAGCGTTTCATAACCAGGGATGAAACAGTCAAAACAATGGAAGTATCGTGATTGTCCAACACCAGAAATGAAATGTTTAAGCCAGTGCCAGGAGGATCATGTGCACAATGTTTTAGGGTGTAGACCATACTGATTATGTACCGCAAAGGGAAGAGTTGCAAGAAAATGTCAGTCATTCTGTTCTACTTCATGACATTGCCTCTGCTTCGACTGCAGAAGCTGAAAATTCTACCTAACAGAGCTTTATTCAAAGAGATGCCACACCTGCCTTATTCTCCAGACTTAGCCTACTAACTATTCTCCATATGAAGAGCTAACCCTGTGGTATGCCAGTATTAAAGATGTTATGTCAGCTACAGAAGTTTGGCTGCACAATCTAATCATTTTATCTGATTGGCACAGAAGAGGTTTATGACTGTTTTAACAAGCCTAATACTGCTTATGGGGAATGTATTGAAAAATGAAATGTGTTTGGTTTAAATGATGTTTCTCTTGATAGGTCAGGCTCAAAACATTTTGATGACCCCTCATGTATAACCACACTGCTTCAGTTATTCAGGTATGTCTGGAATACACAAAATGTTGTGCTCAATTTCAAGATCAATTTTATTGTCACATGTACACAGTACAATATAGTACAATATGATCCTTACATTAACGTCTCTCTCAGTTTACAGAAGTTACAATAGTACACCACAAAACAACTCACAATGAATACAATGCTACATATTAAATACAACAAATCTTACATAAAAGAAGCACATGTCAGGTATGCTTATGAAGTCCAAAGACCTGATGATAAAGAGATATACTTCCCATAACTTAGTGGGAAAACTAATGGTCTGGAACTGTTTGCTAGACAGGTTGGAGGTGAAAAATGGCCGTGCCAGATGGCTTACATATTTAATTACACTGTTTGCCTTGAATATGTTGTATTGGCCTGAACAGAAAATACCTCTGTACCAGTAATATTCTGAATTCACTTCATCACATTCTGCAGTGCTTTGTGCTTGTGAGCTGAGCAGGTGCAATTCTTGGATTTAATTTAGCCAGTTGGAATATATTCCAGTGTGAATGTTTAGAAGGTTGTAAGCATATATTGACTTTTCTCAGGCATCTGAGGAAGGCGTGGTAACCTGTTTTGATAACTGAGACGTGCTGTACCCGCTTTTGGTTAAATATTTTGGAAATCTTAGAACGCTAAAGCTGCAAATCTTTTTCATAGTATCACTGATTTAAAAGGGAATATGGTTTTCTTCCTGCAGTCTAAGACAAGCTTACATTTAACACATTTAATTAAAGAAGAGACTGACAGTGGTGTTAATTAATTTAAATTTGTGGTGCTAATTTAATGAGGAGTTGGAGCTTTGTAAAACCACATGGTCATAAATGAAAAGTAGTACAGGAGGGGGTTATCTAAATAATGTGTGTAGTGACAGATTATGACTTCCAAAATCCAGCTGCAGAAGGTGGCAGTTAGTCCAAGTCTAGCATCTTGGAGATCAGCTAGGATGAAGTAACACTGTTAAATGATAAGCTATAAGACGGTACTCTGGCACAGCAGTTTTTATTATTCAGGTGTGCCAGAATGGTATGAAGTGCATAAGATATGAAGCCAGATATGAATGGGCTGCATTGATAAAACAAGCTAGAGATTGTCCAAAGTATCTGTAATATAATGTGTCTCAGTATAGGCCTCTCAAAGCATTTAATCACAAATGAAGTGCCAGTGATCAGAAATCTTTTTTAAGACCACAATCCTCCAGTGAAGAAAAAGTGAGAAAAAGCCTACTGTGTGAATATTTTAGGTCAGAGAAAGTGAGCTCTTCAGTCAAGGAAAAGACATACAACCTTTCCACGTTTTCAATGTTCTGTGACAATCCACATAATTATTCAGTGGTTTTTAAAGTGAATTAATTCAATGTTAACTTTATTAAGTGCAGGTGACAGTTTGGATATTGGACATCTCAGCATGCCTTAATTTTGACTAGATGTGTTTAGTCATTCAGTAGTATCCAACTTTTCATGACTTCATGAATTCTTTTATGCCAGTACTATCTGTCATCCACTGCTTTTTTAAGCTCTCTCAAAGTTATTTTCTTTGTTTGAATAATATCCTTTATCCATGTCCACCTTTGATGTCCCCCTTCTCCCCTTGTCTTCGATCTTTTTCAGCATCAGAGTCCTCTCTAGTGAATCCTGTATTGTCATTATACAGTATGAGTTTTAGCTTCATTATCAGATTGTCCAGTGAGCAGGTTTTATTTCTTCCAGTATCAAATGATTTGATCTTTTAGCAGTCCAGGGAATTCCCAGCAGTTTTCAATAGCACTACAATTCAAAAATATCAATTCTTTGTTGCTCAGCCTTCCATATATTCCAGCTTTCACAGTCATATACTACCATTGGAATGACCATAGCTTTGACTGTACAGAACTTTGTCAAGAAACTGAAGTCTTTGCTCAGATCCAGAGAAACATAAACTGGTTATCTTTAGTAAAGGATAAAATAATTCTTTATTCAATTTTATACAGGCTAGAATCTATGACCTTGGCAGAATACAATGAAAATCTGACACTACTGGGTCTGTCACTATCCTCCAAGGACAGATTCCAAGGCCATAAAGGATTATTTAGTCAAGGCAGCAGCACAATGAATCATAATCAAGAGAAGAAAGATAATCACAAAGACTGCAGGCAGCAGGCGATCACTACGGTTATCACAACTATTACACAACTATTAAAATAACATAAGGCGGCACGGCGGCGCAGTGATAGCACTGCTGCCCCGCAGTAAGGAGACCTGGGTTCGCTTCCCAGGTCCTCCCTGCATGGAGTTTGCATGTTCTCCCCGTGTCTGCATGGGTTTCCTCCGGGTGCTCCGGTTACCTCCCACAGTCCAAAGACATGCAGGTTAGGTGCATTAGTGATCCTAAATTGTCCCTAGTGTGTGCTTGGTGTGTGTGTGTGCCCTGCGGTGGGCTGGCGCCCTGCCCGGGGTTTGTTTCCTGACTTGCGCCCTGTGTTGGCTGGGATTGGCTCCAGCAGACCCCCGTGACCCTGTGTTATGATATAGTGGGTTGGAGAGTGACTGACTGATGACTAAAATAACATAAAAAATGGCCACACCAGCAATTTTAAGAGGAGCATGCTATACCAATAAAATGGTTCTTCAGGTTTGATTTAAACATTAAGTTTGATGGGGCATCTTTTTATATTTTATAGATAAATGCCTGAGAATTCTACTGTGCTCTTACATTATGAAACATTTACAGTTTATGATACTGAGGTAAACCATTCATCCATCCATTTTCCAACCCGCTGAATCCGAACACAGGGTCACGGGGGTCTGCTGGAGCCAATCCCAGCCAACACAGGGCACAAGGCAGGAACCAATCCAGGGCAGGGTGCCAACCCACCACAGACTGAGGTAAACACAAAAGTATATTTTTCAGTAATTTATTGTGAATTATTAGACATAAATATGCAAAAGCATTTTTAAACACCATTTTTCATTTGTGTATAAAATGAAAAATATGATCAGAAACTTCTGCGGTGGGTTGACACCCTGCCTGGGATTGTTTCCTGCCTTGTGCCCTGTGTTGGCTGGGATTGGCTCCAGCAGACCCCCGTGACCCTGTGTTCGGATTCAGCGGGTTGAATAATGGATGGATGGATGATCAGAAACTTTTACAGTTCTTACATTGTGTTTTATTTCATATGACTTATGCTGTAGTTACCTGGAAAATATATTTTGTGTATGCTACATATTCATGTGGGAAACACAGTGATTAGCAATACTGATTCACAGGTCCAGGGTCTTGGAATCAAATCCTTTGTAAAGGCATTACTTGTAGGGAAACTGATTTTGAATAAAAAATTGTAAAATGCCATCTCTCTATCCATACATCCATCCATTTTCATATCCCCTTTTTTGGGCAGATAAAGTTTACAAGGCAGAATCAATGGGCTGGATCCCACTCCATCATACAGTACCCTCACACTTGTTAACCCAATTTAGTTTTAACAGGTAACATTTTGAAAACTAGATTACCCAGAGGAAACCAGCAGTGTCTCGGGGAGTGCATGCAAATTGCAGAGAGACAACAATTGGGCTGAAAACCTAACTAAGTGCTAACCATGGTGCTTCCCTGTGCTGAAATACTCTCAATAAAAAAGGTGAAATTACCATATGATAATTGATGCCAAAGTGAATTTGAACAGCTATTAGTGCCACACTGCTTGTCTTCTTATTAAGGTAAATCCCGCCTTCTTTGCATTTCTCCCATATAAGCACAGTCTAGCTAATCATCTCTCTCCCTCCCTCCTCTGTTATCTACACACCCCAGCACAACAAGCCCTTTCCTGCTGCTCTGACTTTATTCGTGTAGACTGTCCAGAGTCCATGATCTTCTACAATTTCTCCAAGCTCACCTGCCAAAACAAGAAAGGTATGTAGAACAGAAAATGTCAGTTGTCAGAAAGTAACTGTTATTACAAACATTTGTATCAAAACATGTACTTTGTTTTTAGTAATTAATTAATAGTAATGAACAATTTATACAGGGGTGGGCAAAAATAGGTTTACAATTGTTTGTTTGGAAAAGGACTTGTAGGTTATGATTATTACAATAGCTTTATTAACTTTATTAACTCAAAAGAATGTCACAGTGGCACAGTGCACTTAGGTACAGTCTTGTAAGTGCTCAAATTACCCAAAAAAAGATAAATTATACCTGTAAAACTACTTTTGCCCACCCTATATAATCTCATGGGTAGAAAGCAGATGCACATGATTTCCTATTTAAAATATGTATGTATATATTGAAAATGTTTTAACTGTATAATTAAATGCATCTGCACTGTGTAAATGTTTATTTGTTTCCTGTCATTTCTGCAGCTGATCAATGCATATTCTTAAGATTGGTTTGGTACTTATCCAGATATATTTGAATAAATTAATTTAATGACATGAATAGGTAATGAACAGTTGATCTCTTTATTCTTGATATAAATGATGTTTATGTTTATTAAATTTTACAAAAGTTAGTGGTGAAATCGTCCTATTTATGCTTATTAGATTTTATAAACTGTATTCAGCTGAAACGACATAATGAGTTTTCCAGTAACAAGTTTGCTTTATATAAAGCATTTTGGTTATTAAAAAAACTGCATTTTGTCAAAATGCAAGTGTGAGTCCAAATAATCAATGTTTTTTAGCCTAACCAAATTTTTCTTTGTAGGATTTACATTCCAAGAGACAAGTTCAAACACATCTCCTTCCCTGTATGTTCAAACATGTCTCTTTACAGCTTTGGGCTTGATCCTATATCCTGCCATTCTTGGAACAAAGATCGAACTCGTAAGTAGTGATGGGTTTGTCCAGCTGTCTTTACAGAAATTCTGACTATGTGGGTTTAGCATTCAGCCTTTCAGGTTGATGGCTTAATTTCATGGTGTCTTGGGGACAAGATGTCTGGAACTGTTTGCGAACAGTCAGGCATATGCGGGTTATGCTGCCTTGTGTCAGAAATTAGTTTGTCAAACAGGTTAAGATCATATTAACAAAGGATGTGACAACTCATCTAAAATGTAGGCTGCAATATAAGTATACAGGAGCACTGACCCCCAGCTCAGTACATGCTGTAAAAGTCAGGCATTAAAATCCTTCTATGACAAAAGGCAAAGTATAGTAAAGAGGCTAGTGAAAGTAAAAAATACACCTTAGAGCAAATGTGTTATAACAAGTAAGTGGAAGAATTCAAGAGAAAAATGTGAGATGATGCTTGTTGTTTGGGTGTCGTGGTTTATTCTCTACCCCAGTGAAACTCTCTGCAGAATGTCAGATACATTTAATAAGAAATCTTATTTATTATTAATGAGATGAGAAGCATTCTGCCATGCTAAACTGTTCTATAATATACATGAAGAGTTACAAGTACTTAGTGCTAAGCATCTGTTTTGTTTGGTAAAATATATGCTGTGTTCCAAATGATTTAACATAATGCCTGTTTCATGAATGTGTGATTCATGTGTACCTCATACTGCATGCACAAAAATAATGTTGTGGTTTAAAAGCAGGCTGAAATTGGAATTAATAGCTAAATGAGGATCATTTGATACTCTATTAAATCTTTTGAAACTTCAAAGATTATTTTTTTCTTTTTATAGTGGTGCCCAATCCTGGTTAAGAGAGCACTGTAACTTCAACATATCAGGCCAACCAGCTTGTAAATCAGAATTTTTTTCTGCCTAATGGAAAAATCCACGTATAATTAAATATTGAATTTTTATATTTCCCCACCATGCAGTTTGACTATTGTATAGAGAATGGGGATGAATACCATAGGAATAATTGGAGTAATTCTATGAGGGGAGTTGTGCTCCTTGTGGAGTACTCTAATGAAAGAACCGGGTAGAGTGATTTAAACAGCATTACCATTTTCACTCACATAAAATCAAACTTTGTTCCAGAAAAGGGACACAATATCTTTATTTGGAACACAAAGAAGCCATACATAAGAAAGCACATTTTTCAGAGACTAAGATGGCGGATGGGGTGGGATTTAGCTTTTAATTCTTTTATTGAGCTGCAAATGTACACACTGGATTTTGATATCATATGAGGAATCATAAAGAAATCTGAAATTGTATTGTCAGTGACAGTCATATATTTCCACCATTACTACAGTATAGAATATTTAACTGTATGGAATGTTTTGGTATTGAGACCTTTAAATACTAACAATAGATTTGAATCCTTTGAAAAATTATGTCTCAAGTATAACATTTCATTTCATCATACACATTACACAGATAAGCAATATTGAATTATATGGCCAAATTAGAATTCTAATCAAATAAAATCTGGGAATTTCAGTGCACAGCTCAAAAACTTACCACAAAGCAGATCCACAGGACAGCCAGTAAACCTTTATGTGCAAAAACAGTCCTTGATGATCATCACCCATTACAGCACAGTGAACTGAAAGTATGCAGCTGTTCTTGACTTTACTTTTCTTAATGAAGTATCCAATTGTACCAACTGAGAGCAACACTTAATTCAAAGCTGGGCATAGTTTTGTTTGATGCAAGTGCTTCTCTGTATGTAATGGAATGTTTTTGTTTACATTAATCCCTTCATAGAGCCTGTCATTACACTTGCTCCTTTTGTACAGATCCCAATATAGTTTGTCCAAAGATGTCTCCTTGATGTGATGTATGCATCTAGTGTTTCAAAAATGTAGTTGTTTGTGTCAAACTAATATAAACAAAAAAAAAATCATTAACCTTGCTCTGCCAGGTGTAACAAATAAAAAAATAGAAGTTGGGTTTGGCTGAAATTGTCAACCAACTCCTCAACCCGCATTGTGTATGCTGTTCACGTTCTCAGTTTATCAGCTATCTTTGCTTATATGTCAAGTGACATTTTCAATATTTTCCTCAAGAAGTATTATTGGTGAGAGTGGTATTTTCTGTACATCTCTCTATTATAATAAAAAAATCTTGGGAAGAGAGACGAGACATGATTTTCTCAGAGAGACACTTTCACGTCCCACGAGACAAGACTTTGTGCCAAGAGATTTAACCATGCCCAGGGCTCGAAATAAAAGACAAAGAGTAGATGACAAAATAGAACGTCATAAAGAATTCAAAAACGTTGGCATGATACACATGCAGAGCAGGTTAGAGATAATGGAAGTACAAAAAATCGAAAGTCTCAAAAAAATGATAGTAAAGATCACATTAGCGCAAACAAATGGAAATTATTACTCTGTGAAATAACAGAACAGCGAGAAGAGATCGAATATATTGTTCGGATTTAAACTTTAAGTCGGAGACTTGTAGATTGTCTAATTCGTGTTGCCATCAGGGAAAAGTAGTGTTTCTTCCCAATGAAGAGGTGTATCCGCAAGAATTAAAAGATTTGTTGTTTGGTGAAAGTGAAATCCCACGAGAGAAAATTTCAAGCTCCGCGAGACAAGACTTTGTGCAAAGAGATTTGGAAAAGTCCTGCCCACATCTAAAACATTTGCAACCATGCACATGGTTCAATCATTTCTCATTTGTGTAAATGCTATTGTCAGACACAGTTTGTGTAGAGAGAAAGAATCAATATTCACTCACGGGCAGTTACATGTTGCGTTGTCATGATGTAATTCCAAATACGGACTCAAAATTCAATGCGATATTGACGAAAAGGTAAAAGCATAAAGAGATATATATGGACATAGGTGATTTGACATAAGTATGTAGATATTGTTTGGAGACTTGTAGATCATCTAATTTGTATTGCCATCCGGGAAAAGTAGTGTTTCTTCCCAACGAAGAGGCCTATCTGCAAGAATTAAAAGTTTTGTTGTTTGGTGAAAGTGAAATCCACGTACGTAAGTGGCAGAGACGAGAAGTTGCTGACGCGTAGCTCAGGCAGAGGGGATTGTCGAGCAAAGCGAGCAGGGGGCGAAGCCCCCTAGTCTTTCATAATTTTGTGTTTGTCAAGTGCAGCAGTCAGAATTGGAGTTTAATTGATTGTGTGGACCTTTTACCTTTCACAATGTGCAGAGGCCCCACATAAATATATATGTTGTATCACCAGGCTATACCAGTGCTTTCAAAAGAGTGCACCTCTTGATAATCGTAAAAAATGAGAACAAGAAATCTTCAAATGATCAATAGAAGTCAGCCCTTGATAAAACACACTCATCAAATTGTGTGAAATATGGTCTAATTTAATTGAAATTGTAAAATGTATACATTTGTTGTCTATTCAAAATGCACCCAGGTTAATATCCTAACCGTGAGCTGTGGGATCAGACATCTGTTTCACCAGGTTACATGTTTCTGTAAAGACCCATTGCTTAGACTTTATCGGAATAACATCTTTGCTTATTATCACACAGTTTTGCATGTACAATAATCCCTAACCAAATAAAGCATTGTATGTGACAGCATCCAATGGGACGTTACTGCTTACTGTTTATGATAATGTTCATGATGCTGTTACCTCTTTGCCTTATATTGCTCAACTAGAAGAACCCTAAACTACCCATCATAGAAAAGTTGGGAAAAAGATGCCATATCTTAATACATAATTCGCCTGCCTCCTCACTCACTCACGTCCGTCCAAAGCCAAATGCGCACGTCCAAAGCTGAATGCGTAGTTGCCTTCTGCGCAGTTGCCCGAAAAACCTTACGGGACCGACATCCAACCCCAACATTGTGGCAGGCGGCGGATTTACGGCTGCAAAAATTCAAAGAGAAAGGCGACTTCGATTAAAGCTCTAGAGGCCTGAAAGGCGATTTCGACTACAGCTCAAGGCTTAATTACGCATTCTGATTCAATTACGCATTCATTCAATACACCTATATCAGGTTTGTGGTGCTTATACTTATTACTATTCCATATTGTACTGGAACATTCATCATTCATATTATACTATAGGCCTGGAAAATTCATCAACTAACAGTACAAGCCTGTACAGTAATGAGTAAAGCGGACTACAATCATTACAAAACAACTTCTTTGTTACATATCATCTGTTCTTCATACACTGCTGACACAAACTCGTGCCCGTTTCATCTTACGTTGTTGAAACGGGCTCTTTGTCTAGTTTAACATAAAATTGGAAACTTTAAAATAGTTTTACAAAGAACAGTATAAAACTTGAGAATCTGGAAGGTATTTATTGGTGATCTCCTCAATTAATTAGCATGATGAACTTCTGGCAACCATTTGTAATGTGTGAATATCTCTGACTGATTACTTCATATTAAATCTTCATTCACTTTCATCCAGATAGGATAGGATATGGGTATCTGATCTGATTTGAAAAAAGATGTAGTACTGTATTCCTAAATGATCTATTATAATTCAATCATTAAATAAACAGAAAAGTAGTAAAAAAAATTTTTTATTGTATGTGCACTGAAGAGTGCCTTGATATAAATCAATTTTACTAAATCAGCTTTACTTTTCCTGAATTCCTTTTATAAATCTGATGGCTAAGTTTACTATTGCCTCACATTTTAATTACCAGCATATGGACATTTACTTATCTTTAAACATGCTTTTAATTATCCATGCATCTTAGGTGACATTAAATCCACACTCATATCCTGTAATATTTTTGCCTGTCTTTTCTGGTCCACATTGCAGATGTCAAGATGACTAGTTTGCTGATGTACAGTGTTGTTTTTGTAAATTCCATGATCTTTCTTCCACCTTCAACTAATTACTGGCCCAGGACTGAAGTGATTATTTATGAATATGTGACAAATAGTGTAACTTTGTGAAAAGTAAAATATTATCCACTTACCCACTCCAATACAATCTGCTTTATTTAATACTATTTCACTTCTAGGGGGTCCTCTTCTAAAATCCTTCCAAGGTTCATGGAATTGTATTCTATTTTCTTGGCACTTGGATGGACATGACACCTTCACCTACTTTCCTCCTTTTAATATACCATTTCTGTTCCTTTTTACAGATTCCTTATAATCTATTTTTTTTATTCTATTCTATTCAATTTTTCACAAAATTACCCTGGGACTAATATGGGGCAGGTGTCATCTCTTTTTATTTTTCCTTCTGGTTCTTTTTCATTAAATATATTTTATTGTTTGTATAAATACAAAATGACCACAAAAATACCTGTAAACATACTATTGCATTTTTTTTATTTCCTAGAAATTGCCATCAGTCCTAACAACCATGAAGTCCACATTTATCAGAAAAATGGGAAGGAATGGGTAAAAATCCATGAACTAAGAGAACATAATGGTCGCATAACTGGTAATCTATGTTTTATTTTTGTATAATATGTTTAATGTATATACAGTGGGTACGGAAAGTATTCAGACCCCTTCAATTTTTCACTCTTTGTTATATTGCAGCCATTTGCTAAAATCATTTAAATTAGTTTTTTTCCTCATTAATGTACACACAGCACCCCATATTGACAGACAAAAAAAAGAATTTTTGAAATAGTTGCAGATTTATTAAAAAAGAAAAATTGAAATATCACATGGTCCTAAGTATTCAGACCCTTTGCTGTGACACTCATATATTTAACTCAGGTGCTTTCCATTTCTTCTGATCATCCTTGAGATCACCTTCATTTGAGTTCAGCTGTGTTTGATTATACTGATTGGACTTGATTAGGAAAGCCACACACCTGTCTATATAAGACCTTACAGCTCACAATGCATGTCAGAGCAAATGAGAATCATGAGGTCAAAGGAACTGCCTGAAGAGCTCAGAGACAGAATTGTGGCAAGGCACAGATCTGGCCAAGGTTACAAAAAAATTTCTGCTGCATTTAAGGTTCCCAAGAGCACAGTGGCCTCCATAATCCTTAAATGGAAGACGTTTGGGGTGACCAGAACCCTTCCTAGAGCTGGCCGTCCGGCCAAGCTGAGCTACCGGGGGAGATGAGCCTTGGTGAGAGAGGTAAAAAGAACCCAAACATCACTTTGGCTGCGCTCCAGAGATGCAGTCAGGAGATGGGAGAAAGTTGTAGAAAGTCAACCATCACTGCAGCACCTTCACCAGTCAGGGCTTATTGGCAGAGTGGCCTGTCGGAAGCCTCTCCTCAGTGCAAGACACATGACAGCCCGCATGGAGTTTGCTAAAAGATACCTGAAGGACTCTGAGATGGTGAGAAATGAGATTCTCTGGTCTGATGAGACCAAGATAGAACTTTTTGGCCTTAATTCTAAGCGGTATGTGTGGAGACAACCAGGCACTGCTCATCACTTGTCCAATACAGTCCCCACAGTGAAGCATGGCGGTGGCAGCATCATGCTGTGGGGGTGTTTTTCAGCTGCAGGGACAGGACGACTGGTTGCAATCGAGGGAAAGATGAATGTGGCCAAGTACAGGGATATCCTGGACAAAAACCTTCTCCAGAGTGCTAAGGACCTCAGACTGGGCCGAAGGTTTACCTTCCAACAAGACAATGACCCTAAGAACACAGCTAAAATAACGAAGGAGTGGCTTCACAATAACTCTGTGACTGTTCTTGAATGGCCCAGCCAGAGCCCTGACTTAAACCCAATTGAGCATCTCTGGAGAGACCTAAAAATGGCTGTCCACCAACGTTTACCATCCAACCTGACAGAACTGGAGAGGATCTGCAAGGAGGAATGGCAGAGGATCCCCAAATCCAGGTGTGAAAAACTTGTTGCATCTTTCCCAAGAAGACTCATGGCTGTATTAGCTCAAAAGGGTGCTTCTACTAAATACTGAGCAAAGGGTCTGAATACTTAGGACCATGTGATATTTCAGTTTTTCTTTTTTAATAAATCTGCAACAATTTCAAAAATTCTTTTTTTTGTCTGTCAATATGGGGTGCTGTGTGTACATTAATGAGGAAAAAAAATAATTTAAATGATTTTAGCAAATTGCTGCAATATAACAAAGAGTGAAAAATTGAAGGGGGTCTGAATACTTTCCGTACCCACTGTAATATAAGCGTGGCTTTTAAAAAGTGTTTATATATATATATATATATATATATTCAACTTTTTAGTCTTGGGTTTGTTTTATACTTGTGTAATCACTATTTTAACACTTCCTTTAATATTTCTATCTGTTACTAGCGCCATCTATTGGTGAAATCTTGAAACTATTCATCATATGAAAATTTCATTTTTTAATTAACATGGATTAATTGATCAATTAGTGAAACTGATTATTGATTATGTATTGTCATCGGAAGTGAGTAATTGTGCTAAATTTCAAGTCATTTGGACAGTAGGAAGTGGGTTAAATATCAATAACAAGGTTTGTACCAGACAAACGGGTGAAGTTAATATAAGCGTGGTTAAAAAAAAAAAAAAAAAGATGTTTTAGAGGAAATCCTGCAACCACAGGGACCCAACCAAGGACTGAATTTGGCACCACTGATAAGGTCACGTAAGGCCGACCTCACTGTGCCAATCCAGGCTTTCTCTGCCCATCAAAAGGCTTACAGGGTTCCACTACTTTAGCAAAGAACACATTATGGCAAAATAAAAGAAAGTGGTCATGATAACCTGGGGGTTTTGTTGTCTGTAGTTCATAAACTGCTTTAACCTGCATCTGGCCCAATATCTCCTCTACCTAAGCCTGTGAAAAAGTGGAAAACGTCCACTCCTCATACAATTTAAGATCTACATAATTCAACTAACTTAAATCCATTTACTGTACCTATATATTGTAATAATGAGCAATATATGCGCTCAGCCCGACATGGACTGACAACGGAGGCATGTTAAAATAAACAAAGAATTTATTTTCCTTCTTCAGCTGGGGCCACATGTCATCCGTGTGTCCCTCAGCCACAACACAGTCCCACAAACCATAAGTCACACGCACAAATAACTCTTCAATCCTCCACTCCTCCTTGGCAGCTTTGTCTCCCTCCTCCCGACACTGGCTCTCATAGTGGTGGCTGGTGGCTCTTTTTATAGCTCACCCGGAAGTGCTTCAGGTGCTTGACCACCTGCTTCCAATTGCATCTCCGGGTGTGGCTGAACTACGGCCCAGACGGGCCCAGGAACCCCTGCAACGCCTCCTGGTGGCCACCCTGGATACCAACAGGGTTGTGGAGAACTCCATCTCTCATGGAGCCCTGCAGGTATCTGAGGTACCAGAGTCACCCAGGGGGGTTGCCACCAAGTGGTCCGGGGGAGGTACTGTGCAGCCCATGCCTGCTCCTCTGGAACATATACAGAAGAGGCGTCCCGGCCAGGCATGGGCCCCGGCCGTACGTCACAATAAAAAGTCACTGGGGTAATGCAAATTACTGACATAAAAACTAATATCTATGATATTATCAGCAATATATCATTGCTTCTGTGAACTGGTAACACAGTTTTGTTTATAGTTTTATGAATAAAGTCTCTTAAAATGTGTAGAGGCATCATATTTTCAATTTTCATTATATCAGCAAAGTGTAAAACAAATAAGAAGGTTCATAAAACTAATGAATTTGGGCTGCTTGCTATAAATACTTTATGTATTTATCAATCACGTCTCAATGCATGCTCAATAATCCAGGTAAGGAAATCCTAGAAATTTGATTCTGTTCATCTGGACAAAGTTTTTAAGTGGGAGAAATATTTCGAGACTTATCCAAGTCTCTTCCTCAGTCTCAATTGACTGCAGGTTTCCCCAACCTTATAAACAGTACCTTTGCTTAATCACAGAGACTAGCACCATTGACAAAGGGCCAGTTGATCAGTGATATGCAAATTGTCCACTGATTAGTAGACGTCACATTAAGTTCACCAGGGAGGATATGAAAAATATGAAAAATAACAAGCTAGCCTTCTTAGACTATGAAATTTCCATCGTCAACGGGGGGACATTTGAAAGTGGGATGTGTACCGTAAAACCCACACATACGGACCAATATCTAAGGTTTGACCATCCACTAGAGCACAAACTAGGTGTCATTAGGACTCTACAACACAGAGCTAACACCATTCCCACAGACTCAGAGGCCAGGGAAGCAGAAGAACACCACGTCAAAAAGGCCCTGAGTATATGTGGATATCCCAGCTGGTCCTTTGTCAAAGCAGGGAGGACACCTAAAGAACGCTCCAAGCGATTCATGAGAGAGGAAGGACATCCACTGCCTAAGCGAAAAACCCTTAGTGATCCCGTATGTGTCAGGAGTATCGGAACAGCTGAGGCGCATTTTCTCGAAACACCAGGTCTCAGTGGCTTTCAAACCCCAAAACACGCTACGCCAAAGATTGGTCCATCCCAAGGATCGGGTCCCATGGCACAAACAGAGTAACATAGTTTACGCAGTTAAGTGCCAGGAGGAGTGCTGTGAATTGTACATCGGGGGAAACCAAGCAGCCACTGGCTAAGCGCATATCACAACACAGAAGAGCTTCCTCGTCAGGCCAAGACTCCGCAGTCTGTTTACATCTACAGGATAGTGGTCACTCCTTTAAAGATGAAGAGGTGCACATCCTGGACAGGGAGGAGTGCTGGTTTGAGAGAGGAATCAAGGAGGTCATTTACGTGAAAAAGGAACGACCATCTCTGAACAGAGGAGGGGGCCTAAGGGTACATCTGTCACCATCTTACAATGCTGTGATTGCAGCCATTCCTCAACCCTCTATGAATGGTTCACACGTCTACTAATCAGTGGACAATTTGCATATCACTGATCAACTGGCCCTTTGTCAATGGTGCTAGTCTCTGTGATTAAGCAAAGGTACTGTTTATAAGGTTGGGGAAACCTGCAGTCAATTGAGACTGAGGAAGAGACTTGGATAAGTCTCGAAATATTTCTCCCACTTAAAAACTTTATCCAGATGAACAGAATCAAATTTCTAGGGCATTTATCAATCAATTAATCAAATTTTACTTCATTTAAATTATCACACTGGCCCCTTGTGACTTACTTTATTGAATAAATGCTATTAGATTAATTAAATGGTGCATTGAAAATACGAGTATACTGTGGACACTAGAGTTAACTGTAGCTCCTCAAACCCAGAACACACATCCAGTCACACAGTCAAAAGGCTTCAATAAATGTGGGTTTATTAAATCCAGTACCTTATACAGTACATGTTTCAGTACTCCTTCAATAGACTTTCCTCCACAATAAATCCTCCGTCTCTGCTCCAGTCAAGCTTTGTCCACCTTTTCCCGACTCTGGCTCACTTGGATGAGGCCAAATGGTTCATTTTATTCCAGGACCCAGGAGTGCTTCTGGTATCAAGTGTCTACAGCCTGGCAGCACTTCATGTCAGGAGGAACCTCCTTCAAAGTATGCACCTTTCTTATAGCTCCCCCTGGTGGCACCCACACACCCCGACAGGGTTGACCTCCGAAACTACATGTCCCAAGGTGCCCTGCGGGAGTATAAATTGGAGCTTTGTCCGAGGGAAGCTGCCACCTAGCATCCTGGGGGAATAAATAACCCCCAGAAACTGTACTTCCCTGTTTTTTCCATTTTATCCCAGCCAGGAAAGGTATCGATAACACATCTGGCCGGGACGCCTGTCCATCCATCTGAGGTGTCCTGTCTGGGTAAGGAACTTTCTTCCTTCTCGGTCGGAATGCCCATTCATCCACCTGGGGCCTCCCTTCCAGGTAAGGAATATTCCCCTCTCTTGGACAGGATGCCCGTCCATCCCACTTGGCACTTACAATACAGATGTAGTCTGATTGTACCAAAGGAACAGAACATCAACATATGAAGTTTAAAAATTGATGAAAGCATGTCATCTGTAGAATTTAATAAGAAACCTGTACTTGAAGTTTGAGACCACTTGAGTATCAGTGTGACTTAAGATGATGTCTTTAGTAACATGTTGTATTTACTCTAAGATACATAGATCTGACATTCATATTATTTATAATCAGTTTGCTGATCTCTAATTTACACTGAACTATTTAATTTACATGAAAAAATTAAATTAGTTTTAAAAATATTTATATTCTGCATAAAGTTTTGACTTTTATCAAATTTGAATACAAAAGAGTAAATAGTTCAAATCTAATTATGCCAAATCACTATGAGTTCTGCTCTCTATGTTTTAGTGCTGCCTCTGTGACGCTTATTGTCACAGAGGTTTACTACAGTTACTGCACATGAACTGGTGTATGTGTCATACAGTAGATCGGCGTGCATTTTGGATTCACATTCATTCTGTGATGTTGTCCCCTATACTTTTGATACAAAAATTGAGTGGATATTGATTTTCATAAATTTATATTATATTGTGCTTATCACAAAATGTCATGGATCGTTGGCTGAAAGAAAGAGTTTTAACAAAAGTGATGCAAGCAGTTCACAAAATTCTAATGATAAGAAAACTGATAAAGTTGGTACTGACAAAAATACAGATCAAAATAGATAGATAGATAGATAGATAGATAGATAGATAGATAGATAGATAGATAGATAGATAGATAGATAGATAGATAGATAGATAGATAGATAGATAGATACTTTATTAATCCCAAGGGGAAATTCACATACTCCAGCAACAGCAGCATACTGATAAAGAAAATATTAAATTAAAGAGTGATAACAATGCAGGTATACAGACAGACAATAACTTTGAATAATGTTAACGTTTACTCCCCCGGGTGGAACTGAAGAGTCGCATAGTGTGGGGGAGGAATGATCTCCTCAGTCTGTCAGTGGAGCAGGAAATTGACAGCAGTCTGAAGCTGAAGCTGCTCCTCTGTCTGGAGATGATACTGTTTAGTGGATGCAGTGGATTCTCTATTATTGACAGGAGTCTGCTCAGTGCCCGTTGCTCTGCCACGGATGTCAAACTGTCCAGCTCCGTGCCTACAATACAGCCTGCCTTCCTCACCAGTTTGTCCAGGCGTGAGGCGTCTCTCTTCTTTATGCTGCCTCCTCAGCACACCACCGCGTAGAAGAGGGCGCTTGCCACAACCGTCTGATAGAACATCTGCAGCATCTTATTGCAGATATTGAAGGACGCCAGCCTTCTAAGGAAGTATAGTACCACTAGTGGTAAAGTTCATGTCAGATTTGAATTTATGAGAGGACCTCGCTATATTCTTCCACAATGATACATTTTCTTCAGCAGCCAAAGAAAAGTAAATTGTGATGAGCTTCTTTATATGAGTGTTGGTGTTATTTAAAAGAAGAATATCCAAATTTACTCAAAAAAGCAATTTTTTGATTGTTACATTTCTAGTGCCTACCACATATTTATATTAAAGTAGATGATCTCTCTATACTGCCAAAGAACAAAATACAGAAGTAAGTTGGATGCCACTCCTGATATCAGAATTCATCTATCCACAATTAAACCAAATTTTCACAGGATACTAAAAAGAAAGAAGGATGATAAATTAATTATATTTGCATTAATATATGTTTGTTTTTCTTTTATTAATCTGGATATTTTTTTTGTATTTTCAATAAATTATTTTAGATTTTTTAAATTGTTGTTTTATCTAAATAAAAATATTCAGGGTTCCAAATTATTTACCAAGTTGAAAAGGGATCTGCGATTAAAATAATTTGAGATCCACTAGTCTATTGAAAATTTGGCACCTTTAGATTTTGTCTACATTAGATGTGTAGCACGCCTGTTTTATATAACCTCAAGATCACTGTAGGCTACTGCTTCAGTTACAGCAATTCCATCCATCCATCCATTGTCTCCCGCTTATCCGAGGTCGGGTCGCGGGGGCAGCAGCTTGAGCAGAGATGCCCAGACTTCCCTCTCCCCAGCCACTTCTTCTAGCTCTTCCGGGAGAATCCCAAGGCGTTCCCAGGCCAGTCGAGAGACATAGTCCCTCCAGCGTGTCCTGGGTCTTCCCCGGGGCCTCCTCCCGGTTAGACGTGCCCGGAACACCTCACCAGGGAGGCGTCCAGGAGGCATCCTGATCAGATGCCCGAGCCACTCATCTGACTCCTCTCGATGCGGAGGAGCAGCGGCTCTACTCTGAGCCCCTCCCGGATGACTGAGCTTCTCATCCTATCTTTAAGGGAAAGCCCAGACACCCTGCGGAGGAAACTCATTTCAGCCGCTTGTATTCGCGATCTCATTCTTTCGGTCACTACCCATAGCTCATGACCATAGGTGAGGGTAGGAACATAGATCGACTGGTAAATTGAGAGCTTCGCCTTACGGCTCAGCTCCTTTTTCACCACGACAGACCGATGCAGTGCCCGCATTACTGCGGATGCCGCACTGATCTGCCTGTCGATCTCACGCTCCATTCTTCCCTCACTCGTGAACAAGACCCCGAGATACTTGAACTCCTCCACTTGGGGCAGGATCTCGCTACCAACCCTGAGAGGGCACTCCACCCTTTTCCGGCTGAGGACCATGGTCTCAGATTTGGAGGTGCTGATTCTCATCCCAGCCGCTTCACACTCGGCTGCGAACCGGTCCAGAGGGAGCTGAAGATCACAGCCTGATGAAGCAAACAGGACAACATCATCTGCAAAAAGCAGTGACCCAATCCTGAGCCCACCAAACCGGACCCCCTCAACGCCCTGGCTGCGCCTAGAAATTCTGTCCATAAAAGTTATGAACAGAATCGGTGACAAAGGGCAGCCCTGGCGGAGTCCAACTCTCACTGGAAACGGGTTCGACTTACTGCCGGCAATGCGGACCAAGCTCTGGCACCGATCGTACAGGGACTGAACAGCCCTTATCAGGGGGGCCGGTACCCCATACTCTCGGAGTACCCCCCACAGGATTCCCCGAGGGACACGGTCAAATGCCTTATCCAAGTCCACAAAACACATGTAGACTGGTTGGGCAAACTCCCTTGCACCCTCCAGGATCCTGCTAAGGGTATAGAGCTGGTCCACTGTTCCTCGACCAGGACGAAAACCACACTGTTCCTCCTGGATCCGAGGCTCGACTATCCGACGGACCCTCCTCTCCAGGACCCCTGAATAGACTTTTCCAGGGAGGCTGAGGAGTGTGATCCCTCTGTAGTTGGAACACACCCTCCGATCCCCCCTTCTTAAAGAGGGGGACCACCACCCCGGTCTGCCAATCCAGAGGCACTGTCCCTGATGTCCATGCGATGTTGCAGAGGCGTGTCAGCCAAGACAGTCCTACAACATCCAGAGCCTTGAGGAACTCCGGGCGTATCTCATCCACCCCCGGGGCCCTGCCACCAAGGAGTTTTTTGACCACCTCGGTGACCTCAGTCCCAGAGATGGGGGAGCCCACCTCTGAGTCCCCAGGCTCTGCTTCCTCATTGGAAGGCATGTTAATGGGATTGAGGAGGTCTTCGAAGTACTCCCCCCACCGACCCACAACGTCCTGAGTCGAGGTCAGCAGCGCACCATCACCACCATATACAGTGTTGACACTGCACTGCTTCCCCTTCCTGAGACGCCGGATGGTGGACCAGAATCTCCTCGAAGCCGTCCGAAAGTCGTTCTCTATGGCCTCCCCAAACTCCTCCCACGCCGAGTTTTTGCCTCAGCAACCACGAAAGCCGCATTCCGCTTGGCCTGCCAGTACCTATCAGCTGCCTCCAGAGTCCCACAGGACAAAAGGGTCCTGTAGGACTCCTTCTTCAGCTTGACGGCATCCCTCACCGCCGGTGTCCACCAACGGGTTCGGGGATTGCCGCCACGACAGGCACTGACCACCTTATGGCCACAGCTCCGGTCAGCTGCCTCAACAATAGAGGCACGGAACATGGCCCATTCGGACTCGATGTCCCCCACCTCCCTCGGGATGTGGTCGAAGTTCTGCCGGAGGTGGGAGTTGAAGCTACTTCTGACAGGGGGCTCTGCCAGACGTTCCCAGTAGACCCTCACAACACGTTTGGGCCTACCAGGCCTGACTGGCATCCTCCCCCACCATCGAAGCCAACTCACCACCAGGTGGTGATCAGTTGACAGCTCCGCCCCTCTCTTCACCCGAGTGTCCAAGACATGTGGCCGCAAGTCCGATGACACGACCACAAAGTCGATCATCGAACTGAGGCCTAGGGTGTCCTGGTGCCAAGTGCACATATGAACACCCCTATGCTTGAACATGGTGTTCGTTATGGACAATCCGTGACGAGCACAGAAGTCCAATAACAAAACACCACTCGGGTTCAGATCGGGGGGGCCATTCCTCCCAATCACGCCCTTCCAGGTCTCACTGTCATTGCCCACGTGAGCACTGAAGTCTCCCAGCAGAACGAGGGAGTCCCCAGAAGGTATGCCCCCTAGCACCCCCTCCAGGGACTCCAAAAAGGGTGGGTACTCCGAACTGCTGTTCGGTGCATACGCACAAACAACAGTTAGGACCCGTCCCCCCACCCGAAGGCGAAGGGAGGCTACCCTCTCGTCCACTGGGGTAAACCCCAATGTACAGGCTCCAAGTCGGGGGGCAATAAGTATACCCACACCCGCTCGGCGCCTCTCACCAGTTACAGCAATTGAACAATAAAAATGGAGGTGTACTTTTGTTGGTACTCCTAGAAGTTCTTTAAAATTTAAAATTATGTAAAAAGTATATATATGAATTAGCCCTTCTGTTTCTCTGATGACTGGAAACATACATACCAATGCCACCATGTATTACTATGTTTTTATTTTTTAGGTATTGACTGGGCTCCAGTATCTAACCGCATAGTGACATGTGCTTCAGACCGAAATGCATATGTATGGAGTCTAAAAGATGGAGTGTGGAAGCCAACTCTTGTATTATTGCGAATTAACAGGGCTGCTACCTGTGTTAAATGGTCTCCCCAAGAAAATAAGTTTGCTCTGGGCAGTGGGGCTCAGATTATTTCCATCTGCTACTTCGAAAAAGAAAATGACTGGTAAGAAGCAGTAGAACCTTCTTTAAAAAAGAAAAAAATTACTTGAGAACTGGGTTTAGCTGATTGCACTGGTAATTTCGGGAGAATGGGTAACACTGTATGCAAGATGTAACTCTGTTATACTTATTAAAATCTATATTTATTTTTTTCTTTCTCTCAGTAGCACTTAGAATAAACCATTAAATTCAAATCAGAAAAATAATCTAAAATATAATTCCTGGCTTTTTTTCTTAAACAATTTAAAGAAGTATCTAACATACTCCATGTTTTCTGGGGGTGATTGGTTTTCCCTCATATTACCCTGAATATAGCTGCTAAAAAGTACTAGCTGCTTTCACAATTCATTATTATGGCAGTTCTATTTACTGCATGGCTTCTGTAAACCAGCCTTACTGGCAATCCTGTTTTGACAGATTGCAGATTCTAAAGTTTGCCATGATCTCTAAATAGATGGGAGACCAATAGGAAAACAAAGTTGGTCCTGGATAATACACTGGTAAACAAGTAGGTGATCCTCTAAAGTAATGTAAGCATTTTAAATTCAAGCAGTCCCTGCATCAAGACATGGCATCATATACAATAGATGTTAGTCTAATAACCTGACTGCTTGTGACTAGTATACATTTAGCTGTGCTTGTAAAGAGTACAACTACTAACTTTGGTATGTTGACCTGCATCTTCAACTGAATTGCACCTTTTTTTCACTTAACACAAATGCCTGCTACACTTGGTGGATGAAATATAGCTATTTTTGATAAGACCTGTAGTATGACTAAATGCATATTTGTTATTATTACTCAGTATTTGTTTCTGTATGCAGGTGGCTAAGCAAGCATATTAAGAAATCCATCAGATCCACAGTGTTGAGTCTAGATTGGCACCCCAATAACATTCTGCTTGCTGCTGGATCCTCGGACTTTCAGTGCAGGTAAGGCATGAATGTCATGTGGGAATACTATCTTTGTATATATCGACTTGCTAAATTTATAAGTTTTCTATTGCTGATACAGATTTTGGCTATACTGTAATACATTTTAAAGGTAAAACATATTGGCTTTTAAACAAAAACATGGTCTTTATTAGATGAGATACATGTGGATCATATTTTTTGATTGCTTCTAGAATATTTTCGACTTATATCAAGGAGATTGAGGAGAAGCCTGGGGCCACTGCTTGGGGTAGCAAGATGCCATTTGGAGAGATGATGTTTGAGCATGGTGATAGTGGAGGGTGGGTGCACAGTGTTTGTTTCTCTCCTTCAGGAGACTCCTTGGCATGGACCAGTCACAACAGCACTGTCAATGTTGCTGATGCAAACAAAGGCAAGAGGTATGTACACTACAAACTAAACTAAATTACCGTATGTTGCAAATGAACAAATATCACATCCTATGTGAAAGAATTTGAAGTTTTTAGTCTACATTCACAGAGGAACTGCACACATACATATATATATATATATATATATATATATATATATATATATATATATATATATATATATAATATATATGCTGTTATCTAGTGGTTTCAATGGAATCTGGTGCTTTGCTTAACTTACAGTAGTTGCATCCACCCAACAATTTTCTTAATCCACGTTAAGAAGTGTTTGCATAAATTGAGAAGCACTTATTTTTGTCTGTGTGTATGTCTGCATGAAACAACTTGGCTCCTAGTGGATGGATTTCATTGAAATTTAGCACACTTACTCTTCCAGCAAACTTATTGGAAAAGTTAAGTTTTCATTGAAATATCTTGCATAGAGTACAATGTACAAATGTTTGAAATTTAAAAAGAAGTCGTGAATTTTCAAGATCATCTAATTTATAGCAAAGAACCATTCTCTGCAATCTGAATTACTGAATAATAACTATTTCAGATTTACCTTTCATAATATGCATTTACATATATCCATCCATCCATCCATCCATCCAGTTTCCAACCCGCTGAAACCTAACTACAGGGTCACGGGGGTCTGCTGGAGCCAATCCCAGCCAACACAGGGCACAAGGCAGGAACCAATCCTGGGCAGGGTGCCAACCCACCGCAGGACACACACAAACACACCCACACACCAAGCACACACTAGGGCCAATTTAGAATCTCCAATCCACCTAACCGGCATGTCTTTGGACTGTGGGAGGAAACCGGAGCGCCCGGAGGAAACCCACGCAGACACGGGGAGAACATGCAAACTCCACGCAGGGAGGACCCGGGAAGCAAACCCGGGTCCCCAGGTCTCCCAACTGCGAGGCAGCAGCGCTACCCACTGCGCCACCGTGCCGCCCATTTACATATATACTTTAATGAATTAAATAAACAAAAATGAAAAATGCTGCCAGTCTGAAAACAGTTAATGCACATGACTGCTACACCATACATACTGTACATATTCTAACTCGCTTCTACTAGGAACTGTTTGAATCAGCTTTTAAGGCTTAATTAACTTACATTGCAACAGAAATGCTGAAAATTGTTAGCCCCATTACTTGTTCCCTGAGCAAGACATTTTGTCTAACTTAGAAAATTATATTATTTCTCAGTTTTTGGTAACTTTAAATTATTTATTAACTTCTGGTAGTTTACTGTTAACCTTTGTACCACATCAAGTTATTCACTGGACTTGAACTGCTTTAATTTCAATTTAAACTGGAAAAATTGAGGTGTTTGAAAACCTTTGACTGGTTAGTGTTAGAGCAAACAGGAGTATCCAGAGAGCAACAAATGTGGACACAAAGAAAACTGTTGAACTGAACATGTACAGTGACCCATCTGGAAATTGAACCCATGTTTCTACAGCCGTGAAGGAATAATTCTTACCTTCATGTCGCCCTAAAACAGTCACATATTTATGGTTGTTTTCCAACAATAAAGGGCTCATACATTCATTCTAATAGACTATCTTACAATGGTAAAATTATTACTTTTATTTTTGAAATTAATTCCCAAAATAATGTGGAAGAAGTCTGGATAGAATGGTAATGCATTGAAAGAGATTCACCTCACTGCCCCAGAAATTAAAAATTCTTAATGTCAATGTATAGAATTAGCAGATCTTCTTTGCAGTTGTTACCTCCCAGTATTTTAGTTACCCTCCATTTAGAATATCTTAAATCTCAAGGCTATAATACTTTGAAGTTGCCCATACTTTCCAACCAAAGTTTGTGCTTCTTTCACACTAGTGTCTTCCTGTCTTTATGGTCAGTCTATCTAAACTAAAATTTTCCCCAAAAACCTAAGTTTCATATTTCTAATTCATTAATGCTGTTGTAAATGGCTAACATTACAATTCTTGTACATGCATAGTAACGTACTGCATAAAATCGCAAAAGTTAATGTTTAACCACTTTAACCTGGTTCAATACAACAGCAGTCCTAAATTTAGAGGCACAGACAGAGCTAAGCAACATCATTAATGAACACACAATGTAATGTCAGACAAATAAAATGCACATGCACAACAATGTAAAATGGTCATTCTTCAGCTTACCAATAAGGTGATAATAAGCAATCATTTAAAATAGGCCTATCCTTTATTAGTGTTTTTTGCAGATTCTGTAAAAAAAGACTTAGAGTTAGGACTAAGTGATTTTAGTTAGAGCCAAGTTCCTTAAGATTTCACTTTTAATCAGCATGCAGGTAAAGTGATCAAGTCTCTATTGTCTCATAGTTGACTGCATCCTGTTTGTGACCAGTTATAATTTAGAGAAAGACCATTCTTGATATGCAGTGGTCACTGCAACCTTTACATCAGGAAGCAATGATTTAAGGTTCATTTGATTAATCAAATTAATCAAGTCCCTTATCATTTTTCTTTCTTAATTTTTTTATGTAACACTAAACATGTTTAAAAAAATGTCATTGTCATGATCTTGCTCTGCTTTGCAACACTTATTAATAATATTAAGAAAAATGAAAGCTATAAATATCTGGCAGATGTTTTAAGCTGTTTCTGGTGACACATTTAGTTATGTTGTATGTGTTGACTGATTTTTTGTAAGAAGCATTTGTGAACTTTTGCCAGTATCAACAAATATTTCTGAACCAGAAAATGAAAGTTTGCTTATGGTCTGAGTCCAGGTGGGCACTTAAGGACCTACATATTCAATATGGACGAATGAAGTCTTGTTTCTTACTGTGCTAACCTTTCTTTTACATTGTCATGGACACAAATTTCTACCAAAGTTTTGATATCTTATAGTATACTGCATTTCACTAAAATCAATGTTTCTAAGTTATGCTGGTATTGTTCATATAAGTACTTGCATTATTAATCTTCTTTACATAAAAAGGAGAGTATTTGACAAAATAATTGCAAAACACTAAAAGGAATGCTTAAAACAATGTTTAGGGTACTCATCTGTATGATAACACAGGATGAAACCAATCAGTGATCTTGACATATCATGGCCTTGAGAACATCATCCTACATCTCCACATACAGAGTGGGATCAAGCTGAACTACAAAATTACTTAGATGATTTCATGAACCATTGCAAAACATAATAATGGAAAGAAAATAAGCCACTCTGGATTCTGGCACTATTTTAATTTGTTGCCACTGTCATTTTGGACCTATCAGGCTAGTCATGAAGACTGGAGACAATGTCTTTCAGTGAGATAATGAATTTAAGTGCAGACATGCCTAACTTCATTTTGTGCAGGTGCTTACTGCGATTTTAAAACAATTTAATAATAATGTTTAACACAGTTGCTTCTAGTTGGTGAAGTGTATGCGGCAGTGTTGTCAAATGTGGAGTTAAAGTATTCTGTTTTGTTGCCTAAATAATTTGCTTTAACAAATCTGAACTTCATCTTTCCTTTTTTTTTTACTCTTGGCACAGAGGGCTGGTCCCCAGGTCTCCTCCCAGAAAAGAAGGCGAGGGCACAAGATGTACCATTAAGCCTGTGTTTTTCTTTACTTAGAGACCTATTTTTATTTTCTTCAGATATTTCATTTCCAAAAATCTCAGCAACATAATTATAACAATATTGTTAGCGAAGACAATTTTAAAGTAAGATGTAATTTATGAGCACAAGTCTTGGCCAGTTTTTCAGTCTTTTTCCATACAATTGCATTATGCTACACTGATTGATAAGTCATAGCTGAATAAGGAAAAGATCACAGTTTTTAAGAAACGGAGGTAATGCAGTGTGCCTCATTTCCTAACTTCAAGCCATTCAAGCTTCTTATCTTCCCTGAATTGTGCTAAATGACTGGTTCCATCTTTTACCAGATGGTGGTGTTTTAGGGTAATAACCCTGTTTTTTATCTTTCCATTCCAGAACTTCATATGAAACGATTTTAGAGACTGTAAAATAAGGGGCATTCCCTGCAAAACATTTCTAATACCGGAGATTATTAGCTGGCATCATTGGCCTACTGCTTAGTAATACTAGAAAATCAGTTCTGTTATGTAATGTTACCGGTCTGTGATTTTCTCTTTAGATCAGTGTTTTTCAACCAGTGGGTTATGAACCATATTTGAGTCATGAGTCACTGTTAGTGTGTTGCCAGCACCCTCACAACCCCTCGGCTGCATCTGCATGCTTAAAACATCAAGGTGGACATTATTCTTCGCAATTAAATGTTTATTATTGTAGTTGTTACACCAAGGGAGCCACCCCCCTTTTTGATGGTGTATTGCATAACGAAGAACAAAAAGAAGCCAGCACCCACAGAGAGTACCATATTTCTTCAATTTATGCTGTTATTAAACATTACAGAAGAAAATGTTACCCAAGGTCATTATCAACTGAAAATAGATAAACCTGACTCCACAGGTAAAAGGTAGAGAACTGAGTCTCTACATCATGCCCATTTTGACCTGCTAATACCAGGCTTAGTCTTTTGTCTTGGTAGAGTAATATATATTGTTCTACTTTCCCCTATTGTATTATTAATATGTAGCCTTAGAATGCCTAATCTCACAGACTTACCACTGTTTATAAGGTATTATTGTATATAACTTATCCCCACCTTCCCTTCTATATCTATAACCTTAGGCAATTAGATGTAGTAAAAGACAAGCAGAAGTTAAGTTACAGTTTAAACAATGTATTAGTATTATTGATAATATTCATAAATAATGACAAAATGCAAAGTACATTTGAATATTGGCAACCATACAACCTGATTAAATGATGATATGTAGTTCAGGTGGCACACAGTCTTCTGGTTACTTAAATGTCTCTAGTTAAGGCATCATTGATGCTCAGCTTTCAGCCACATGTCTGTTCAAAATGGCTGCTGAGCTGTGCTGTTCATTGTGTTCTCTTCATCATCACAGGTTAGCAAGAGAGATGCTTCTTCATCATATGTTGATTGGTAAGAGAGAGATACTGAGGTTAAACACATACATTTATAGATGTTCTGTCCAACCCCGAGAGCCAATAGCACATCATGGCCTCTGAGACAAGCCAATTCCAAACAGCCATACTTCAGACCAATGGGGGAAATAGAACATCTTAACACCTGCCCCCAAACCATATGTTAAAGTACACCTTAGCCCATTTGCGGGGGTAGAAGTGACTTTAGCAAAGAAACACTTGCCAAACTGGTTTAAAACACACATCCCCCAAATCCTGTCGTAAAATTCAAACAGACCCATTCCTAAATTGGGGGGGGGGGGGTGGCGGGTAAAGACTAAATTACACTGCTTTGTCTAAATTACAAATAAAGATATACAGTACAAAATTTTCATCAAGTTATATGTAAAATCTCACATCACAACACTCCACCCCGATGAATGTTTTGTACAATGTCTTTATAAACAGTCTTAATTGTTTAAAGAGTCTGTTGAATAACTTTGGTTTGTAGTATTTGCTCTCCCAGTGTTAAAAGTTGTCCATGACCATTTGTCCATTACATATCTTCTTTATTTCAAAGACAATCTGAAGAACTTGGATGCGCTTCTGATGACTTGTATCTGCTCCGGCTTGCTTCAACTGTTCCTTTAGCTTTCTGCAGTCTTCATATGTCATCAGATCTGGTGGTTCAAAATGAGACAAGTCCACACCTTCCACTAAACTAGCCCACTGCAATTTAAGTCTATTGTGAATTCTTAAAACTGACCTTTGTTCTTTACTGGTTTTGTGTCTAACTGCTAATTAGACCCCTGTCCCAAACTATCTGTTTAAGCATATGCAGCTGTACAATTAATATCAAAATTTGAAAGGTAACATGCCACAGGTGCCAGTACAACCACTTCTGCCCAAGTGAGAGCACATGTGCCACTGCATAAACTGTTCACAAACCAACTTTTGTGGCCCCTCTTCACACATTTGGGGTTGATTTAGTTGCCTCTTGTGCTTTTCTACCCATGGTATAACCTTTCGCTGCCATCAGCCTTTACCAGTATAGGCTGGCATCACCACCATGAGACATCACAGCTATGCAACTCATCATTCCCCCTGTAGGCCACCCCTAGAGTTGTTTGCTCACCATATGCGTACTCGTTGTGCTAAACACCTCGGTTCAGAATTGGCCCACTGGTCCTGTGCCTGTACCACAGCTGACAACCTCAGCAGGGCTTCCATATTTTCCCAATTAGACTATACCTAAACATCGGAGCCCATATGACTTGCAAATGTACCGGCTGCACCTGCTTTCCTGAAAAGTTCACCAATTTTCTTAGTATACCTTTCCTTAATAATAGTATTAATTATATTAATTATCCCACTTAATTAATTAATACCCAGAATGTATACTGTATGAACCCAAAATTAATCCCCTTATTTTGGCATTCCTAACTGGTTTGTTCAGTTTCCATCCCTTGGAATATAAATTTGCTGCAGTAATGAACAAACCTTTCGTTTTAAACTATAGCCATTCTGACTAGCCTTATCATTGCATGACTTGTGGACTTGTTACTCACTTAAACCCCAGTAAGTGTCTTCTCCTTGCTGTCTGTTTAGTTCTTCTTCATGTCTTTGGTCTTTGCTTGTTGTCTTTTCCTGTTTCTTTTTTCATTCCGCTATGTAGGCAGGTCTGCAAAATGGAAGGTGACAAAGCAGTTTCTGTCCATCTCATCTTCTTGGTTGTTAACCTGGTGCCAACACTCAAACTTTGCTTCCAGGCATTCATTGGAACAGCTTGGCCACACTGCCACTCTGCTCCAATGTGCTAGTTGTAACCCAATCTCCTGCATGGATTTTACACTGCTAATTGCCTTCACTATTTGTTACATGCACCAACCCAAAGTCCGTAAAACCTTACAATAGAAGTAGCACTATTACAAAAGACCAGAAAATTGAAACAGAAATAACTATTTTCCCTTTCCTGTCTTTCTGTGCTAACCTTCTATTTTTTTCATTGCCTGTGTGTCCTTTTTTATTTTATTATATGGTAACTGCTACCTGAAAGTGTGGACTAAAACCTCTCCAAAATCCCAATTCTAAATCCAGCATCTCTCCTAAAACTGACCTGTGTTCTTTACCCAAGACCAGCTCACTTTTCTCCATTTTATTACTGGGAGATTCATAGGCTGTCTTTTTAAATAACTGGTCAGTCAGGTTTCGATTTACTGAACCTGAATGTGTGTGCTTTTTAATTCCTGCTGGCCCCAGCACAGCTGTTAGGACTTTCACACCCCTGTGCATTCCTGACTTGCTGCCTGAGCTTGTAAACCTTCCTGCTGCACCATCCCCCATCATTTGTTCTTTGGCTTGTCTTGGTTCATTCAAACCAAATCCTAAACTGGTGCACTTTCTTTCCAACTCAGTCATTCTTGCACTAGTACATTCAGATCTTTCACACACAAGCACTCGAATTTCTTTTATTTCCACTGTTCCTTGTTTAAATTCCACACTTTCTTTACTCAGTATCCTTATGCCTTTATCCATTTCATGCCCTCTAGTCAACAACTGCCATTCACACTCACCAGCTTCTCTGCCTTCTATCTGATTTCTTTGTCCTAAATCAAATTTCAATGCAGCACTGGTTACCTTTCTTAACAGTGGTGAAATATCTATTGGTGTAGCATGTTCTTTAACTACTGGACAGACCTCAGAATCACCTGGAGATTGTGGTGCAGTGGAGAATAATGGAAGGTAACACCCTTGCTGTTTTCCCTTCCTTTCATCTCTCTCATTTTCCTCACATTCACATTCCCACTCTTTATCTGACCACTCATCTGTCTCATGTAAGTCACCCACCCATGTTTTAGGGTTCCAGTAAGATCCCGTTACTATTGCCCTAACTTTCACCATGGGTGGTTTTACCTCCTTGTTTCCTCTGCTTTCTGTGCTTTCCACTTCAGCAGTGGGTGTTCTACATGCTAGCACTTCACAATTTTCACACCAACTGTTACGTCTTTCAAAACTTTCACACAACATTCCATTTTCACTTTCATTCACTTTGCTATTTTCTTCCTCATACTGATCTTCCTTGTTACCAATAATACAAGCTAGTAAACCTCTTATAACAGCAGCTGTCTTCTTTATACCTGATCTCTGTTTTCCTGCTTTTAATCCTTCCAGCCCCCTTCCATTTTGAGGCATGCTCAGCTCAGCTTCTGCTTTCTCTACCTGCACTACAGGTTTCCTAGCTTTAGCCTGCTTGTTTCTGCCACTCCACTGGAAGATGGCTGACTTTAATATAAATTTAGGCATTTCTGAGTCTACAATTATAATCTAATACAATTTGCCACCTTCATTATGGGTTGGCCTACTTTTGCTCCTGTAAGCAAACATACACATACATATACAAAGATTCTAAACGAATAAGTGCCGTATGAATGATGCATGCACGTCCCATCACTCCCTGGCACTTTAACCACTTAAATGCCGTATGAATGACGCACGCATGTTCCACCACTCTCTAGCACTTTAATTAGGAACTCACTACCACCAGCACTAACAAACATGCGGGTGTCCTTGTGACACACATGAAGTCTCTACACTTTGTTGGTTATATTCCATTCAGCAACCAAACAATGTTTTACTTCCACCGCATTTGTACACTGGATGCCCTAAAATTCACATACATACAGACACATATACATCAACAGTATTTGCAAACAGGGTGCAAAACATGGTTACCCCAAAATCCTGCCGACTACGGCAAATGTTTTGACTTGGTAGAGTAATATACATTGCTCTACTTTCCCCTATTGTATTATTAATATGTAGCCTTAGAATGCCTAATCTCACAGACTTACCACTGTTTATAAGGTATTATTGTATATAACTTATCCCCACCTTCCCTTCTATATCTATAACCTTAGGCAATTAGATGTAGTAAAAGACAAGCAGAAGTTAAGTTACAGTTTAAACAATGTATTAGTATTATTGATAATATTCATAAATAATAACAAAATGCAAAGTACATTTGAATATTGGCAACCATACAACCTGATTAAATGATATGTAGTTCAGGTGACACACAGTCTTCTGGTTACTTAAATGTCTCTAGTTAAGGCATCATTGATGCTCAGCTTTCAGCCACATGTCTGTTCAAAATGGCTGCTGAGCTGTGCTGTTCATTGTGTTCTCTTCATCATCACAGGTTAGCAAGAGAGATGCTTCTTCATCATATGTTGGTTAGTAAGAGAGAGATACTGAGGTTAAACACATACATTTATAGATGTTCTGTCAAACCCCGAGAGCCAATAGCACATCATGGTACTTAAAGGCTTCTGAACCAAGCCAATTCCAAACAGCCATACTTCAGACCAATGGGGGAATAGAACATCTTAACACCTGCCCCCAAACCATATGTTAAAGTACACCTTAGCCCATTTGCGGGGGTAGAAATGACTTTAGCAAAGAAACACTTGCCAAACCGGTTTAAAACACACATCCCCCAAATCCTGTCGTAAAATTCAAACAGACCCATTCCTAAAGGGGGGGGGGGGGGTAAACACTAAATTACACTGCTTTGTCTAAATTACAAATAAAGATATACAGTACAAAATATTCATCAAGTTATATGTAAAATCTCACATCACAACACTTAGTTTTTTTTTATCTGAGTCTACTAATTTTTAAATGATCCCAGTATTTAATTTCTTGATTGCCAATGTCCGATGCAAAGTCCCTATTTTTAGTAGTTTGTTTTTTGTCTTTTGCTTTTCCAGTTTAATGACATTTGATTTCTTTTAAGTGTAGTTTTAGGAGTATTTTGATGGTCACTTCTGATTTCCACTAAAGCAGTTCTGTGCCAGTCCTTTCCCTGTTAAACTTCTAGTGTTGTCCTCCTCACCCTGGTGGTCCCATTTATCCATAAAAGTCTAGGTAGCCCCGCAGGAGTCTGAATAGCATGTATAGCTGTGGTTCACTGCTGTCATGTGTCTGCATAGTCAGCATTAATTCATCTTTTCAGCTACCTCAGAGTATCTCACTGTGCACTGGGGAGATTCCGATGGACTGGAAAATGGCAAATATTATCCCATTATATAAAAAGGGTGACAGGGCAGATCCAAGTAACTACAGCCCATTAAGCTTTAATATGCATCACAGGAAAATTTAATAGAAGGAATTATTAAGGATAATAGTTAGCAGCACACGGCAAGTAGAGGAGTTTTTCTGAACAGTCAGTATGGGTTCAGAAGAGGGAGGTCGTGTTTTACTAACATGCTGGAATTCTATGAGGAAGCAACAAAAGGGTATGATCAAAGTGGAGCATATGATATTATTTATCTTGACTTTCAGAAAGCATTTGATAACGTGCCACATGAGAGGTTGGGCATCAAACTAAAAGAAGTGGGAGTTCAGGATGATGTTTGTAGATGGGTGCAGAATTGGCTCAGACACAGGAAGCAGAGGGTTATGGTGTGAGAAACCTTATCAGAATTGGCTGATGTTAAGAGTGGTGTTCCACAGGGGTCAGTGCTGGGGCTGCTGCTATTTTTAATAATAGGATAGGAATTTAAGTAACAAACTGGTTAAGTTTTCAGATGATATCAAGATAGGTGGATTGGCAGATAATTTGGAGTCCATTAAATCATTACAGAAGGACTTGGACAGCATGCAGGCTTGCGCAGATTTGTAGCAGATGAAATTTAATGTCAGTAAATGTAAAGTATTACACATAGGAAGTAAAAATGTTAGGTTTGAATACACAATGGGTGATCTGAAAATCAAGAGTACACCTTATGAGAAGAATTTAGGAGTTACAGTGGACTCAACGCTATAAACTTTCAGACAGTGTTCAGAAGCCATTAAGAAGGCAAACAGAATGTTAGATTATATAGCGCCCTGATGTGTGGAGTACAAATCTAAGGAGGTTATGCTCAAGCTTTACAATGCACCGGTGAGGCTTCATCTGGGGTACTGTGTTCAGTTTTGCTTTCCAGGCTATAAAAAGGACATAGCAGCACTAGAAAAGCACTAGAGAAGAGCAACTAGACTGATTCCAGCACTACAGTGGATGAATTATGAAGAAAGATTAAAAGAGCTGAGCCTTTACAGTTTAAGCAAAAGATTACAAGGAGACATGACTGAAGTGTTTAAAATTATGGTGGGAATTAGTACAGTGGATCGAGACTGTTATATTAAAATGAATGCATCAGGAACATGGGAGCACGGTTGGAAACTTGTTATAGGTGAATTTCGCACAGAAGTTAGGAATTTTTCTTTACACAGAGAACCATAGACACTTGGAATAGACTACCAAGTAGTGTGGTAGGTAGTAAAACTTTAGGGACTTTCAAAACTACACTTGATGTTTTTTTAGAAGAATTAAGTGGATAGGACTGGCAAGCTTTGTTGGGCTGAATAGCCTGTTCTTATCTAGATTGTTCTAATGTTACACAAAATGCAATTTAGGCATTTTTTATAGTACATTTTTGTAATAAAGTAATTAATAGAAAATGGTTTTGCATGCAAATCTGCAAACATACTGGCTTTACCACTCATTACTTTATTAAGCGTTTCATGTCTAAACAACAATGGCTATCTGAAGAAGTTAAAGGCTGCATCAAAAAAACTTTTATTATTAACACTGGAGAATTCACTGTTTATTCTAATTTTGTTATGCTTCTGGTGGAATTTATTTACTTTAAGAACTCACTTATTACAGTGGTTGTAGACTATACAGGGAAGCATCAGGTGCAAGGCAGGAAACAGCCCTGGACTGAGTGGTCCATCACAGGGCACATTCACAATCAAGCTAACCAGCATGTCTGTGGGATATAGGAGAAAAGCAAACATTTGCCAAAATAAAAATCAATGTTTTTTTTTTTTTGAGGAAATTAAAATTGGTTTCCACTTGATTTAGTTTAGTGCATTGAACACACCTGAAAAGTACCACTGTTTTTTGTTATTCCTATCAACTGTTTTAATTACTATTCTATATTTTACTTTTGTCATTCACTTACAGATGTTTTTGTGTTTTAGCATTACTCAGTTCAAGACAGAATTTCTCCCTCTCCTGTGCTTGCTTTATGTCAGTGAAACAGAAATAGTGGCAGCGGTAAGAGCATCTTTTTCCCTCATAAACAGTCCTAATTACTCAAAACTATATACTGATATTATTCAACTTTAAAATCTAATAAGTAGCTTTATGTGTCATGATTATCATTTTAAATATATGCTGCATGGCTACACCACATTATTATGAATACAAAGGAAAAACCCAGTTTGATTAATTTATTTGCAGGGAATGTTCCTTTGAAATAAAATAAAACCAAGCTACAGTGATAAAAAAAACAATTTTTTCCCTAATATGACTACCTACAACTTCAAGGGGGTATTCATGCTTTTTGCCTGGAAAATGTGTGACATTCCCTGCAAATGTTTTGAAGGAGGACATGTCTGTCTTCAGTTCTTGCTCTCCTCTTGCGATGCATGGCACAGTCCCCTGAGAAAGCAGACTGGTAGGGCTAGTAAGTGGTCTCTAGATTTACAGTGGCATTATTGTTTCATGTACAGAGTATATTAAAATTCTTACCTACACACAGATGTTCAAAAGTAGATGCTAGCAACCATCTTGAAGCTTAAAAGCTCCTGCTTCCCCTTTGCTTATGCTTTAACATCTCTAAAAATGCTAAAAAAGCTTGGGCACATCTTTGAAAATAAGTTGGATGTCCCAGCTACAATTTGCTTTGTGTGTTTTTTTTTTTTTTTGGTTTTAAATTTATGGTAATAAATTAATTAGGTCCTACTTCTGACAGTTCCAGTACTCAAAAGTGACATGTCTTACAGAAAGTAGGTGATTTGCCACAAAGTGAGTAAGAAAAATACATCTTTGTCCTAATATTTTGGATACAGCCAGAATGTACAGTACCTTGATAGTTGAATAAGGAATATAATTTGGATATATGCCCCATAACCATGGCCGGATTAAGGTGGGTGCTATTAATGCTGCAGCATTAGACCCATTCCTGAAATAGGCCCATATGAAAACAGACGAGAATTTTCCGGAAGCTGAACAGTTTTCCTTTGCTATATTAACCTCAAAATAATTCTTAGAATTAGAATTCGGATGCCTAGACACAGCGTTACTTATTATACAGTTACTATTGTTCTTTGCCCATTTATGCGCACTCAGAAACCGGTGACTGTGAATGAATCAACACAGCTTACCATGTACAGGCTTTTGTCATCGCTGAATCTTTCTCAGACATTTCCAAACGTCGACATTGGGTTGCACATCTATCTGTGCATGATGGTGTCCAATGCCTCCAGCGAGCGGAGCTTCTCAAAGTTGGGAATAGTCAAAGGAGAGCTGCGGTCCCTCAATGGGGCAGGAAAGGCTAAGCATGCTGGCGCTTATGAGCATTGAGCATGAGCTGCTGCGCAGCCTTCCTTGACTTCACTGACATGATCAAAGAATTTGCGCTTGCTAAGGCTCGAAAAACAGCAATATAAGTAAGCAGCACTAGCGCAGTAGTTAGGGTGACAATATGCCTTGGTTAAGTTGATCTGGTTTAGCCTTTTCTGCATTAAGTGCACTTTTCAGACAATTGCTATTGAACGTTGATGTCACATAGTTTGATGTTAATCTCGAGTTGTTACGATACTACGTCGTTATTATTATTATGTTCAATAAAGGCTGGCTGGTTGCGTCGCAAGCAATTAAGGCTCCTTGGTCGGTCTGAGTGCGCATGTACGGTGAGTGTCGAATGCACATGCACCAATGGCGAGAAAAAATAGACCTTTTTTACGCTGCAGCATCAGGCCCAACATCGTCTTAATCCGGCCCTGCCAATAACAAAGAAATAACTGATGGCTTCAAACCTGCAAACATTTCAGCTCCTCAGGATTGAAGTTTCCCATTGATTGTATGTGGTTAATTTTACATTCTTTTTCTTAATTCCTACAAAATAAAAACATTTGAAAGAGCCTGGCAGGAGCAGAATAAAAAATAAATGTCACAAACTATAGATTCATCAGTCATGGACAAAGATGCTTGGTAGATCTGCATAATATGTATGTAGAAGTAAACACTATATACTTTTAAAATAAGTAAATGATCAATTACTGCATTGTAGAAATGTCATATTTTTGTAAAAGCATTTTATGCCCCTGAAATATGGCATAACCATGTCTCTTTCACAGTAATGCATACAGAATGCATACTAGAAAAGTCCTGAATTCGTGCACAGCCTTAAATTTCTAGGTAGGTTTGTCAGATGCAAACTGTGCTGGAGAAAGAGAAGTACTTGCACAAATATGTTGACCTTCTTACAGTACTGCTGTTACAAATTTTCATTTCATTTTTCAGTCTACGAGAAATTCTTAATGGGACCCACCATTTTGAGAAAACATTCATTTTAAATAGTACAGCACTCACACACTTTGTGTCATTTATTGTTTGAAAAATAATCAGCTGACAGTGTAAATAAATTCAAAGATCAGTGATTACTCACACAAAAGGCCTTTTTAGTTACAGTACATAAATTCATCCATCTTCTGAACCCATTTATCTACTACAGCATAGGGTTGCATTCTGAAGGAGAATATCTTTGCAGCACTAAGTATAAGGCAGGCATTAACCAGAAATTTGGCACCAATCCATTACATTTCATTCAGATGTGAAGTCAACTTAATGTTAGCAATCATCCTAAAATAATTTGCTTTGGACTGTGAAAAATCATAGTATCCTTTGAAAAAAAAAACACATGAACATGGAGATAACATGAAAACTTCAGAAAGAAGGTCCCTCTACTGAAACTGAAACATTGGTCTAAATGTTGTGCCATTTGCTTTATCACTAGCCTACCAACATAAGGTACATTTCTTTAAAAAATGATGATGCAAAAAGTAGAAATGTCCAACCTACTGTGGGTATCACAGGTTGCACTGAAATCTACTGTGTAATTGTATTAATGTCATAATTATGCAGTGGGTTATGGCTATAATTTATGTGCATACACTGGCCTTCTCCATTAAAGATTTAGTGAGAAAGGGCACAAAATAAGTATACTAGTACAATGAGAAACTACTTATCAACATAAATCATGTAATGGAAAAATCATCGATTGGTGGAAGTAACCAGTTCTTGTAAAAACAGGAGCCATTAGGCATTATGCTTCCGTCACATCTTGACTGCTTAATTTCAAATGCATTGTGGTGGTATACAGAGAGAAAATTACAAAAATTGAACCAAAGTCCCTATACTTATGGGCGTAACTGTATTAATGGTTATTTATTAACTCCTGTTCATTACAAACAGCTTTGTTTATTCCATTCTTTCAATTATTTCAGTTCAGCTTCTTGTGTCACAAGATGTGTGATGCATAACTCAAGAACTGTTGCCAGCTAATCCATCAAAGTAAACCCTATATTTGGTGTTGCATAAGCCAGGACATCCTTGGCGGCACTGAACACAAGGCAGGGACCAGTCTTGAACAGGTATCTTTCTACCTCATGATGCACACTCTAGGCCAATTAATCATTGCCATTTCATGTAAATTAAATAAAATATAACAGGAATACAATGCCCTGGGGCATGCCTGGGTTAGAATGTGCCTAACAGAATTGTTGACTCTGGCTATCGCTCAACAATATATTCAAGAGCAACTGTGAAAGAACCTATGTCTTAGCTTGATGAAATGAATAATTCTGGAGATTTGACAAAAATTTTGATCTCCAGTCAGGGTCATGGTAACAAATGTGTAATTCTCTTACTTATCTGTTTATTCATTAGGGTCATGATTGCAATCTATTCCAGTTTTCTTATACCGCACCAGACAATTTAGAGTTTGTTGGGAAAATTGATGGTCAGAAGCAGAACCTGAAGGGAAATGTATCAGCTATGCAACACTTTCGTAATCTGGATAAGAAAGCAACCAAAGAAAATGATAACACCGATCTGGAGACAGTACATCAGAACAGCATCAGGTATTTCAGCCGATGACCAGAATCTGCAGTGCTTATATAATATATGCAGTAGCTAACCTCCCACAGTCCAAAGATATGCAGTGTGTGCTTGGTGTGTGTGTGCGTGTGTCCTGCGGTGGGCTAGCGCCCTGCCCAGGGGTTTGTTCCTGCCTTGTGCCCTGTGTTGGCTGGGATTGGCTCCAGCAGACCCCCCCGTGACCCTGTGTTAGGATATATGGGTTGGATAATGAGTGACTGACTGACAGTGTATACAAGTAAGTCAATTTTTTAGCTTTTTGGCATTGATCAACACACAAAAGACAACTGAGTAAGTGAAAACAACATCTGCCACTTACCTCTTTATAAGACACAAATAATCAAAACTTTGTTGCACCCAATTATCATTGCAGAACATTAATGCTTAAATGGAGTTCAACTGTGTTGCATGTGATCAGAGTAAATAATATCTTTCTAAGCAGTCCTACAAATTGCATACTGTAGCTCCACAAAAACTAAAATTATATTCATCATAAAGACAATAGAATATTCAAGGCAAACTTGATAAAATAGGGTTAAAAACTTAACATTGCAATAGGCATCAGCTGCCTGCAAATTCTATATAGGAAAAATGGGACCAGAAAATTAATTAGTGAATATTGTCTAGCATTACTCCCTTTGAAGTTAATTATTTTGAGTTTGGAAATACTGTAACCTTCAATATGCATATCAATTAAGTTTCCAAGTTATCTACCTGAGAATATGTACCACAGGACTGGATTTGTTTTGCAGACAACATTTGCAATGTAAATAAAATCTTTCCCATTTTATGCTAAAGAAATTAAAATTTTAATTTCTGTGTTATTCAGGTGCCACAATAAATTTTCAGTATTGATTCCAGTAAAAATTAAGATATTTTCTAACTATTTAAATTAATGCAGAATTGAAAAACCACAAATTTCTTTATGAAACGTTGAATTGACCATCTCCAAGAATAAGCAAACATTAATTTCTAACTCTAGGAGATGTGTGAATTGAATTCTGTAGAAACATAACTAAAATCTTTGTGAGCTACAATGTAAAATAATTTTATAACAGCACTGACTCAAATCTTCCTGAACATAGCACAGTAGAAAACATAGGATGACAAATGCAAATCTATATACATCCATCATCCATAACATTAAAACCACCTGACTGGCAAAGTGAGTAACATTGATTATCTCATTACAATGACACCTATCAAAGAGATGGGATATACTAGGCAGCAAGTGAACAGTCAGTTCTTGAAGGTGATGTGTTGGAAGTAGTAAAAATGGGCATTGGTAAGGATCTGAGCGACTCTGACAAGGCCCAAATTGTGATGGCTAGACGAGCATCTCCAAAATAGCATGTGTTGGTGGGTGCTCCTGGTATGCAGTGGTTAGTACCTCCCAAAAGTGGCCCAAGGAAGGACAACTGGTGAACCAAAGTGAGGGTCATGGGTGCCCTATGCTCACTGATGCTCACAGGGAGTGAAGGCTGGCCTGACTGGTCTGATCCCATAGAAGAACTACTTTAGCACAATTGCCAAATTGCTGAAAAACTTAATGCAATCAATGAGAGAAAGGTGTCAGAACACACCATACATTGCAGCCTGCTCTGTATTGGGCCGTGTAGCCACAGACCAATTAGAATACCCATGCTGACCCCAGTTCACTGTCGAAAGTGCCAACAATAGAGATGTGAGCATTAGAAATGGACCTTGGAGAAATGGAAGATGGTGGCCTGGTCTGATGAATCACATTTTCTTTTAGATTATATGGATGGCTGGGTGCGTGTGTGTCATTTATCTGGGGAAGACATGGCAGCAGCATGTACTGTGGGAAGAAGGTGATGCTCTGGGCAATGTCAAAGTAACAACCACGTAGATGTTACTTTGACATGTACCACCTACCTAGAAATTGTTGTAGGCCATGTACACCCCCTAATGGGAACAGTATTCCCCAATAGTAGTGGCCTCATTCAGCAGGATAATGTGTGCTGCCATACTACAAAAATTGTTCAGGAATGGTTTGAGGAACATTACAAAAATGTTGACTTGGCGTCCGAATTCCCCAGATCTCAATCCAATCAACCATTTGTGGGATGTGCTGGACAAACATGTCCAATCCATGGAGACCCCACTTTTCAACCTATAGGACTTAAAGGATCTGCAGCTAACATCTTTGTGCCAGATACCACAGGACACTTTCAAAAGTCTTGTGGAGTCCATGCCTCCACGAGACACAGCTATTCTTGCAGCACAAGGGGGACCTACACAATATTAGGCAGGTTGTTTTAATGTTGTGGCTGATCAGTGTACTGTATTAAGGGTGACTAGGCAGGAACCAACTCATTGTCATCCATACATAAGTCAGCAATATCTTCTATTGGTATAATTTAAAACTCCCAGTTATCTAACATTTATCTTCCAGAATCTGACTGGGAAAAAAAAAGTTTCCTGAAGTAGTGAGGTAGCAGTGCCACTGTGTCACCTTGCTATAATTTCCATCCACTTTTATGAACCCACATTCCTATGCATGCTTACAGGGAGAACTGTGCACCACGCAGAAATAAATTTTAGATAACATTTCATCCAGTGCAGGACACACAACCACACACCTGCTGTAAGGCAATTCAGAGTTATCAATCAGCCTATCGCCTTCAGATTGTGCAGGAAACTGGATAGTCAGAAAGAAATAGTCAAATAAGGGAAGAACATATAAACTCAACACACATGGTACATCTGCCAAGTATTATATGGGTTTCAAGCCACTATAAAGTAGTTGTGTGACTTGATAGTAATGTACAGGAATTCAGACAAAAATAATTGGTCCATTTTCCACATTTCACGTCTGGTTTATCCAAACAGAGGTTGAAAAGCAGTGGCATTTGTACTGATGACAACTGTCACAAGGTATGATCCATTCTGGGCTGCATGCCAGACCTTCACAAGGCCTCAATTTAATTGTTCTGATGGTTTTACTTTTATTGTTCCAGTCAATTATGCATTGTGGAAGGAGATAAGTCAAAGGTCACCAAGTTCAGTAGCATTGGTATGGACGGAGCTATGGTCATCTGGGATTTCAAGGTACAGGACCTAGTAAAATATTTCTGTTCAATATTTTTTACATTCATATTAAACTCTTTAATAGTTTTAGTCTTGCATTAACCATGATGTTTAAAGGATGTAATTTTCTAAAATTACCTAATCAAAGAAAACTTTTTTGCTGTTCTTTTTTTAATTTACAGCTCTAAGAAGAAGATGCAGTTCCCAGAAAGAAGACAGCTATATGTGCTGGTTCCAAAGATGTTATGCTGAAATTTGAAACAAAACACCTATCTGTTGGATATTATTTGTTGGACAATTGTTTTTAAGAAAGTGTATGTTTTTTGTGCATAGAATGTATTAACTGGGGAAAGGAAAATTTTGATTATCACAAGAATGATCTGTGTCATAAAATATGCCAAAAAATGTAATTTCCTTTACAGCAGGAATGAGTAAGTTTGCTCCTCAAATCCTGAGGGCAGGTTTTTGTTGCTACCAATCCCCTTGTCGGCGCCTCATTAGATTAGATAAACTTTCATAATTAATTTCTATAAACAAGCTCTTTGCCTAATTAATTTTATGGTTTAGCTATTTCTCAATTCAAAGCTCTTGGTAATGAGAGTTTTATTTAACATGCCAATGTGTGAACAGTTATGAGCACCTCTTAGGACACAAAAATCTAATTTTTACATTCTCCTGTGGCCTATCATACAAACTGGCCATACTTCAGATAGATCTAAATTTTAATCATTGCCAAACTAAACAGATTAAATACAGCTAAATAATCCGAAAAATAAAACTAAAACTGGACATGTAGCTTATAGTGCCAGTTATTTTCTAAAGCAAAAATCAGGACAAATGTTAGTAGAAATTAAATAAGTTTCAAACAGAAATTATACAAAGATAAAATGTTTTGTACCAGAATTTGTTATCTCTGTTTCACAATAATATCTAAGTATATGAATTTACATTTTAAGATGCTGTTCATTTTATTCATGCTGTATACTACTAAAACTACTAACAAATTGATTACCCTGTTATGCAAATATATAAGTACACTAATTTTTTGCGCGCATTTTCTCAAAAATTTAGCTAGTATTATTGTTTAAAACTGCAAAATACACAAAACACTATTTGTAAAATATTTTCTACTTATCAGAATATAGTCTTACATTTGCTTCAAATATGGATACCCTGTTTCAATGTACTGTATTTGCAATTTAACTCTGAGTGTTTATAAGAGTATTTATCATTATTTAAAAGACCAGGATACTCTTTGTCTACTCTTTATCCATTTCAGCCTTAAACCTTGGTGATGAGACCATCACATCCATCCATCCAGCCATTAACCCTTCTTTATCTTGAGCAGGGTCATGGGGAAGCTGGAGCCTATCCCAGCAAACATAGACCACAAGGCAGGAACAATCCCTGCACAGGGTGCCTGTCCTTCAGTGTGAACACATACACACATCATATGCACACACTAGGGTCAATTTTACATCTTTAATCCAACATTTAAACATATACACTCTCTTAGGTTTGACTTTCAACCATGCTCTTTGGTATGTGGGTTGATGCTTATGTCCTTATTGATGGTATATATTAGAGAAAAGAATGCTTATATAGAAAATGAAATACTGTATAAATTATTATATGAGACCACACATTCAGTTCATTGTATTCTGTCTGCCAATTCTGCATTAATTTATGTTTAAAGTTCAGTTAGTAAAATAAAATTTACTGTTTTTAATTCACTGTCCAAAAAGAAGAGCCTAGATATCAAAGAAGAGTATCATTCAGTGACACATAGATTTTCTCCAGGCCATTGTGAAATCAGAGTTTGATTAAAACGGGTCGAGTGCATACTAGAAACTATGAGAACCAAATTTGTTGCAAATGTGATTTGTACACTGTTATGCATTGATTGATTCCTCAGAATTACATGAGAAACTAACTGTCAAAGTAAAGAAGAATTAAGTAACGATACTGCCTCTAATTTTAATCTAAACAACCACACTCAGCCACAGGAATATTTGGGATTGAGATTGCATATATTTTTATGCATATTTGCTTCTATCCATCCATTTTCCAACCCGCTGAATCCGAAAACAGGGTCACGGGGGTCTGCTGGAGCTAATCCCAGCCAACACAGGGCACAAGGCAGGAATCAATCCCGGGCAGTGTGCCAACCCACCGCAGGACACACACAAACACACCCACACACCAAGCACACACTAGGGCCAATTTAGAATCGCCAGTCCATCTAACCTGCATGTCTTTGGACTGTGGGAGGAAACCCACGCAGACACGGGGAGAACATGCAAACTCCACGCAGGGAGGACCCGGTAAGCGAACCCAGGTCCCCAGGTCTCCCAACTGCGAGGCAGCAGCACTACCCACTGCGACACCGTGCCGACCTATTTGCTTCTAACTAAATAGAATTAGAAAATATTTGTTGTGTAAGAGTGCAGGTCCTTGTTCTGGAGGGACACTGACTGCTGGATTTCATTTTAATCAATTTCCAAATGAAAGGCCAAACTCCTTCTTGTTTTTTTCCATTTCCCATTTCGTAATCTGATTCAGAAATCATGTTTGTTTTATATGCAAGAACCAATTTACTCTTGTGAACCAGCTGTGAAACTTTAGATTTTTATGGAATTTTGAAAATAAAAAAACAAGATTCTTTATTTTATTTGTCACATGCATAGTTATACAGGACAACACGCAGTGAAATGCATCAGTAATAATGATTGCTTGGTGAGCACTTACACAGAATTAGTGTATGTTATACAATGGGTTACTTTGGACCTTTGAGTAAGTTGTTTGCAATTCAGAGATAAGTCCATCCATCCATTCATTTTCCAACCCGTTGAATCCAAACACAGGGTCACAGGGGTCTGCTGGAGCCAATCCCAGCCAACACAGGGCGCAAGGCAGGAAACAATCCCGGGCAGGGCGCTAAACCACCACAGTCAGAGATAAGTAAGAAATTTTTAAAAAATAATAAAAATAAGGGACCAAGTAAATCTTATTTAATGGGAAAAACAATAATGCAGAGTAGGAAAAGGTGAGTGATGCAATTTTGGCTCCTCTCTTAGAAGTAGGAATACATTTTATCAAATTCCTTAATTTAGGAAACTACTCCTAACTTCACCAGAACTTAAGAGACTTGTGAGCTAGCCTAACTTAATAGGAGCTGCCAGAAGATGGTGTTCAGGCAGAGATTGTTTTGCATATCCAGAGAAAGGCCGAATGTGTTGAAATGCTAGACAACAATACATTTGTAAAACGATATTGATCTGACAAAGGTGGAATAATATTCATAATAACTCTTGTACATTACGTGATCACTTCATCTACACAGCCGAGCACTGTCAGCTGAAATGAAAGTGTAATGTGTGATGTATAAAATGCAGCTTTGCAGTATCAATAGTTTGTATATGTCACAGCCAAAATTTCTTGAAATATGCAGAAATACTGTATATATTTGTCCAGCACTCTGTTTGAAATAATGTTAAAGCAAGCTGCATTCATGCAAATTGGCACGTACATAAAGATCATTAACCCAAATATGGATGAGCACACATATGTGAGTAGCAAGTGATATCACAGTATCAATACACAGAAGGTCATGGATGCAAACTGTTTTGTAGTAGCCAGCGTATTACCATTAAGATAAGTGGGGTTGGAAAAAAATGGTGTTGGAGACTATCAGAGCAGTGGATAAATAGAGTATTACAAAAAATAATGGGGAATCATGGGGATCACCCATCCATCCATCCATTTTCTAAACCCACTTTATACTGAGCAGGATTGAGAAGAAGCTGGAGCCTTTACAAACACTGGCATTTTGGTGGGTAGTGTGTTATCCAGGCTTTTAGCCCCTGATCTCTGGCATGTTGCTACCTCAGTCATCAGGTGTTTAGTAATAAGATTGCGTTAAGATGGACATAATTGTTGCCACTTTGCAAAATCATAGATAAAGTAACCATGTGCTGAACAAGTGCTGAAGCTAACAACTTTCATGGTTACACCATTTCAAAATATAGAACTGTTGCTTCATTAGCTATAAAGGCATTTTTTCAAATCCCAACCCAGCAACTTCTGTGTGGAGTCTGCATGGATCTTCCTTCATGTACTCTAGTTTTTTCTTTCCCAGATAACTCTGTTAGCTGACAGCTCTAAATTGGCCCAATAAAGCTGAGTGTGGGTGTATGCTTGAGTGTATCCTACGAGAGAATCAAGGTTGCTTCCCATCTTGTGCTCAGTGCTGCTATATTAGGCAGTTGTTCCTTGCAACCCTGATTTGGATAAGAAGGTTAAGAAATGTAAAAACATGCAGCAACTTAACTATGTCTTAAAAGTAATCTTAATATCTTCTACATTTGTGCCATTCTTTAAAAGGTGTAGTGTACAGTAGATTAAAGTTGCAATATCCATCCTCGTTTTTAATGATCTACAAAAATGGTCTTTTGCGTGGCATCTTTTTTGCATCTTTTTGCCTCAACATGCTGATTTATGATTACTGAATTCAACTTTAAAATACACACAGTATAGATTTTTTGGTTCTTTTAGAAAAAATATGCATCTTACATCATGACATCATTATGAAGACCTTTGAGAGGCTGGTCCTAAAACAGCTACGGCCCCTAGTTTCAGAATATCTGGATCATCTGCAGTTTGACTACCAGACACATATGTGTGTGGAAGATACTCTCATCTATATACTTCACAGAGCCTACTCCTATTTGGACAAAGTTGGCACCACAGTCAGGATCATGTTATGTGACTTTTCCAGAGCTTTTAACACCATTCTTCCTCATCAACTGGGAGAAATGCTCAAGGCTTTGCATCTTGATGCCCCCAAAGTCTCCTTGATTATGGACTACCTGACCAACAGACAGCAGTTTGTGAGGCTATGAAACTGTGTGTCAGAAATGGTGTTGTGTAATAGTGGAGAATTTCAGGGATCTGTCCTGTCTCCCTTCTTGTTCACCCTCCACACAACAGATTTCCAGCACAATACCAGCCCTTGCCATCTACAGAAATGTTCAGATGACTCGTCCATCATAGGCTGCATTAATAATGGAGATGAGTCAGAGTATAGGAAGGTTGTGGAGGACTTTGTCTTGTGGTGCATGGACATCAACATGACAAAAGAGTTGGTGGTGGCCTTCTTACGTGCCAATTAGCCTCTTAGACCAGTCACCATTCAGAGGGAGAATGCGGAGGGGGTTCATATAAACAACAAACTGGACTGGTTCGACAACACAGTGGCACTGTACAAGAAGGACCAGAGCAGGCTGTACTTGCTAAGGAGACTCTGGTCTTTAGATGTGTGCAGCAAACTGCTGGAAATGTTCTATTAGTGCATGGTAGCCGCTATGGTGCTCCATGCTGCAGAAAAAAAGCACAATGTCTGAACAAACTTATCAGAAAAAGCTGTGCCAACACAGGACAAACCCTGGACACACTAGAAGCTGTTATAGAAAAGAGGAGGCACTCTCTTTGAGTACATTGAGCCACTGGCTCATTCCTCCATGGTGTGCTAAGAAGTGCCTCTGGGGATTTTTTCTGCCCACTGCTATCAGGTATTTCAGTGCTTACTCCCTTGTTACTCATTGAGTTTATTTTGAAATACCATTTTGAAATATGAGAGCAATATACATTTATTTATTTATTCGTTCATATCAATTGATTGATTGGCTTATATGTCCTGGGAGTCTGTATCCTTGTTTTTATGTTTCTGATGATGTATGCATGTGAATTTCCCCATGAGACTAAAAAAATTATTTTATCTAATCTAATTTAATCTAATCTAATCTAATCTAAAAAAACAGAAATGTCATTATGAATCATTCAGTGCCTCACAAGCAATCCTTTAAAACACATTACTTACAAGCAAACTGAGACATCTTTAGTTTTTGTGCAACACCACTACTGATGTCCTTGTTTGTCTAAGCATGTTTTAGATCTTAAGATTTGCAGCTCAGGTAATTACAGCAACTATCATAAAGAAAAAAACCATGCCCATATTTTTTCAAAAATTATATTTTTATTTCTAATACGCATTCTTCAGCAACACTCTTTTCAGGCAGCATTAATGGAGATAAGACTAGGCTTGGGCAGGAGATGTTGCTTCCAGTACAACAGCAGCAACATTTCTCTATAAAAAGAGGAAGGCAAAATTAGCTGTTGAGCTTTAATCATGACATATGCATACATCATATTTAGCTGATATGAAGTTATGTTACCCAACTCAATCTACTCCACCTTTCAACACTTCTCTTAACAGTTAGCAGTCTTACCTGTAAAGCTATTTGCTATGTTTAAGACTTTTAAGAATTGCCAGTGTGCACACGTCATACACATAAGCACAAGTGATTTTAAAGAGACATACTGACAAATACATTTATGTGTTATGCACCAAAAAATTACATTGTTACAAGGTACCAATCACCTGGATTCAGCTCATTCTCAGTCTATGTGGAGATGCTAATCACACAATCTAAATAAACACCAGCACACTAAAATTACATTTGACCTATGTAACATGAATAACACCAAAGATTTACTTACAATCATGATCTGGACATACATTTGGCACAGCCAGCCCAACTGCACCTCAATTTCTGGATGTTAAGGTATTTTCAGAAAGTTAGTTGCAATTTTCATGTATCCTCCACAGCTCCCTTCTTTCAGCATCTTCATCTCACCCCTGCTGGCTCCAGCCTTTCAACACTTCTCACAGTGCACCTCCTCACCCCTTTAAACAGCACTGCCTCTGTCCCGCTATCACAAAGCATACTGCTTCCATGTCCATCATTTCTATCGAGTCTGTACATATCTCCCTTTCCCAATAGCGAACCATCTGATCATCAACATCCTTGTCATGTCACACTGTGCCTCATGTTCCACTTTCCCTGGTTATGTCTCACACCCTTACAGCCTACATCTCTGCTCAGTCCTTACAAAAACTTTTCCATGTTGGGGAACTTACGTGCACACATCATCTTGGCTGCGGCTCTTCATTACCTGCTCTATAAAACTAAAAACAAGATAGGATCCATGCTTACTCCTTATTCATAACACCAGTCCACTGGTTACACTAATTTGTATCCCTTTCTCTCCAAAACTTGTATGTCAACTTACAGCTATGCTTTTCCATTTTTCTCACAAACAGTATATTTTTGTTTCTACTTTCCTTTCTCATTTTGTAAGTAGTTTGCATACTGTATAAAATTTCATAAAAAGAGTGCTTAAAATATACTTATTTTAACTTGGTTTATGCTACACAGTAATCATACTACTGTATATTACTTTGACAAAAAATAAAGTCAAGAGAAAACCAAAGTAATTCCTATTTGAGTTCTGTGGTTTCACATGTCAGGTTTCCTCCCACAGTCCAAAGACATGATGGTTAGGTGAATTGGACCAAGTGAATGTGTGTGTTTAACTAATATGCAGCTAGACTTGTTCTTGCTTTGTGTTTTTTCTCGGTTTGCTTAGCTGGATGTCTGATTGCCTGTCAATGCAGCAGCAGGTAGAGCATGAAGTGTACTGTGCTGTTACATTTTGTTGGCCAATGGCATTCACGCATGGGTCAGTGTCACACACAGACATAGGATAATGTCACGGGACAGAAGCCCATGCGCACGGACCAGTGGCCTGCTCCAACAGGCCAATGGCTTGCCTTGCATGACAGGCTACTGGCATACCTTTACACACTACACATGACACTGTGCTAAGGCACTATATGGGCACAGGATGCTTATTACAAAAGCTAGTGGCCATTAGTAAGATAGATAGATAGATAAGATAGATAGATAGATAGATAATGACTAAAAACAAATTGAAAGAAAATTTCTGATTTCACAGCCACAGTAAAGTATTATGCAGGTATACTGCTGGTGGTATAAGGGGCCCCAGTAGCATTTCTTGACACAGTTGCCATTATCACACAACCTTATCCCTTCCCCCAAATTCAAACAGCATTACAAAAGAAAATTAGAAGGGGGTTACAGCATTAAGCATACTGCACTGTTATGTTTGTTCTGGTCAAACCCCCACGTTCATAGATATTTGTTCAAGTTTGCTGGAATGCTTGCTCACAAGCTGATGCACCAAAGTTTGCTTTACTTAGTTTAGGCATAGACTAAAGAAGTTACAGCTGAGGGCCTCACAATCTGTAGGAGCCTTACAAAATTAGATTTTTAAAAATTGTATGTTTTTTTTAATGTGCACAGTAGTTTTAAATGTGCAATTTGTAAATGCACTAATTTGAAAATAATTAGTATTTTTAACTTTAAATATCTTGCTATTAAATAATTAAAAGGCATATACATGTTTTCAATATTTTTGTGGCTATACAAGGTCCTGTTCCCTTGTGAGACCTTCCAGTGTAACTTTTTAACAAGGGGCCCCAAACTGTAAATCAGATACTGCTCACCTGCCCCTCTGCCAAAACACTGTGACTTTTATTCTATTATGCTTACTTGACCACAGTATTTTCACTACATGCTGATTTCAATCCCGATTATTACAAAATACTAAATCAAGACAGGATGCCCTCCTTGACAATGTTTTAATATTAATGTGCTAACAAAGTGTCCCTGATTATATCTTAAAACTCTTCCTGCTGTACATCGCTTTTTGTAAGGTTAACACAGTTAATATTTGGATAAATAAAATCCTCCATGACTTTAATAGCCCACTCTAAACTTTCCATTACAATTTCATAAAAAAATGTACCTACTGAATTTACTACTAGCATTCAAGGCTATGTCTATAACACAGTCTAAATATCTGGCCCCTATCCCCAAATGCTTTATAATCTAACACAACGATCTTCACTAAGCTGTGGCTCATCACCTACTTGAAGAAGGTTTGCATTCCAATTTGGCATTCAACAAGCCATTCAGCCCAACAAAGCTTGCCTATCCTATTCACCTAAAATTCCTCCAAAATAACATCAATCTGAGTTTACAATGTTCCGAGAGTGCTACTGTCTACTACTCTACTTTGTAACGTATTCCATGTGTAATGAAAAATTTCCTAACGTTTGTGCGAAATTTACACCAAGTTTTAACACATCAGACATGCCACTTCTTAACCTCGTTTTGCTTAAGCTGAAAAGGTTCAAAGCTTCGGTATGTCAGCTTTTCAGCAAGTTGTACCAGTATCTATGAGTGTCAGCCATGGCCTGTACAAATTTAACAGTACTGTATAGTATACCTTCACTGCTGTAAGCGATCTAAATTTTTCTTATTAAAATAGCAAAGCCTATACATGTGGCTGTCATCAACACAGAATAACGATGGAGACCTCTTGGCTTACCATAAACGCCTCGCTATTTTCACTTTACAAGAAGGAAGCCTCACTGTCTACGGCGTCGGGCAGCCTATCTAGTCACGCCCCACCGTTGTGCCACGCCTTTTGAACTGTTTTTCACAACCGCTACTGCTCTAGTGCTTTAGCTGTCTTTAAGATAAGTTATGTCGAAGTCTCGCATACATTTATATGTATTGTTATATATTTCTATATTAAGAATATGCCTTTACCAGAAATAAAAACAGACGAGCTTTGTGCTCAAAGTCAGCAATCCACCAAAACAAGTCCTCGTGCTCAGCCTCGAGTACCAATAATCCAATCGCAGCTAGCCCTGCTGGACTGGGCGTGGCCACTAGACTCACACCACGTACTTCAGCACTTCTGGGTCACAGCCGTTTGGAGCCCCTCCCAGTATGCGATAGCCAATTGGAGCTTAATGTCGGGCCTCCAAAGGGCGGGACTTTAGCGTCACTAGCTGTCAGCTGTTTTTATTTTTCTAAACATTTTTTTTTCTTTTTTTGTTTTGTTTCAGTGGAAAAAGATGGTCGCCTTCTGTTTGTGTTAGTGCTTTTGAAAAAGGGGACCCCTACAACAACGACTGCTTTTAAAAACGCTGCTCCCTGGGCGCACCCAAGGGTTGCTAAGAAAATAAAGAGACGCCGAGAGAAGCCAGCAAAGGCCCCCCGGCGCAGAGGAGCTGCAAAGCAGGATGGAGCAGAAAGAAGGAGCGGGAGGCTCCGGGGGACCAAATGGGATGATCTGCGCTTCGTTCAACCAAGATTTCACGTAAGCTGAGGCGCTTCGCCAAATAGTAGACGCCGCGGCACGTACACCGTTTACAATAGGCGTCACCGCCTCACGTTTTTTACAATAAAGTTGTGTGTTGCGGAAAAACTCGGGACAGATAAGGCACCTGAGTCAAGTGGAAAGAGGGCATATGCTTTACTTATTCTGCTGTGTGGGAACAACTAGACGAAGGGTACGATAACAGTAGCCAGTGGAAGGCAGGGTGCCACCCAAATAACTTACTTAAGTACTGGTGTACACACGGGAATTTTAAACTTGACTTTCCCCTCCCAAATGTCTGCCTTGGGGTAATATCAAATTGCTTGGGTGTTTTTGCTTTTTTGAAAACTGAATATTTTAAAGGTATTGTTTTCAGGTTAATTCAAATCCTTACTTTAAATAGCAACATTAATAACACGCCATTTCATCCAGGCGCCTTACAGAGCCAACAATAAAAAGTCAAAACAGACAAACTTGTTAGATGAGTAAAATTGTTAGGATAAGCAGCTAGAGTATTGCAATAGATATAAATAAGAGGTTTAAAGTTACCTGTCTTCAAGAATAATGTTCCTTTGAAACAAGGTGCCTTAGAAGTTCTGTACTGTAAGGCCACTAGTAAACATTGGGATTAGAGTGCGATGCTATAGTGGTGAACCTGCCACCTTGTGCCTTAAGGGCCTGCTGTCCTATCCAGTTGACCACACTGTCTGCCTGCCAGCGTGTCTTGGTTAGCTACATTGTAGAGAATGTGCTGGGGGCATAACCATCTGTAAACGCTTTGCAAAGCCAACTAGATTCAGATAAAGTATATGTTAACAGTAGAATAGAATTACAACTAATAACAAATGTATGCATCTTGCACAAAATATATGTCAAAGACTTGTGATAGAAAAAGATTCTTTTGGATGGCTAAGAGTGAGTCTGATTTTGAGTAGTGGTCATAAGGTGACTTGTGTTTCATCTTAAATCAATTTAATTTAGCATGCTCGACAATTTTGTGATCCTTTCTACATTGAGAGATTCTGCTTTCCTGTCTTTAGGACCATCTATATTTCTTGCCCTCTGTGACCTCTTTTAACACCTTATCAATAAAATGAAGTGACACTCCTTTGGAGATTTGCTCCAAAAACAATCTTTGTGAGGTAATTGATTGATTAATTAAGAATTTGTTTTCTGTAACGTTACACCTTAACAGCTATATTTGAGCTTCCTTACTTTAATTATATGCAGCGTTGTGCTATACAGTTTAAGAAAAGGTACTTGCTCTTTGGCAGTGACAGAAATTCACAGATTTAGGCATTTCAACCACTGAACAGTTATTCAATTTAACTGAGAATTAACATTCACCCTTTACCACAAACAGTAAAGACTCCTTTCAGCAGCAGTGCCTTTTCTTGAGATTACAAGCACATTCTCCTGACATCTTTTCTCTTCGGAGTGTGTGGCACCCCTGTTATAAATGTTTGTAACTACCATATGGTTTTACAGCAGTTTAAATTTTAATTTCTGTTTAGCATTTTGCCAAATGACGTTTTCTAAGTAGTTGTTTAATGTATACTGCATATTTTGTAGCTTAATTGGAAGTTGAACTGTACCTTTATATGTCTGATACCTTAAGAAGTGGAGTTGTATTATTATTTATTGGTTATGTTTGATTTGGTGAAGACAACACACACAGCCTTCATGTAAAATAATCTGCTTTCATGCATACTGACATAAATTAGTCATACTGTACTGTAACTGAGGCCAGCTGTATACCATTTCCTCTTGGTGCTTAACCTGGCACTGGGACTAAGTCCATTTAGTCATCCATTTCATCACTTGCTTAAACACGTTTCTTGGATTCCAGGGAATTAGACTCTCCTGGGTGAAAAAGTGCAATGCAGGATGCAGTAATTGTCAGAGTGCCATTGCATCGTAAGGCACACATTCATACTGGAACAGTTTGGACACCTCAGATGCCCACATCTAGAGAAAAAAAACTGAAGACGAACACATTGAAAATGCACATGCTTCACAAAGACAGTGACTGGATATGGATGTGAATGTAGCCTTCTGGGGCTGTGAGGTAGCACTGTTAATCTCCATGTATCAAGCTATCATTAAGTTTAGAGTATTTTTCTAAGGCATCTCTTCTTATAATACATTATGAACACCTGTGACCAAAAGTGGTCAAGGCAGTAAACTTAGGTGTAATTATTTGCAGCATTATTTTATATTTGGTGCAGCCATTTTTTATGTACACTGTAAACCTAAGTCAAAATTGAATTACACTGGGCTTTTTTTACTAGCATAAAGAATGAATCTCTTAGTTTTAGCACTGTTCGAATTCATAAGCTCACAAAGCAGAAAATTAAGAGTTTTTTTTTACTTCAGAATTCTAGGTCACTCATTTTTCTATGGTGCAGCAGGGCTGATTAACCGTAGAATCTAAACTAAAACACAGCGTACGAACAAAAGTGGAAATCTGTGTACGCACAAAAAAATTCAGGTGCACAAAATGGTTTGTAAGCCAACTTCCACGTACTTCAGCTCCATAAATCCTGGTCATGTGCGTGTAGTCCCACCCTAACTCCTCCTAAAATTGTGCATATTTTATTATGTAAATCAATATAAACATCACCTTTCCCATTCAGTGTTTAGTTAAAAGACCATGGCAAAAGCATGTGAAAAAACAGAATTTCAGCGAATGGAAATTGGCGGCAAGGAAAAATGCACTATTTGTTGACTTAAATAGTGGTATAAACAACAAAAGGAAGTTGATCGAGTGTTACAGAGTGGTGGAGACACTCTGAAGTTCAAGTTCAGAAAGTCACATAGTGCCCAAAATAAAAAAGAATCCGATATTAAAGTCACGGTGAAAACGTGAGTTTGTGCCCATTGTCTTGAGTGTCACACAGAAGAGTTTTAGGGTACAGAGAAACAAAAAAAAAAAAACTTAATCTTAAAATCAATGTTACATTTACTAGAGTTTCTCAGATCCCTAATGCCTTTCTGGGCATATCTAACAATTGGATTTGTACCTTTATTTCCTCTTGGCCAGTTGAACCCTTATTGGCAACCCTATATATATATATATATATATATATATATATATATATATATATATATATATATATATATATATTCGTAGTCTGAGTCCCGACCTGATTGTATGGGTGGTTACCTACCAGGTAACGCATGTGGTTGGTCTGCCATTCAGCAAACATCCGCCATGGAGCCCTCTTCAGTTGCAAGAAGCAGATCATGGAATGTTGCATAGTTTACTATCAAATAATGCAAAGAGTACGTGACACGTGTTTCACCCTTAATTTGGTACTCTTTACATTATTTGACAGTAAACTATGCTCTCATATATAAATTTTTTTTTTTTTTGGTGATTCCAGATGCTTCTGCTCCTAGTAGACCCCAACTACTGTTTAAAGTGGCAGGGAACCCCAAATAACTTCTACTCTAACTAAGCCATCAGGGTCTGTACATAGTATTTTGGACCCTTTTGTTACATCTGCTAGACTGTGTGTCTTCTAAAATGGTTCCACACTCTACATCTCTATCCAGTTCTTTGTCCCGGGAGTAATTAACTCCTGGACCCCACTACTTCCCCCTTGTAGCATTTTAGTTTTGCCTCTGTAATATTGGTGACTCTTCCTACTGCCAGAGGCTGTTGTTCTTCAATCAGAAACTTGAAAGATTCTGTATCTGTCCAGTGGCAGATACTCCTTCCACTCAACCCTGTTTGCCACACAACCACTATATGCTTATGCTACAGTACTATGGTACTGACACAGCAGTGAAGCTATGGAGAGGTGAGTACATGTTTCATGGAAAATGAGGCCCCTGAAGCTTTCAGAAACAATAAATGCAGTAGCATACATGATTGACTTCATGTTTGGCAGCATCATTTTTCAGATTTCCATCCGTTTTTTTTTTTTAGTTTTTTTTTTTTGTATATGACTCAGATGTGCAGTAGTGATTTGAGTGCACTGTGTAAAATAATTGAAATACACAAAAAGGAAAAAAATAAACATTCAACATCACTGCTTGCTAATGTATTTTAAATACACACACACACACACAAACACAAACTACAGATATTTGCACACCTTTTAGAATTATCCATACATGGAATGATAGGTTCATGTGTGAAATCTGTTGATCTAGGAAATTTCTTTCTTGCTCTGGAATGTGTGACTAAACCAAATCCCTTTTACTTAATCTGGGAAGCAATATGGGAATTCCCCACTAACGGTGTTCAAAAAGAGTATCATCTGCTAGATTGAAAAGACCCAATTATAGATACAGTAATCCCTCCTCCATCGCGGGGGTTGCGTTCCAGAGCCACCCGCGAAATAAGAAAATCCGCGAAGTAGAAACCATATGTTTATATGGCTATTTTTATATTGTCATGCTTGGGTCACAGATTTGCGCAGTAACACATGAGGTTGTAGAGAGACAGGAACGTTATTCAAACACTGCAAACAAACATTTGTCTCTTTTTCAAAAGTTTAAACTGTGCTCCATGACAAGACAGAGATCACAGTTCCGTCTCACAATTAAAAGAATGCAAACATATCTTCCTTTTCAAAGGAGTGCGTGTCAGGAGCACAGAATGTCACATAGATAGAGAAAACAATCTCTAGCAAACAAATCAATAGGTCTGTTTGGCTTTTAAGTATGCGAAGCACCGCGGCACAAAGCTGTTGAAGGCGGCAGCTCACACCCCCTCCGTCAGGAGCAGACAAAGAGAGAGAGAGAGAGAGAGAGACAGACAGACAGACAGACAGACAGAGTTTGTTTTTCAAGCAAAAATCAATACGTGCCCTTCGAGCTTTTAAGTATGCGAAGCACTGTGCAGCATGTCGTTTCAGGAAGCAGCTGCACAAAACATAGCAACGTGAAGATAATCTTTCAGCATTTTTAGACGAGTGTCCGTATCGTCTAGGTGTGCGAACAGCCCCCCTGCTCAATCCTCATACGTCAGGATCAGAGAAAGTCTGCGCAAGAGAGAGAGAGAAAAGTAAGCAATCTAGCTTCTCAGCCATCTGCCAATAGCGTCCCTTGTATGAAATCAACTGGGCAAACCAACTGAGGAAGCATGTACCAGAAATTAAAAGACCCATTGTCCGCAGAAACCCGTGAAGCAGCAAAAAATCCGCGATATATATTTAAATATGCTTACATATAAAATCCGCGATGGAGTGAAGCCGCGAAAGGCGAAGCGCGATATAGTGAGGGATTACTGTAATCCTTTCATATGGTATTTATCACGCCAACCTGAACTTTTATCTGCGTGCTTCTCTCTCTCTCTCTCGCGGGCGCGTGCGTGCCTCTCTCTCTCGGGCACGTGCGTGTCTCTCTCTCTCTCTCTCGGGCACGTGCGTGTCTCTCTCTCTCGGGCACGTGCGTGTCTCTCTCTCTCTCTCTCGGGCACGTGCGTGTCTCTCTCTCTCTCGGGCACGTGTGTGTCTCTCTCTCTCTCGGGCACGTGCGTGTCTCTCTCTCTCTCGGGCACGTGCGTGTCTCTCTCTCTCTCGGGCACGTGCGTGTCTCTCTCTCTCTCGGGCACGTGCGTGTCTCTCTCTCTCTCGGGCACGTGCGTGCCTCTCTCTCTCGGGCACGTGCGTGCCTCTCTCTCTCTCTCTCTCTCTCGGGCACGTGCGTGTCTCTCTCGGGCACGTGCGTGTCTCTCTCTCTCTCTCTCGGGCACGTGCGTGTCTCTCTCTCTCTCGGGCACGTGTGTGTCTCTCTCTCTCTCGGGCACGTGTGTGTCTCTCTCTCTCTCGGGCACGTGTGTGTCTCTCTCTCTCTCTCGGGCACGTGCGTGTCTCTCTCTCTCTCGGGCACGTGCGTGTCTCTCTCTCTCTCGGGCACGTGCGTGTCTCTCTCTCTCTCTCGGGCACGTGCGTGTCTCTCTCTCTCTCGGGCACGTGCGTGTCTCTCTCTCTCTCGGGCACGTGCGTGTCTCTCTCTCTCTCGGGCACGTGCGTGTCTCTCTCTCTCTCCGGGCACGTGCGTGTCTCTCTCTCTCTCGGGCACGTGCGTGTCTCTCTCTCTCTCGGGCACGTGCGTGTCTCTCTCGGGCACGTGCGTGTCTCTCTCTCTCTCGGGCACGTGCGTGTCTCTCTCTCTCTCGGGCACGTGCGTGCCTCTCTCTCTCGGGCACATGCGTGCCTCTCTCTCTCTCTCTCTCTCTCGGGCACGTGCGTGCCTCTCTCTCTCTCTCTCTCTCTCTTTCGCGTGCCTCTCTCTCTCTCTCTCTCTCGGGCACGTGCGTGCCTCTCTCTCTCGGGCACGTGCGTGCCTCTCTCTCTCGGGCACGTGCGTGCCTCTCTCTCTCTCTCTCGGGCACGTGCGTGCCTCTCTCTCTCTCTCTCTCTCTCTCTCTCTCTTTCGCGTGCCTCTCTCTCTCTCTCTCTCTCGCGTGCCTCTCTCTCTCTCTCTCTCTCGGGCACGTGCGTGCCTCTCTCTCTCTCTCTCTCTCTCGGGCACGTGCGTGCCTCTCTCTCTCTCTCTCTCTCGGGCACGTGCGTGCCTCTCTCTCTCTCTCTCGTGCGTGCCTCTCTCTCTCTCTCTCTCTCGCGCGCGTGCGTGCCTCTCTCTCTCTCTCTCTCTCGGGCACGTGCGTGCCTCTCTCTCTCTCTCTCTCTCGCATGTGCGTGCCTCTCTCTCTCTCTCTCTCTCTCGTGCGTGCCTCTCTCTCTCTCTCTCTCTCTCTCGTGCGTGCCTCTCTCTCTCTCTCTCTCTCGGGCACGTGCGTGCCTCTCTCTCTCTCTCTCTCTCGGGCACGTGCGTGCCTCTCTCTCTCTCTCTCTCTCGGGCACGTGCGTGCCTCTCTCTCTCTCTCTCTCTCGGGCACGTGCGTGCCTCTCTCTCTCTCTCTCTCGGGCACGTGCGTGCCTCTCTCTCTCTCTCTCTCGGGCACGTGCGTGCCTCTCTCTCTCCTCTCTCTCGGGCACGTGCGTGCCTCTCTCTCTCTCTCTCTCGGGCACGTGCGTGCCTCTCTCTCTCTCTCGCGTGCCTCTCTCTCTCTCTCTCTCTCTCTCTCTCTCTCTCTCTCTCTCTCTCTCTCTCTCTCTCTCTCTCTCTCTCTCTCTCTCTCTCTCTCTCTCTCTCGGGCACGGTGCGTGCCTCTCTCTCTCTCTCTCCTCTCGGGCACGTGCGTGCCCTCTCTCTCTCTCTCTCTCTCGGGCACGTGCGTGCCTCTCTCTCTCTCTCTCTCTCGGGCACGTGCGTGTCTCTCTCTCTCTCTCTCTCTCGGGCACGTGCGTGCCTCTCTCTCTCTCTCTCTCTCGGGCACGTGCGTGCCTCTCTCTCTCTCTCTCTCTCGGGCACGTGCGTGCCTCTCTCTCTCTCTCTCTCTCGGGCACGTGCGTGCCTCTCTCTCTCTCTCTCTCTCGGGCACGTGCGTGCCTCTCTCTCTCTCTCTCTCTCGGGCACGTGCGTGCCTCTCTCTCTCTCTCTCTCTCGGGCACGTGCGTGCCTCTCTCTCTCTCTCTCTCTCGGGCACGTGCGTGCCTCTCTCTCTCTCTCTCTCTCGGGCACGTGCGTGCCTCTCTCTCTCTCTCTCTCTCGGGCACGCGCGTGCCTCTCTCTCTCTCTCTCTCTCTCTCTCTCTCTCTCTCTCGCGCACGTGCGTGCCTCTCTCTCTCTCTCTCTCTCTCGGGCACGTGCGTGCCTCTCTCTCTCTCTCTCTCTCGGGCACGTGCGTGCCTCTCTCTCTCTCTCTCGGGCACGTGCGTGCCTCTCTCTCTCTCTCTCTCTCGGGCACGTGCGTGCCTCTCCTCTCTCTCTCTCTCTCTCTCTCTCTCTCTCTCTCTCTCTCTCTCTCTCTCTCTCTCTCTCGGGCACGTGCGTGCCTCTCTCTCTCTCTCTCGCGGGCACGTGCGTGCCTCTCTCTCGAGCGTGTGTGTGTGTGTCTCTCTCTTGCAACACAGGGAGAGACTGAACACGTGCGGAAATCATCAGTGCGCACAAATGAAAGGGAAACTGGCTTGTTCTTACCGAGTGTGTGGTCGTGAACAGAGGCAAAAGTTTGGCGAACTTTTTGGTCATAACCCGATTTGTACGTGTTCAGAGACGTTCGTGAACCGAGGTTCCACACTATTAGGTTCGTAATGTGTAAAATTATAACATAGTTTGACGTTTAATAGGCTTTTTATTAACTCCTCCCATTATCCATTGTTTTTTGCTTATCCGATGTTCTGCCGGCCCGTTTATGTCGGATAAGCGAGACTCTACTGTATTAAGTATCATTTTGGACATTGACTATTAAATGAGTCTGAAATGAGAGTGGCCTGATGCACTTATTATTTTCATTATTTAGCTGACGCTTTTGTACAAAACTGATTAAAAAGCATCCAACTCTATAAAGACAACTCTTCGGAAGCAAAAGAACATAAAATAAAAATTATTCCATAAGAAGAAGTCAACTATTTGTTAAAGGCATTCATCCACTTTTTTTGTAAGCCTGTTTAAAGACCTTAAACTCATCAAAAACTAAAATAGCAGTACTCAATGTAAAAAAAATAAAAATAAAACAAATAAATAAAATGGGCTTAAGCCTCTTAGTTTTTTTGTTTTTTTTTTTAATGAAAAATTATAGTAGAGTTAATGATAAGTAGTATTGTATTTACTTTAATCTGGTCCACTATCCACCGTTGTGGTTAGCATTAGTGACACTTAAAGTAAGCTGTTGGCTATCATCATGTTGTGTTTGCAGTTTTTTGACAGCACTGTTGCAGTTGAAATCAAGGTCAGTGGGGTAGGATTAAGGATTTAAAAAAAAAAAAAAAAGAAGGGTGGCATAGTGACATGATGAGTGGATTTTTACAATGCTGACCTCCAGTTGTGGTTTCAGATCTGGGGCCTCAAGCATAATGCTGCGAGTAGAACTCACACTTAAATGTGGCATACAGACAAATGTGGAAATATGCGTACGCACAAAAAAATTCAGATGCACAAAACCATACGTAAGCCAGCTTCCACACACTTCAGTTCCATACCCAGTCAGCATGAAAAGTAACACACATGCACACACCTGCTATCCCACCCCGACTTCTCCCAGAATGTAGCATATTTTAATATGCAAATCGATATAAATATCACCTTCCCCGTTCAGTGTTTGGTTAAAAGACAATGGCAAAAGCACGTGAAAAAACAGAATGTCAGTGAATGTGAAGTGGAGGTAAGGAAAAATGTACTATTTGTTGGTTTAAGCAGTGGTATAAACAACAAAAGAAAGTTGATCAAGTGATACAGAGTGGCGGGGAAACTCTGAAGTTCAAGTTCACAAAGTCGTACAGTGCAAGTATCTTTGGTATAGAGGGTCTTTGCATGTTCTCCCCATCTCTTGTGGGTGTTTATTCCCACAGGCAGTCCAAAGAGGTGCTGTTGACTTGCAGTTTCCAAATATTCAACCTTAATGCTCCTAGAACTCGCTTGTATGTCCAGTGTAGGTCCTGGAACAACAACATTTTGAGATAGTTGCCTGTGTGTACAGGGAGGGTGGGTTTTGCTTGCATGTCTCACAGATCCAGAAACATGTGTTTAAATCCCCATCCTAACAGATGTCTGTAAGGACTTTGCTCTTTCTCATTAGAGCTACATGTTTTCTTTTTCCAGTTAATCATCTTATTTCTTTCCAGATATATGCAGTAATAGACTAGGGTAATATGTGAGCACGCTGCAAAAGGTTAGCATCTCGTTTACAACTGGTTCTTCCTGTCTGCCATTTTTTTCCAGGTTAGGATTCTGTTCCTTGCACTTATACAGTACTCAAATAAGCAGAGATAAAGTTTACACTTTACAATATATTGAAGGTGACTGGGGGCAGGGGTGAGTGGGTGCTGGATGATGATTTTGTGTCAGGAGTTGAAGAGACATTTAGTGTAACCTGTATGGAGACTTAAACCTTTTTTATTTTTAAGAGAAATCATATATCCCTCAAAACATGGACAACAGCTGAAAGGGCCAGAATGTGGTTGGCAGCAGAGAGATTCAGCTGACAGCAGTGTGTGTGCCGCATGTAGGCATTGTTAGGTAAGATATATGACACTAAATTGTCAACTGTAATTCCATACATCATGTCTGCTGAAATTAAAAGATCAAATACTCTTACAATAACCCGAATAGTAAAAAGAACTTTCTTGAATTTGATACTGCACTCTCAAGGTCAAACTTCAAGGTGTCATAAATAATAGTTGCTCATCATAGCTTTGTGGTGGCAGATGCAAATACTGTTATAGCAATAGCTGAGGTGACAGTACCAGAGATGGAGAACACCTATATTTGTTAAAACAATGTACTGTTGGTGAAGGAGAAAAAAAAACACCAGTGGAAGGGGTGTGAGTCCAGTAGCACTAATCTGCAGTCCAGAGTGCGCTTCATTATTATGCTGTATGGGATACTGTCATTAAATGTGCTATACACAGTTGATGGTCTGCTAGCTGTGCACTTGGGTACCATGAAAGGCAGAATGAGTGAATGCTGGGAGAGCCTACATGTCTGTTGCTGGTGTGGGCATGGGAGTCCAGACAAATGAAAGTACAATTTTTTGCTAAGAGGACATTGGGGGGTGTGTATTTGGATTTTATATGGCAGACTGTAATTGCCGCTGGTATTTTAGGCTGGAGGCAAAAAAAATAAGTATAAGCCTTTCTGAATTCTTGTTACTACAACAACAACAAAAACCTAAAATACAAAGATCAATGTATCTTATGTGTTTTCTCTTGTGCTGTTCGATTTAACATGGTTACCCCCCGTGTGTGTACTAGCTTGATTGCTGGCTGTCAAACGTTTACCCCAAGCTGTGTACTAAATTTTCTTCTCTGACTAGGATTTTGTTCTTGGTTCCTAAGGTCATCACCAACTATGATATAAGACTTGGAAGTGAAGCGAGTGGTCTATTGTTGTGTTAAAATATCAACACAGGAGTTGCATCTAAAGCCACAGATTATTATGATTTGTCAAAACGCACACACAGACATCTTTTGGACATACCAGTACTCTGAGACATCAAGTTCACATTCACAGTGATTGTCACATATGAGCAGAGTAAAATTAATAATCTACAGTACTATATAACACTACGGTCTGTATGTGCAGTTCCTAAGAGCAATCTGATTGGCCAGTTTGACTTTGGTGATGAGATGAAAGAGAAAGTGTGAGCAAGAGATGTACATGGTGGATTAAAGCCATATGAGGTATGCTGAGGGAGTCGCCTTCAAAGATGACAAATATAAAACCAGACAGATGGTGAGAAAGTTACCTAGAAAAAAATGAGAAGCAGTCTTTACGGGAACATGCTTGAGAGACGGAGTGCTGGTGAAGAGATGTTCACACACATACGAGTAGTGAAGAAAGATGGTGAAGGTACATGTAGGGTAAGAGATTGCAGATATGTTTTAATAATTCTTTTGCTTGTCTTTGACAGGTACCATTGCTATTATTAATAATAAAAGTTTATTTATATAGCACTTTTCATACATTTAAAATACAATGCAAGGTGCTTCACACATATAAAAAGACAGAATAATAATAAGAAACAAATGGTAAAAGCCAATAAACATAAGCATACAGAAATTATTTATATCAGAAAGAAAAGAAGTATAAGCTTGTTTTGTGTATGTGTTCCAAATCTTTGCATAAAAATTAAAGGCTGTTTCACCTCTTTTCTTGTGTTTAACTCTGGGCACAGTTAGAGGACCAGCACTCAATGATCATAAATTTCTATATGGGACACATTCAGTTAAGAATTCTGAGATTTGTGGTGGTGCTAAACCATTAGTGCGCCTTAAACCAGTGGAAAAAAAAAATGTAAAAATTAACTCAGAATGAAATGGGCAGCCAGTGCACAGATGCCAAAACGGGTGTAGTATGATTCATGTTTTTGGTACGTGTCAATACACTTACTGCTGCTTTCTGGACAAGCTGTAACCTTTCTGTTACATATTTAGGTACGTAAAGAAGGCATTACAGTAGTATGGCTGTGAAAAAAAATGTATCGGTAAGCATCTGAGCATTTTGAAATGGGAGCTGGAGTTTAACTCATGCAATGTTCCTTGAATGAAAAGGACCATTTTTATTATATTATCAGCATGGGGTCTGAATGTTAATTAAGCATCTAGAATCACTCCAAGATTTCTAACTTTGTCTTTAGACTGTTTAAGCAGACTAGGAAATCTGGCTAATGTATTTTGTTCATTGCAAATTGAGAGTACACTGGTGATTAAAATTAGTGAATCTTTCAGAATTTTCCACATTCTGATGACATTTTAAGTTATATTTATATAGGAAAGTCCTAAAGTAGGTACAGAGAACCCAGCTAAACAAATGAGACAAAAATATCATATTTGGTCATTTATTTATTGAGGAACATCACTCAGTAATACATATCTGTGAGTGTCAAAAGTATATGAACCTTTACTTTTATTATTGGGTGTGACCCTGTTTTACATCAGTAAATGCAACTATGCAATACTGGCTGATTTTACTCAATAAATAAATGACCAACTATTATATTTTGTCTTGTTTGTTTAGCTAGGTTATCCATATCTAGTTTTAGTACTTGTGTGAGAATCTGTTAATGTTTTAAGTCATATTTATGCAGGAATATGGAAAATGCTGAAGAGTTGACTAACTTTTAAGTACCACTATATTTCTGTTTTCTCTTCATTTAACTTTAAAATATTCATATTCATCCAGTTTATAATAGACAATACACAGTCAATTATGTAATTGAACTTACTGTTGTTATGAGATGCTACAGATGTGTAGAGTTGACTATCGTCTCCATAGCTGCAGAAGTTGACCCCATGATCACTAATAATTTGACTCAATGGCAGCAAAGTACAATGAAGTTGTTTCACTGCAGTTCATGGCGTATTTTTTTAAGATTCTGATCTTGATGTTTACGCTTACTTTAGGAACTGTAATATTTAGGTTTAAGTTAGAGCTGGAGAAAAAAATGTTAACCATTCCTAGTTGGAGCAGAGTCATATAAAAGAGCACAAGCAGTGAAAATGAGATGACATTGTGGCCCCCAGCATGCATTCTTAGACTTGCTGATAACATGCTGTCAGGGTGGTGCTGGCAAATTGTTGCAAGTTCATGCACATGCAGTGAGGAAGTGAAACCTCTGAGCTCGTTAGACAAAAGTGCTAAGTTTGCCCTAGCCCCCTGCCATATTTCCTAGTTAGAAGAACATGACATTTTTTTTTTATAATGTCTGCTCACAAAATTTGAAAAGTGAACACATCCAATGAAAGGAAACCTTGCAAAATCCATATTTATAGTATCATGTTCTATGGCACCACACAATAAAACACATTTATTTTCTGTTCAGCATTAGGCATGTTGGCTAGAATGCAAAAAGTAATTGCTGTAGGTTAGAGTTTTATGTTACATGTTTAATTTTTTTTGCCTTTTGAAAATTTAATCTAATTAAACTCGGGTAATTTAAGCTGTAGGGATGGCCTGAAGGATTGGAATGTTTCTTTATTAAATTAGGTATGAATGAAATGTATCAAGCCATCATCATAATGGCCAGCTTTGACTTCCCACTTGATGTCGTACTTGGTGATCTACCTGGCTGCTGTATTCATGAATGTTTCTGAAACCTTGATAATTTTCCCTATGGTCTCTTCTCTTCTTTAGGTCTCTCGCCATTGGGACAACAAATGGCTACAGACTGTTTTCTGTAACGTCAGTGGAGAAGCTGGAGAACATCCATGACAGCAGTAAGTGTGCTGTACATTGAGCTTCACTTCCTAAGAGGACGGTGAGCAGCTCTTCTGTCTGCACTGAAGTGTTAAAAGTTTCACATTCTAAAATTAACGAAGTGACATAAGAAACATTTAGTGAATGGAAAAAGTGTCCTTCTCTACCACTGACTGGCTGTGCATTTTTCCTTAGCAGAAAGTCCAGATGTGTATATTGTGGAGCGCCTGTTCTCCAGCAGTTTGGTAGTGGTGGTGAGCCTTGCCATGCCTCGAAGGATGAATGTTTATCATTTCAAGAAGGGAACTGAAATCTGCAACTACAGTTACTCTAACAACATCTTGGCTGTGCGCTTAAACCGTCAGGTTTGTGGCCTTTCATCTGCTCTTTTGCAAAAAATGCCAAGTGAATGGTACAGATCACTACACATTAGAAAGTATTTGTAGTTTTTATTAGAAGAAGGTGCACAGTATGTCTGCAGAACAGTCCACACTGAAAACCAGTTGGTTTAACACTCATCCTTTTTTGGTGTTTTGATTGTGATTTTTCTTTTCTTCCTCCTGAGGGCTTATTTGGTTACCTTAGTTTTAATTTGAATTCTTCCTTGAATTCTCAGGATATACTGGGCTTTGGTGTTAGATATGTCAAACAATTGTAATTTATATAGCAGCCCTTCTTGTTTTGAATTTAGAATTTTACATAACTAATCAGAGGTTTCAGAAGGAGAAAGTGTTCTTGACTCAAGTGTTGCTTAAATGCTACAAATTCACTTCGTTTTGTTGTTGCTGGTGTTGTATACAGGGCAGAGCTGTGCCGTCTACTATATAACACATTAATTAGAGTTCATGTATTTGCCGCTCTATTCCATAAACGTATGTACATTGCCCTCTGTAATGTTTCAGACAGACAAATTTTTCATTGATTCACCCCCCTGCTGCACAGTTTAAAATTACAAATCAAACAGTTCAGATGTGATTAAAGTCTGCACATTGCAGACTTTAATTTAAAGGTATTTGCATGCACATTTCAATCAAGACATATAGAAATTACATTTTTCTACGTGTTCCCCGCAATTTCAGTTCCCTGTAATGTTTGTTACATTTCAATGGCAAGTCTATTAAAGCAGTCCTATTTAGGACTTTGACGAATATCCCTTACATGCATGCATCACCAGGTGCTGAGGAACTTCTCTGGTGATGCTCTGCCAAGTCTCTAATGCAGCCATCTTCAACTCCTGCTTGTTTCAGGGGGCTGTACCCTTAAGTTTTCTCTTTAGCATTTTTAACGACTCCTCAATTGGATTTAAATTGGGTGACTAGCTTGGGTACTCAAAAATCTTCCAGTTTTTAGCTTTGAAAAACTCCTGTGTTGCCTTAACAGTATGTTTGGATCATTATCTTGTTGTAGGATGAAGTGCCGTCTGGTGAGTTTAGAAGCATTTACTAGAATTTGTGCAGATCAGATGTTTCTCTACACCTCTGTACTCATTGTGCGACTGCCGTTAGCAGTTCTATCATGAATGAAGATAAATGTGCCAGGGCCTGTTGCAACCGTACATGCCCAAGCCATAACACCCCCAGCACCATGTTTAACAGATGAGGTGGTGTGCTTTGGATTTTGGCCATTTCCTTTTCTTCTGCACACTTTTTGCTCTTGTCATCACTCTAATACAGGTTCATCTTTGTTTCAATTGTCCACAAGATCTTTTTCAACAATTGTGCAGGCTCTTTTAAGTCCTTTTTCACAAATTGTAATCTGGCTAAACAGTGGTTTGTATCTTGCAGTGTGACCTTTGTATTTTTGTTCATGAAGTCTTCAGCGGATAGTCTTCTCTGACACACCCACATCTACCTCCAGAAGATGTTTTCTAATTTGTTAGACTGGTGCTGGGACTTTTTCTTTACCATAGTGAGGATTCTTCTGTCATCAGCAGTGGAGGTCTTCCTTGGCCTACCAGTCCTGTTGTGATCACCAGTGCATTCTCCCTTCTTAATCGTATTCCAGACACTTGTAGGTTGAAGCAAGCCCAGGTATCTTATGCCTCACTAAAGAAGCAATGAGACATACCTGTGTCACCAGTTGTTTCAAACATCATGGTTCCCTGAAATGGGTGGATCATGTATAAAAAAGTGTTGTAATTTCTATATGCTGTGACTGAAACGCATTCAAATACCCTTACATTAACGTGTGCAATGTGCACTTCAATCAATTCTGAAATGTTTGATTTGTAAACCTTAAACTGTTGAGCAGAGGGGTAAATCAAGGGGGGGAAAAAAGTGCCTTTGTCCCAAACATTCTGGAGAGCACTGCACATGTATTTGTGTTGTACCTAGGTATGAGACCAAATTTCATTGCATTAAATTTGTGCCGTACAAAATACCACCAATACGAAACACTGCCTAATATTTTGTATTGTATGACATTTACCACATGACTGAAAGTCAAACAAAAAACACTTTTGTTGAAACATTTAGAAGTGATTTTAAGAAGTAGAACTAAGGTTTGACAAAACTGCCTTTTACTCTCTGTATAATTATGTCAGCCCACAACAAAAATATCACTGTATGAGAAAGTGGGCAGAGATCGCAAATTAAGTGTTTTCACGCGCTCACACATAATTTAATGTGTCGCATCTTCAGGCAAGTATGGTGAATTTCAACATTGTTTCATAGATGCACAAGTACATCCACAGACCTGTTTTCAAATCATTTGAGACTGCTAAACTTCCAACCTATCATATTAGAACAGTTCTCATGATACACTCATGCCACTGAGAGCAGGAGGCTGCAGTTACTGCAGGTGTCATGTACCATGGATGTAAGAATGAGTGATTGAGAGATCAACACAACTTTCACATGGTATTGATTCAATAATAGGGGTAAGTTATAGCAAGGAGGATTACGCAGCAGTGGATCTTGCATTGCTGTTAACTGCAGTTCTCCAGCATGGTAGAGCGAGAAAGCAGCCATATTTCCAGTGCATTGGATGTATAGTAGAGAAGTCTGAGGTGTCATTATTCTCACTTTTCTTAAAATATTGGTTAAGTTTGTTGTCGATCCAGTGAGGACCCATAGCTAATGGGGTCAGTAATTAAGTAGGAAAGTAAAAGGACCAGCAGAAAGTCAAGCAAGAAATACATGTAACAGTTACTGTTGGAGCAATGTTTGATGTTAACTTGTAAAGCATCCATCCATCCATTATCCAACCCGCTGAATCCGAACACAGGGTCACGGGGGTCTGCTGGAGCCAATCCCAGCCAACACAGGGCACAAGGCAGGAACCAATCCCGGGCAGGGTGCCAACCCACCGCAGGACACACACAAACACACCAAGCACACACTAGGGACAATTTAGAATCGCCAATCCACCTAACCTGCATGTCTTTGGACTGTGGGAGGAAACCGGAGAGGCCCAGAGGAAACCCACGCAGACACGGGGAGAACATGCAAACTCCACACAGGGAGGACCCGGGAAGCGAACCCGGGTCTCCTTACTGCGAGGCAGCAGTGCTACCACTGCGCCACCGTGCCGCCACTTGTAAAGCAACAAAAAACAATTAAACTTGGATGCTTTTGTAGTGCAGTAACATTACAGCTTTTATAGGGTCATTATTGTCACATGTACAAAGTTCACTAGAATTCTTACATGCATTACATTTCTTTTATGAAAGTTTCATTTCATAGGGATATTGTGAAGCTTGAATCGTAATATGCTATTGAATATATCTAGTGTCCAAACCTCTTGTGACTGACACCTTCAGACAGGAGATGTTGTCATCCAGTGGCACCCAACTTTCATTGACTGTTTCAACCCAAAACCACAACATCCTCCAGTTGGTGTGGTGGCAAGTGACTGCCCCTCTTCTCTTGGCTTCCAGCTCATCTCCTACCACCTACTCCAGAGCCAACAGGAAGTTCTTTCTGCTGCCCACCACAAACTGCAAGCTGCTACTTTCCATTTTATTCCCAGGGCTATGAACATCTTCTACATCGATTATGCCAGGAAACCCCTGTAACCTACCTTGACTATAAATAGTCAGACATGATACCCTTTGTCCCTGCATTGTTGGACCAAATCCTGATACTTGGTGGGCCTCCTCTCTCAGGCCTCTTCACATCCATCTTCCCACGGAACAGTCATTTCTATCAAGATGATTCTCTTTGCCTCCTCTGACCATATGATTATATCAAGCCTTAGAGCTGTTTGAACGACCTTTGGAAAATGTATCTCCCTGCTCATGTCCACCCTCATCTCCCATGATTGGGCCAGCAGCAAAAGACTCTTCTTGGTCTTCATCACAGAAGGGAAGAAGCCATCTTCCTCCAAGAACTGGATAGATGAACCTATATTAATGTGGATTGGATGCTTGCTCTGTCTGTCCTGCTCTGAAATATCTACCAGAACCTTGCCATGGGTGACATATATATATTCCCTGGCTAAATGCAATCTTGCACCCCATCAGTATATGTGCCAGTGTGCCTCTCTCCCCCTGCATAGCCTACACAGTGGGTCCTCCCTCATTCTCCTCCTGTCCTTTAGTTGGTGTTGGCAGGGGTATACTGATCGGAGCAGGAAAGAAATATGGAAGTGCTTCATCCTCCAAAGTTCTGGCCATGTAATCTTCCATTTTGGTAGGCTCCACTTCTTCCAGGCTCCTTGTGATCTCAGTTCTGTGGCCCTTGCCATTTGCCCTTCCTCCTCTAGGCCTCGGACCTCAGCTTGGATCACATCTCTCGTTTGCTTTTGGTCTGCTTTCCTGATTGCTGTAGATGGGTGGTTCCAAGCCATTATCTCCCCAAGCATAGGTTCAGCATACTTTCAACCAGTGCAACGGTCGCGTCTGCTGATTCCTTCGACTGCTATCATTGTTATTTCATAAATTGTCAGTAGCCAAACCAGTCTTGGTAGCAGACCAGGCTAGAAGAGCCAGGCCTTGATTTTCCTGGTAAACCTAATGCCTCTGTCCTTCACAGCAATGTCTCCACCTGTTTTTCTGTCCTGATTACATTGGTTTTGTCAGTGAGAGAGGCATCCTACTACTTCCTTAGGCATTCTGTTGTATTGTGGGCTAAGATTATTATGTGCTGTGACCAATAGGGGCATTGTAGCACCCCAATACCCAGACAGCACTGCAAAGTCCCAGTATAATAAAAGGATTATTTTCACCAATACCTTACACAAAGGTTCCAAAAGTGGAATGAATGCAATACAGCACAATACAATTCCCTCTTTTTTTCTCTCCTCCACACCTCCCAGGTGAGCTTTGTCCATCCTCCGCCTCATCCAGGTGAATTGGAGTTAGGTGTGGAGTGGCCTCTTTTATATTGGGCCTTGAAGTAGTTCCAGTGCTAGGGCATAGCTCATTGGAAGTACTTCCAGGTCAAATGGAAGCCCCACAAAGTTTTGATCATTAATCCCAGCAGCTTCTGCTGGCTGCCTCCATGGAACCCAACAGCCCTGTGAATGTCCGTATGAGATTCCTGACCCAGATGTGCTGCCATCTAGAATATCTGGGGGACCCTATCAGGACTGCAGGCTATCTCCTCATGTCCTTCTGTCACACTGGCCTCCTGGCCAGGTATTGTTCTTTGGTCTAACCCTGCCAGACGGCAGCATGCCAATTTTTGTGCTGACATCTTCTGCCACCCTCCTAGCTATTGTGCCCATTTACCACCTGCGTCGTCCGGCTAGGCAATGGAAGGGAGACCATCCTGGCAGGGATGTCAGTCCCTGCATACCATCCATTAAAGTGCATTGTGTTGCTGAATAGAAGGCTGGACATTCTAGCTTAAGCAGGGTGAATGAAGACAGCAGTTTTGTCATCGCCACATTCCATTCACGTGCTGTTGTTAATTACAGTTAGATGTCAAATTAACATTGTGGCAAACCTGAAACTCTGCTGGATGTAAGCTCCACTGGCAGTGTAACAATATTAATCAAAGCTTACGGGCGCTTCCTTCTTAAATATTTTGTTATACACAACCATTCCCATTGCATGACCAGGCTCCAAAATCCTGTTTAGCAAAATCTAATCCCTTAGAAGTCGCTCGGAAGCAACATTAATGGCTCCCATTTGTCTGTTCAGTTCACTGCACACAGCAAAATTGTATGTCCCTGTTGAAACTAGGGCATCGTTAGCAACTGTCTGTCCAAATCTTACTTTAGTCATCACTTCAGCCAAGTCGTGAGGCACAATTGAAGATTATATTCATCAGTCCTTTATGGAATGACTTCTTTAACCCTACATTTCAATCTGTAGTCTGTTTCTTCCAACTGTTTTGTAAAAACAAGCTCATCAACCCCATGTCCTGCATGAGTGGAAACACTAGTCTCTTTCACCATCCCCACTAAATCTTGTCGCACATTTTCAAATCCACACTGCAATAAACAAACTTTTTTTTTCTGTTCAGCGCCTCCAACACTTTTAACAGGTCTAGAACTCCGCTGTGGCCTGGTCGTGTTTCCCTTTGTCCTTGACAGATATAAATGATACCTAGTCCATGGTTGGTGTCATTCAGTTTGGAGCACTTCAATATAATAATAATAATAATTCCTTATATTTATATAGTGCTTCTCTTACTACTCAGAGTGGTTTTTATAGTGAGTGGGACGCCAGTTCAACCATTATTTATGTGTAGCAGCCATTTGGTGCCACTATGTTCACCCTACATCAGCTGCTAGGTGGTGAAGGGGTGAGAGGTAGTTAGCCAGTTAGAGACAATGGATGATTAGGGGGCCAGAATGACCAGGCCGTGGTGGGCAGTTTAGCCAGGACATCAGGATACACTTTCTCTTTCCAAAGGATGCCCAGGCATCTTTTATGTCCAGAGAGAGAGAGGACCTCAGTTTTATGTCTCTTCTAAAGCACAGTGCCATTTTTACACCCCACTGTCCCAATCACTGCAATTGGGTACTAGGGTACACATTCAGTTCTCGGGGTAAGCACTCCCTGCTGGTCTCACAGCAGCAACCCAAGCTTTTATTCCTGGTTGGTTTCCCATCCAAGTACTGGCCAGGCCAGAACATGTTTAGCTTCAGGTGCATAATCTGAATTGCATGTAGTATGGCTGTTGGGCATAAAGTTTTTATAGCACCATCTTCCTGTGTTACCCTTTTTAGTATTCATGCATGGTGCCCCCATTCAATTCCAGGTCAAAGGGAAATTTTATGTATAGAAATCAAAATGTTCTTTCAACATGCAAATTAGAAATTCTCTGTTCATGTGATGTAAAGTTGAAGTTGATGAGTCTAAACAATAAACTAATAGTGGTGACTGAAAAAGCTGGTGATAACTTTATGGATCTTTGTTTTGGTTTTGTTGTAGTAACACTTAAAGCTTTTATGTTATGTGCTACATTTTGTGGCTACACCCATCTCCTCGAAGCACCTTGTCACTTGTTTCAAAGCTTTTTATCCCACAGGTGATTTAAACCTCTATTTGAACTCCAAAAATGTCAGATGTGTGTGCTGAATAAAGGATGTTTAAATACATTATTATATAATTGGTAGCTTCCAGCTGATGCCTAGTACAGTGTTGTTTTCTGTCTTGCATCCGACGCTTCTGCTGTAGCCCCATCAAAACTTAGAAGCTTATCAGACAGATCCAAAATTGGATGACTGGGTGGATGTTTACTATAAGCTACTCCACTACTCCATCCATGTTCTTAACCTTTTTATCTCAGGGCAGGGTTGCAGAAAAACTGGAGCATATCTCAAGCATCAGGTGCAAGGCAGGAGCAATTCCTGGACTGGGCACCAATCCATGACGGGGTTTGCATGTATGCATGCACACATGGGCCAATTTTTTTTAACAACAACAACATTTATGTATATAGCACATTTTCATACAAATAATGCAGCTCAAAGTGCTTTACATGATGAAGAAAGATAAAAAAATGACAAAATAAATAAGAATTAAAATAAGGGAACATTTAATTAACATAGAATAAAAGTAAGGTCCGATGGCCAGGTAGGACAGAAAAAGCAAAAAAACTCCAGACGGCTGGAGAAAAAAATAAAATCTGCAGGGGTTCCGAGGCCACGAGACCACCCAACCCCCTCTAGGTATTGTACCTAACATAAATGATCAGCCCTCATTGTATACAGGGTTCTCATGGAAGAACTTGATGATGACAGTCATGTGGACTTCTGGTCTTTAATCCATCAATGTTTAACAATGTCAATTCACCTAACTTGCATGTCTTTGGACTGTAGGAGGAAGCTGGAGCACTTGGGGGAAACCCACGCAAACTCGAGGAGAACATGAAAACTCCACATAGGGAGCCCCAGGAATGTGAACCCTGGTCTCCGTATTGTGAGACCGCAGTGCTACCATTGCCACTGTGCTGCCTATTTACTAATCTATTGATATTTTATATTCATATAGCCTATGTCAATGTGTGATGTGTAAATAAGTGCCAGTCAGTTTTAAGTCAAACCTCAAATTGAACCAATATGGCAGGCCTGTTTCCATGTGTCCCTGTGATGAGAGGTCTATCTTGCAGATAAATAATCGGGCTCAGATCAGGCATTGTTGTATGCGAGCACGCTTTGCTCCGTTGATGACTGGGGTGCGTGGTTGATCCTGCATTCATGTGCAAAGGAGAGTGAATCATTCAGGTGACTTATTCTCACCTCGGAGGTACAGTAGCAGTGTATCACACCTGGACCCAGTCAGGCATGATAAAAGGGGAGCCTGCAGAGTGGAGAAGGGGACAGAAAGACAGAAAAGAGGCAAAGTGGTTAAAAAGATGTGAATAAGAAGGCAGGATCTGGAGAAGAGAGCTAGCATGAGAGAATGGTGACAGGCAGCTGGGTAGAGTCTTACAGGAGAGGAGCATGTGACCTTTGCTTCAGAGGGGACTGAGTTTCACTCCTGCTGAGCAATTTGGGGAACAGGAGTGACCAACTGCTCCAGGTGGGCTCTCTCGCAAGGCCGAAGAACGGCAGTGGGAGTTGAAAGTGCGAGGCTCGGTGTGGCACCCTGCTGGGAGCTTGTGATGGCAGCAGGTGCCCGAGCCAGTCAAAGGGTTGGTTGTGCCCGTTGATAGGACATCCCTCTGGCTGCAGGATCCTATCTAGGTTAGCGGAAGAGACGTTGGTTTTAAGAAGGATGCACCAGGGCTTGTGAGATTTTATAGGACTGCTTCCTACCTGTGATTTTAATCTAGTTTTTATGGAATTTATTTATTGCTTTTAACCCCATCTGGACACTTTGGTTTTATTGGATTTTTTATTTATTAAAGAGGAATTTGAAGAACTACACTTTTGAACACTGGTAGTAATAAAAGCACTGACACTTCTGCACCATCCCCTTGCTAAACGTGTGTGTCCTCATTTGTTCGGCTCATCTTGGTGACTATTGATGGTTACGGGTTTGAGAGGCTCATGGAAGTGATAAGGGAGCTCGGAGCCATCCCAGACCATCACAATACCCAAAAGGTTTACATTCTCATGAGCATATCTAAGTATTCAAGAGTGGTGGACACTTTCAGCTCCAGTATAACATGTACAGTATATTATAAACAATATTTGTATCATAAAACAAGGCAGTAGTGTTTGGGGCTCACATGAAAGAGTTTTACAGTAGTTTTTGCTTTCTTTTTTCCTTTCAGAGGCTGATAGTGTGTTTGGAGGAATCAATTTACATACACAACATAAAGGATATGAAACTATTGAAAACCCTCCTGAATACTCCATCTAATCCCACAGGTAGGCTACAAAAAACTATAACTGTCAATATACGAATTGGTGTTTATGTTGAACAACAGGAGTTTGTATAAAGCCTGTTGAGCTAAGCTTCTCTAGAAAATGTTCAAAGAGTGACGTTTTGTAGAAATAATAGTGTTCTGTGCTGCAGATAGCTTAGTTTAGTTTTTCAGGGGATGACATCACATGATTACTTATTCTGTGTAAGATCTAATTGGCATTTCAAAGAGTTGTAGATTACACATAATGGCAGGATGTCCTGTGTAAAGTTAAGGTGTATTCCTGTTAGCAGTCCAACAGGTTTGTAAGTCAGTGTGATTTGAAATAAAATATCTAGGTTGATGTCTCCTATTTAGTGGTGTGACGCATAGAAGGGCCCTAAACAGACGGTCCATATCAGTACACAACCAGACTTTGATTTACAACATTTCTATTTTACCAAGTGCTCACACACAGTGGGGAGACAGTTGGTACATGGGTGTATTTTAAAAGCTGTGACATTGTTCATTAATGAAATATTTTTGATTTTGATTTGATACACTTTAATGCTCGAGGGGAGATTGTCTTTTCACATGATCATTGGAAGTCAGAGTGCAGGGCTGGCACTTCTACAGCTCCCTGGAGCAATTTTCAGGTTAAGGACCTTGTACAAAGGGCCAACAGAGTAGGATGCCTTCTGGCAGTAATGGGATTTGAGCTGGCAACCTTCCAGATACCAGTGGAGTTCCTTCGCCAAAGAGCCACTACTACCAATACATCACTTTTGCATTCTGCCAGTTCACAAATTGCTCTTGAGGCTGTGCTGGGAGACACGGCGCGTATGAATGCGCCATCCTGGGGGAGCTGGACTACCTGTGCAACCTGAATTAGCTGCAGGTACCACCTTATGCTACCAGTAGTGACAAGGACACTAACAAAACTCAAAACTAGAGAAGAATCAGTCAGGAAGGATAAGGAGAGAGAAACTGTCTGTGGCCACCACCTGCAAAACCATTCCCTTTTTGGGGCTTGTCTTGCTGTTGCCCCTCCAGTGGACCTGATGTCCCAAATCGGTGAAGTTGATTCACAATCTCTTATGCTTCCTAACTGGACAGATTGATATCCCTGAAGCTTCACTGACCTGGTGTTAGACTGTGATGATTAAGTGTTCACTTCATTTTTTTTCAGCACACACACACACACACACACACACACACACACACACAGTATATATGTGTGTGTGTGTGTGTGTGTGTGTGTGTATGTGTGTGTATATATATATATATATATATATATATATATATATATATATATATATATACAGTGGAACCCCGGGTTACGAGTTTAATCCGTTCCAGAACCGAGGTCGTAACCCGATCTGCTCGTAAACCGAACAAATTTTCCCCCATTTAAAATAATGGAAATGAGATTAATCCGTTCCAGCCCTCCCAAAAAGTCCCCAAAATATCATACATAATGGAAAAAAACATGTTTTTAAATAAGAAACAAACATCAAAATACTGTATTAGTAAATATAGTTAAATAAAAGATAAACCAACTTAAGAAAATGTAATCTTACCTTGGCGGCAGATAACGGAGAGTTGCTGAGGAGGGAGGGAGGGAGGACTGGCTGCATTTTCGGCACCTTCACATCAAAAAAAACTAAAATTGCACTTTCTTAACTGTACGTACGTACATGAATTGTAAAAAAATAAACTTTCTTAACTTTAAACTTAGCCTAACACTTAACATTACGTACGTATGATTTTTTTTTTATGCTAATCATCTGTTTTTGCCTTTTTGGCTGCACTTTCGGCACCTTCACTTATAGCAGTTTCAGTTTTAGTACAAAGATACCTATGCAACGACGTTTGCTTTTGCCTGCTTTTTAAAAGCTTACGGAAGTGAGCCAAGCAGGTGTCATCATAATTTGCTGCAGAACGACTAGTTGCAACTTTTTCTGGATGTTTCTTTTCAATGAAACTTGTAACCTTCTCCCACATTCCCAGCACTTCTTTAATTTCACTTGTCGAAATTTCCTCTGTCTCGACCTCCTCCTCACTACCGTTGATCTCTTGCAGAGCCTCTGTACGTTGCATGTCCTGCAGCTCAAGCAACTCCTGTGTTGAGAGTTCCTCCTCATGTTCCTCGACAAGCTCGTTGATATCACCCTCGTCAACCTGCAGACCCATCGACTTGCCGAGGGACACGATTTCATGCACTGGATCTACGTCGGGCACGTTGGTCTCGGTCTCGGTATCAAGACCAAATCCTTCAAAGTCCCTCGCTGCAACCGCATCAGGCCATAACTTCTTCCATGCAGAATTCAGTGTTCTTCTGGTCACTTCTTTCCACGCCAGGTCAATCATGCGTAGGCATTGCACGATGTTGAAATGTTCTTTCCAGAACTCTCGGAGTGTTAGCTCCGTATTTTCTGTCACATCGAAGCATCGTTTGAACAGATGCTTCGTGTAGAGCTTTTGAAATTGGAAATGACCTGCTGATCCATCGGTTGCAGGATTGAAGTCGTGTTGGGTGGGAGGTAGAGGACTTTTATGAATTGATATTCTTCCCGGATGTTGTCTTGGAGACCGAGCGGGTGGGCTGGAGCATTGTCGAGGACGAGTAACGCTTGCAGAGGCAGTTTGTTTTCTTGAAGATACTTCTTCACCGCAGGTCCAAAGCAGAGATTTACCCAGTCGATGAACTGCCGCGTAACCCATGCCTTTGGATTGGCGCGCCACATCACTTGCAGTTTTTCTTTAAGAATCCTGTGAGTCTTAAAGGCTCGAGGATTCTCTGAATGATAGACTAGCAGTGGCTTCACTTTAAAGTCACCGCTAGCATTTGCACACAATGCAAGGGTGAGGCGGTCCTTCATCGGCTTATGTCCTGGCATCTTCGTCTCCTCTGCTGTGATGTATGTCCTACGGGGCATTTTCTTCCAAAAAAGCCCCGTCTCGTCGCAATTAAAAACTTGCTGGGGGATGTAACATTCTGCCTCGATGAGCTGCGCGAAACGTGTGATGAACTCGCCAGCTGCCTTCTGGTCTGCACTTGCTGCCTCGCCATGTCTTACGACAGAGTGAATGCCTGATCGCTTCTTAAATCTGTCGAACCATCCATGACTAGCCTTGAATTCTGGTTCTACTACATCCGTAGATGTGGATGGTTCTTTCTGCTTCAGGTCATTGTAAATGATGCGAGCTTTCTCGCTTATGACTGTTTCAGTAAGTATATCTCCTGCCAACTCTTTCTCTTTTATCCACAATAACAGCAGGTTTTCCATTTGTTCGTGGATAGCCGACCTTTGCTGTGTAATTACGGTCATGCCTTTTGCTACTTTTACACTCTTTATGGTCTCCTTTTGCTTTAGTATTGTGCATATCGTGGACGTACTGCGGTCGTAAATTTTGGCGAGTTCCATCACACGCACACCTCTCTCATGCTTTTCTATAATTTCCTGCTTCAACTCGACTGACAGCATCCTTTTCTTCTTGCTGCTGTCCTTTCCACTTCTTGCCTTCTTTGAAGACATGGTTAATGCCCAATATGTATGATATGGCTCTGGGTAGAAGGGGTAGAGGTTTCCGGGTAAGAAAGGCGAAGCGGAAACTAGCAGTGACGTTTCGGAGCTCGGCTCGTAAAATGGGCAAGCCTCGTAAACCGGGCAGAAATTTTGTTCGGATCGCGGCTCGTAAACCGAATTACTCGTATACCGAGCTGCTTGTAAACCGGGGTTCCACTGTATGTGTGTGTATGTATATGTATATATATATATATATATATATATATATATATATAAAATATTCACGGCATTCATAGTCTGAATCACAGTCTGATTGTATGGGTGGTTACCTACCAGGTAATGCTTGTGGTTGGTCAGCAAGTCGGCTAACATCCGCCACGGTGCCCTCTTTCAGTTGCGAGAAGCAGATCATAGATTCCCTCTCGGGAATCGGACGTCAGGGCTTGAGGCGAAGCCCCTAACGTTGCGCCACGGCGTGTGGTTCGTTCATTTGACAGTATGTAGATCGGGGTAATTACATTCACAGGAGTGCAGTGAGTGTGTACGCCTGATGAGCCCAGAATTAGGGCGAAACACGTGTCGCGTACTCTTTGCATTATTTGACAGTAAACTTTTTCATCCATTCTATGATCTGCTTCTCGCAACTGAAAGAGGGCACCGTGGCGAATGTTAGCCGACTTGCTGACCAACGACAAGCGTTACCTGGTAGGTAACCACCCATACAATCAAATTGTGATTCAGACTACGAATGCCGTGAATGTAATTACCCCAATCTACATGCTGTCAAATGAATGAACCACACGCCGTGGCGCAACATTAGGGCCTTCGCCTCTAGCGCTGATGTCCGAGGTTCGATTCCCGATCCTAGACATGAAATAACACCCTTTAGTCAAAAGTTTAAACTGTGCTCCATGACAAGACAGAGATGACCGTTCCATCTCACAATTAAAAGAATTAAAACATATCTTCCTCTTCAAAGGAGTACGCGTCAGGAGCAGATAATGTCAGAGAGAGACGGAGAGAGAAAAGCAAACAATCAAAAATCAATATGTGCTGTTCGGGCTTTCAAGTATGTAAAGCACCGTGTGGGTAGCATATCGTATATCATTGAGGAGTTTTATTTAATACGTAATATATGCTCTGGTTGGATAGCTTCTCAGCCATCTGCCAATAGTGTCCCTTGCATGAAATCAACTGGGCAAACCAACTGAGGAAGCATGTACCATAAATTAAAAGACCCATTGTCCGCAGAAATCCGTGAACCAGCAAAAAATCCGTGATATATATGTAGATATGCTTACGTTTAAAATTTGCGATGGAGTGAAGCCGCGAAAGTCGAAGCGCGATATAGCGAGGGATCACTGTGTGTGTGTGTGTGTATGTATATCTATCCATATATATATTAGTGCTGGGCGGTATACCGGTTCGTACCGAAAACCGTTTTTAATTTTTGTTATGATATGGATTTTTCTTATACTGCAACACCGGTTTAAATTGCCTAAACGATGTTCGGAACGTGGCGCAGCAGGAAATTGTTCAAGTGGGGACCTTTTTCACTGCTACACCGATAAATAGGTAGTGGTAGTGTAGGTATTGCGTGATGAAAATGGACAGAGAACATTCACGAAACTGAAGCTGTAGCTGACGATAACGTTGAACATGATGACACAGAAGAACTTTTGCCGAAAAAAAGGAGTCGCGTCCATTGCCTGGAGATACTTTGCTTTTAAAATGTCGGATGTGGACCATTTATGTTCAAATGTGTAAATACTGTTTCTATACTACTGGATAATACTGCAAGCCAAGTTGTACTTGTTTTATTTGTTTTCAATACAGTGTAATGTACCTGGGTACTGTGTAATAGTGTGACGACATGTTGACTTTATTCTCAACATTTTTACTTTATTCTTGCTGTTTATATCAAGATTGAATTTGACATGTTGACTTTATTCTCGTAATTTGTCATTAAAGTAGAACATCGTAAACTTCATTATAAAATGTATATTTAATTTACTAGATTTTCTCAAACCCCGTCATAAGTTATATAGCACATTAAATGCTTTGTGTTGTGTTCCCCGAGCCATGTTAAATCGGTACGTGCTTCTTAAACTGACTTCCTCTTGTACTGAGGAGGCGCCCGCAGCGATCGACGCACAGAATACACTCACTTCATGATATTCCTGCTCTCTGAACATTTAGAATGCTAGGATAAATACTTGATATAATTTTCATGATGAAATGCATGAAAGCATGTATTAATCATGTGGGGGCACGGCGGCGTGAAGGTTGCACTGCTGCCTCGCAGCAAGGGTGTCTCAGGTGTACCCTGCCTTGCATTTGCATGTTTTTCTGGTGGGTTTACTCGGCGTGCTTCAGTTTCCTTTCAAAGTCATGTAGGATGTGGGGTTTTGTTATGCTATATTGACCCTGCTAGTGTATGTTTTGCTCGTATTCACCCTGCGATGTGCTGGCGACTCATTCAAGGATGGGCGCAACCCTGAATGGATGGCATAATAAAACATGTATTATTTTTAAATAGATATTTTTAAAGTTCTGAACACTCTGTGGGCTAAGTTTATAACTAGTTTTAATTTCACAAAGACATTTATCGTGTGGTGATTGGTTATGTGGAGAAAGAATAAGGAAGGATAGGAAGTGGGGTTTTGGCACGTCAGATAGAGACCGCACGCGTGCAATAAAGAAAGCCTGCTCACAAGAACATCCATTGAATTCTGTGTTCGTATCTCCGACCACCAGATCACAAACCCAACATTTACACAATATTTAAGTTAAACCTTTGTGATACCCATTCATACATCCAGTTTTTCGGAGCCTCGTCACACCTGCCATAAAGTTCTCTACACTGAACATACACCTGGGGACCCTTACTGCAAGGGAGCAGCACTACCGCCTCACTACCATGCATGTTTAATACCTGGTTTAATGCATTTCATCATGAAAATATCATCAGGTATTTATCTTAGCATTCTAAATTTTCAGAGAGCAGGAATATCATGAAGTGAATGTATTCTGTGCAGTGATCGCTGTCTCCTCTTAGTGCGGAGGAAGTCAGTTTAAGAAGCGTAGTGATTAACAACTGGGTTGGGGAACACTTAACACAAAGCATTTAATGTGCTGCATTAACTTGTGACGGGGTTTCAAAAATCTAGTAAATTAAACATTGATTTTAGGATGAAGTTTAGTTTACGACATTCTACTTTAATTATAAAATAAACTATGAGAATAAAGTAGAAATGTCGACTTTAATCTCGACATATAGTTTGTTTTTTTCTTCCCTGTGTCCGTATTTTTTTTTTTTTCCTCACCGTGGCCCTAATATGATTCCGTAGGGCTATACCACAAATAGCATTATAAATGCAAGTTACAGTTTTATGCATATAGCTTAGCTTGAAGCAAGGTCCATATTAATGCAGTTTGCGCAAATGATGGTTCAGTTGGTAAAGATGTCATCACCAAGTTGCACTCGTTTTATTTTATTTTAATTTGGTATATATATATATATATATATATATATATATATATAATATATATATAAATTATATATATATATATATAAATTCTCTAAGCCGCCGCCACCAGAGCGGGCAAGACACCCATGAAAGCACGCAGGAAGGAGCCACGGCCACCAACTCTAAGACCATCGGATACGACGAAAACTCGCAGAGCCACGCCCACCAACTTGGGCGCGACGCCTCGGAAAACATGGTGTCATTTCTGTTTGTCTGTGCTACAGTCCACATGCAGCTCTGAGCCACATTGACTTTTCGGTTACGATGCACGACCACGTGCAACATCGCAAACTGTTTTACACGTTACATACAGCATTCGCATCCACGACAAACATGCGTCTTCTTAGATGGTCCTTCAGGAACACGGAAAACGTTTCCCCGCCCACCAACACTCCTTATTCCCCGGCCCGTGTCCATCCTCGCTCTCTAGGCATTCCCCCTGCTTGCTCATGTGCCCGGATGCTACAACTCACTGACCACCCCGTAAGTCGCTTTCATCTGTGTCTAGGAGTCCACATGCACCTCTGAGCGATGTTGACTTTTCATTATTCTTTTCGGTTACGACACCCGACCGCGTCCACCATCGAAAACCATGGGAAAGGAACAACGAGGCCCCGCCCAGAAACTCTACCCCTCCTCCCACGTGATAGAGAACGCACCTCAGAGCACTGCCCGCCAACTCGTACAGCTCATCAAACACATACTCACTCGCTTTGGTCTGTGCTGCGGTCCAAATCCAGCTGTGAGCCATGTTGACTGTTCATTTGCCCTCCATGGCTACCGCTTCAAATGTATTTCATGGAAACAACACTTAAGCCGCTGCCAGAGCAAGCAAGACATTCATGAAAGCACGCAGGAAGGAGCCACGCCCACCAACTCTAAGACCATTGGATACGACGAAAACTCACAAAGCCACGCCCACCAACTCGGACGCAGCAACTCGCATCACAGGGCGTCATTCACGTTCGTCTCTGCTAGACTTCACATGCACCTCTGAGCCATGTTGACTTTTCATTATTCTTTTCGGTTATGACGCATGCACCACCATCGCAAACTGTTTTACATGCCATGGTCTTAGAGTTGGTGGGCGGGTCTCCATGACTTGCTCTTGCGAGCAGGATGTTTTGAGAATGAGGGTGGACGCGGCAGGACCATGTAAGAAGAGGCATGTTTGTCATGGATGTGAATTGCTGAATGCAGCGTCTAAAACAGTTTGCGAGGGGTGTCCCACGGGATCCTTAAAACAATCCTTTAAAACTGAGGTTAAAACACAATGAAGGAAGCATTCTTTAAAAACCAATAAGCCCTGTGCCTCCATTTCATTAGCGTCTCGCCTGCTTCACCGATGCAGGCCCTGCAACAGTTGAGATGCTCTCTCAGCAGCTGACCTTCTCTGTGCCTGACTCCACTATAGGCTGCAACAAAATTATGAAAGTATAGGCGCATTTTGTTTCACACAAGCTATGTGTGTGGGTGGGTTGGTGTTAGTTAGTTAATTAGTTACTCGAAGGATTTCAAGATTTAATATGCACAAGCGGTAACACTGCAAAAGCAGCCCAAACCAGGAAAGACGGCTGGCAAAAAGTGGCCGACAAATTAAACGCGTGTGCATTGTACTTACTGAAAGCAGCGTTACGGATTTTGCAAATGTTCATTTTTTTCCCTCTGCTTCAAAAAACATTTAAAAAGCGGCGTGATTATGCGGCGTATACAACGCCGCGGGTTGGTATGCAGCGTGTAAAACAGTTTGTTTGTCGCGGATAATTTGCCTTTTACTATTACACGAAGACAATTTCCTGTTAATACTTTGTTACATTGATATAGCGGTGTTCTCAGTATTCAAAGCGCTATCCACACAGGGAGGAACTGGGAAGCGAAACCACAATCTTCCACAGTCTCCTTACTGCAAAGCAGCAGCACTACTACAGCGCCACAAGGCAGTTAAAGAATACACCGGGCTCGATTTTGTTTTCACTTATGTTTACAGAGATCGGTTCGTAGATAGCATTGTTGCAATGTTACTTTTCTTGGTGGCTTATTACATTACGGATGTTTCACATGTTCATTTTTTCCCCTGTGCTTAAAAGACATTAACAAAGTGTTTCTCAACTGTGACTCCGGAACATCTCAGTACGCAAGCTATATTAAGCGTCAACAACGAAGACTCTCTACACCTTAATCTACAAGTACTGACACTTATCCCTACCGATGAAGTAACTTTCACCAGCGTGGCCTTCTTCGTCACAGACGATCCCGCTTTCAGTCACGGACAATTATATGTTGCTCTCTCCAGAGGTCTATCTTTTCATTCACTCACAGTGGTATCCACAAACCCACCCCATTTGGACAACTGTGTCGTTCAGGAAGTGTTCACCCATCAATACATAATTATGCGGCATATGCTACGCCGCGGGTTGGCTAGTCAGTAATAATACTATTATTTATTTTATTATTACTATTTGTTTAAATATTATGCAGTTTAATGATGGTACAGTTTAAAAAGTCACTTTAACGTGTCAGTGGAAAGAGATTGTTAACATTAACAGAAAGTGTAGTTGGTTTACAAAAAACTCTATTCCTTTTCTAAGACATGTTCAGTGCAATACAACTTTTGACAAACACTTCTGGATATTTTACTAAGTCTAAATGCCTCTTTGGATGGTTGAAAATATGTTGTCAAAATTATAGTTTAAGTTTTTGCAAAATTTGTTCAATAAAAAGGTTCTATATTTTGACTGCATCTGTCATGCAATGTGATTCCTTCTCTTCATTAGTGCCACCTCTTGAAAACTATCACTTTATGGGGCCATGCAAACCTGTATTGATACTTGTGTGCACATTAAAATGTTTGTTTTTTTTTTGTACAATGCTCTTGACAGTGGAATAGGTTAATTTTAGCCAGTAATTGCAGTGGAAAATGTGGTTAACATTCACTCATGCATGGGGGGAAAAAAATACCGTTGAATTCCGTGAAACCGGGATAATTTAGAAAAATACCGTGATATAGACTTTTGGTCATACCGCCCACCCCTAATATATATAATATATATAATCATCTTCGGCTGCTCCCGTTAGGGGTTGCCACAGCAGATCATTTTCTTCCATATCTTTCTGTCCTCTGCATCTTGTTCTGTTACACCCATCACCTGCATGTCCTCTCTCACCACATCCATAAACCTTCGCTTAGGCCTTCCTGTTTTCCTCTTCCCTGGCAGCTCTATCCTTAGCCTCCTTTCACAATATACTCGGCGTCTGTCCTCTGCACACGTCCACACAATACAATTTCACTTCTCTGGCTTTGTCTCTAAATCATTCAACTTGAGCTGACCCTCTAATGTCCTCATTTCTAATCCTATCCATCCTCGTCACACACAATGCAAATCTTAGCAACTTTAACTCTGCCACCTTCAGCTGTACCTCCTGCTTTTTGGTAAGTGCCACCGTCTCCAACCCATATAACATAGCTGGTCTCACTACCGTCCTGTAGATTTTCGCTTTCACTCTTGCTAGTACCCGTGTGTCACAAATACTCCTGACACTCTTCTCCACCCATTCCACCCTGCCTGCACTCTTTTTCACCTCTCTTCCAAACCCCCATTACTCTGTACTGTTGATCCCAAGTATTTAAACTCATCCACCTTCGCCAACTCTACTCCCTGCATCCTCACCATTCCCCTGACCTCCCTCTCATTCACACACATGTATTCTGTCTTGTTCCTACTGACCTTCATTCCTCTCCTCTCCAGAGCATATCTGCACCTCTCCAGGGCCTGCTGCACGTAAAGGTGATTCATCTGGTCATCATTCAAATATGTGGCATCACAAGCTGAAACAGCCATAGTCGACAGCTGTCACATCATCACGCATTCATGGGTAGTTTTTTATTTCAGAATCAGCTCCACAAAACCTTAACAATGAAACCTTTTTTTGTTTTGTGTTCACCCATGTGCCACCCTGTAACTCCAAACGTTGAGAGCACTTTTCTAGAATTCCATTACAGACCAATAAAATGACAAATTGGGAAAATGCCACTTAATTGTGACCAGTTACAGAATACTGCAATTTGTCACCAGGAGTCTCTGTGACACCAGAATAACAATATGCAGCACTTGGTATGTATGGTTGTAGCAAATTAAAAACAATGACAACAAGGGTTTGCCTGAAAGCAAAATCCACTGCTGTACCATTCTTGGCTGGAGTATGCTGTGCTTTCATCTAAAACAACTTGCAAATAACATTTTATTGATTTGTTGGTAAAACCAAAGTAATTACGAAAGGTCAGAGGTGTTCTAAGGAATAAAAATACCCCTTTTAAGAAGTCTGCTCTCATTTCAGTCACCAGTTTATTCAAGAAGTAGGTTGCAACTTGCATATGAATAAAGTATACCAAATAAAAAGAAGCACTCAGCTTCCATATCTGTACTCAGATCAGCAGATAAGACACAGGAAAGATGGACTGTCAGCATGAGCACACAGCTTGCATATCGGTGCAACTCTGAGTAACTGCTGTATTTTTGCATACACACTGAAAGTAGTCTGAATAAATATGAAATTAACCAAGTAAGTAAAATGCAGTGGTCGGCAGCATTAAAAGTCTCGCTTAAGGATCTCAAATAAACTGCCTCTTATCTCATCATGACAGCACTTCTTCAGAGAGTAACGTCAGAGGCTACTTTTGAAATTCTGTTTTGACAGATAAAATGCAATAGCTCTGTTAACCATTAATATTGACCACTGATATGAATCATCTTAAATTTATTTTTAAGCTAGCTTTAATAAGAAAGCACAAACATTCTTCCATTAAGAGAGTAGAGTAGTGCAGTGGTTAGCACTCCTGAGCCACAGCTTTCAAGGTTTAATTCTCAGCCCGGAGTTGGCACTTTCTCCTTAACCATATGTGACTTCTACATGCGCTCCAGTTTCCTCTCCTTTTGCAAAAATGTGGTGGTTCTAAATTAGACACATTTTCTAAATTGGCCTTGTAAGACTGAATGTGAGTGTGTGCTTGGCTGTGCCCTGTTATTGATTCATTGCTAGATATTTTTTGAAGCATTTATTATTATTGTCATGATAGAAGATCAAGTTCTAGCTCCACTCAACTCCCAGTGATGGGATCTAATGTGTGTGTGGTTTTTTTTTTTTTTTTAAACATGTTTTGCAGAGTAATTAGTTAACTAAAAGTCCTCAATGACAGTGCATTACAGAGAGGATGTGCAAATTTGTTCATGATGGCACAGTTTTGTTTTAATTCTCTCCTATGACCTCCAGGAGGTCCAAAGTGCATCCTATAACTGAGTTTGCCCTTTTAATTAGTTTGTTAATTCGGTGGGCCTCTGTTAAAGTGATACTACCAGTTCAGTACATCACACTGTAGAAAGTGACACTGATCATCACAAAGTTATAGAAGATGTGAAGGATGTCACTTCCCATATTAAATGAACACCGTCTCTTAAGGAAAAAGAACCTGCCCTTTCTTATATAGTTCCTCTGTATTACGAAACCAGTCCAGGCTGTTATTGAGTACTTGTAGCAGTGCACCACCACAATATCCACTCCCTGAATTGAGACTGGATATAGTGGCTCTCTGGTGTGGCAAAAGTCAATAACCAGTTGTTGAGTTGATGACAATACTCTTTGCACCAAGAAGCAAATTTCTTCACCTGACTCCACTTCTCTGTCCCATCTCCTTTATCAACAAACCCAATAAGTGCAGAATCATCTGAGAATTTCCACAAGTGACATGACCTGGGGCTTCATGCATAACGCCATGCATAGAATTCACACTAAAACATGGCGTACAGACAAAAGTGTAAAGTGCATATGCACAAAAAAAATCCAGATGCATAAATCTATGTGTACGCCAACTTCCACGTTCTTCTGCTACATAAATCCCGGTCAGCGTGAAAAGTAACGCATGTGCACGCGCCTGCTGCCACTCCCCAACTTCTCCCAGAATCACGCCTCTTTGAATATGCAAATCAATATAAATCGCCCTTAAGATCAGCATTCTGTGAAAAGACAATGGCAAAAGCACGGAGAAAAATAGAAGAATTTCAGCGAATACCAAGTGGAGGCAAGGAAAAACGTACTATTTGTTGGTTTAAACAACAAAAGGATGTTGATTGAGTGACATAGTGTCGGAGAAACTTGAAAGCTCAAGTTCTCAAAGTCACAGTGCCCCGAAATAAAAAAAGTTGTCAGATATCAAAGTCGCAGTGAAAAGGTGAGTCGTAGCCCACTGTCTGAGTGTCATATGGAAGCTTTTTAGGGTTCAGAGAAAAGAAAAAAAATAGGGACACAGTGGGGAAAAAAGCTTGAAATGTCAACTTTAATCTCGAAATTTCCACTTTATTCACGTAGTTTGTTGTTTTGTCTTGGTAGAGTAATATATTGCTCTTCTTTCCCCTATTGTATTATTAATATATAGCCTTTGTCAGAATGCCTAATCTCACAGACTTACCACTGTTTATAAGGTATTATTGTATATAACTTATCCCCACCTTACCTTCTATACTGTATCTATAACCTCAGGCAATTAGATGTAGTAAAAAGACAAGCAGAAGTTAAGTTACACATAAGATAATGTGTTATTGATAATATTCAGAAATAATAACAATATGCAAAGTACATTTGAATATTGGCAACCATACTGTAGCGCTGCCACATAAAGATAATGTTTTCTGCTGTCGATCGGTTGTTGGGGGGGGGGGGCAGTCTTCCGACAGAGATTGACAGCGGTGAACCAGAGGTGGAACTTCCGGTTTGTTCGAGGAGTAATTTGTGTGGACACTTTTTGTGACTGAAGACAGAGAAGAAAATTAAAATTAGTCAAAACCTTTTATTGATACATACCAGACTAGGGTAAAATGTCAGAGAAACACAGTCCTAGGACACCGCGCTTCATCTGCCTCGAGCGCAGATGTCCTTGTTCTTTTATACCTTTCTAATCTCCTGATCGTTGACCACGTAAGCAAAAAATAGCGTCCTGACTCATTGTACTTTTCCAATTTTGTAAAGTCATTACCCTAAAGGTATATTTTCTTGTCACACACATCATCAAAAGAAAACTTCCAGAAAGTATACATGCTTCTTGTCACGTACGCAAAACACAAACAAGTTTCATCATTCTGTCCTATTTTCTGTACACACATACATTTTGTTCAATTACATCTTTTTATGTTTTCACACTCCTCCCTTTTTGAACAAAATGATGTGGGCAATATAATTCTATCTTGAAATGGTTGATGAAGGGGAAAGGGAAGAGAAAATGGAAGAAGCTATACGAGACATGCGCTCCTCATGTAGCATATATGCCCTTTCCATAGAGGCGGTAAAGTACTTAGATATTATATAGCGAAACAAAGGGATAATACAACAACCAACCAGGAGGAGGAGACAAAATGTCACAACCAAAGAAATGAAAACAGATCTTATCCATTGTCCCCAGGATCCGAAGGAGGATGTAAACCACTGATCCCAAGGATTTGTAATGCCAGAATTAGTGGAAAGTTCTTTAGAGAGAGCAGTGAGGCCTGCCAATGCACGAGTTATTGATCCATCTGGCGCGGTATTATTTGGAATATATGTACAACAAGCATCACCAAACATAGCACAGACACCTCCCTTTTTCGCAAGTAACATGTCCAAGGCTAGACGATTTTGCCAAGTCATCAGAGAAGTACGATCAAGCTGTTCATGTATGCCTTCAATAGCGTCTTTGGTGAAGTTAAGGAAACGTTGTTGGTTATAATAAAGGTAATTAATCCAGTCTACATTCTTATTAATAGTAATTTGGGGTATGATAGATTCAAAACCGGCAGCAACTTGATCCCTAGCTTTAAATCTGTCTGGGACACCCCTAGGGACTCCAATAGCATCTATGTATACTCCAGGGCCATGTAAGGAGATATTAGTAGGCGTATGGAAAAGGGAGCGGGTATGTCGGAAATAAAAAGGAGGTGTGGAATAATATGGGGAGTGAGAGGGAGGTAAGGATAGAAGTCTAAAAGGCATAACTAATTGGATTGGAGCACAGGTACCAGACCAATTAGGGGGAAGGGTGGCAAATAATTTGGACCTACGACACATCCACCAAATATCTGATCTAGGAGTGGTTTGGGAGAGAAGAAAGGAAGACAGAACGGTGTTCAGAGAAAAGTTAACCTGAAAAGTTGAGAACAGAAAGAAAATGGTAATTCTCCTACCCATGTCGTTCCATAAGATTTGAAACATGTATAATTTCCTTCGTGAGTTTGAAACATAGGGGTATCCATGTGACGGGTGGGGGGAAAAAGAATAGATAGATTAGAACACTTTGAACCAGAGAGGGGTTTCTTGGAAGTAGTGAATAAGTACAGAAGGCAGGGCAACCCCACGGGGTCAGAAATGTTAGATAATGGGAAAGGGACTGTAGCTAAATGGGGACGGGCTGCAGCGCACGCATAACAATGAGAGAGAACCCACTGCAACCATCTATTCTGATCCCCATAACCAGTTTCTACTGAAAAAGTGGATGAAAGGGTGGAAATATTCATAATCTTAACAGGAGAAAAATCTGAACCAAAAGTTGGGGAGATGGGTGTGTGTGCCAGAGAATGAGGGGTGTTAGTAACAGGATTGTCAATCTTAATTAGAAATCTCCCTAAAGGGTCTGTTCCAGATACATATGCCCCTAATACATAAATACCTGAGTCATGTAAAGAGGGGTTCTTCAAAGTAATGATCAAGGGGTTACAATGGTTGTCAGCACATTCATGAGAGGCATGTCCTTTTATGATAGAAAACCGATTTTTCAAACCGTATTTTTGGGCCTCAAAAGGTTGATAACCCCAGTCCTCGGTTCCAGTGTTAGCAAAAACCCATTGCCAGTTGTCGCAGTCACTTCCCCTCATACACACGTATTTGTCAGATCCGGTCCACTGGGCTTGTCGACCAGTCCCACAGTTGATAATAGAGCAGAAATCAAACTGCACTGATGTGGTAATTCCTAACGGGAAAGTCAAGGTGACCAGGGCAGTAGACAAGGGAAAAGAAAAGCATAGTAGCACAGCAATCAAGGGTGCCATCTCTTGCAATGTGAGGCGTGAATCCAGGCAGGCAGTCCTTCAACTTTCACGGCGTGTGGTGTGGATAGAAGAATTTGGAATGGTCCTCTCCACCTAGGCTGATGCCAGTGTTTCCTTCGAGTATCTCGAACCAGGATCCAGGTGCCCAAAGGAATTGGTAAATCCTTGGAAAGGGGGCTGGTCCTCCAGGCTTGATTAACCTGCTGGTGGATTTCCTTCAACGAGGTTCGCAAACCTGCAAGACTAGAGAGAAGATCATTGTCCACAGTATGCAAATTCACATTACAACCATGCCAACGGGCATGGGACGTCCGGTCAGAATCTCAAACGGCGATAGTCCCAGTTGTCGGTGTGTCCGTCCCCTTAGTCCCATTAAAGCTAAGGGTAGTGCATCCGGCCATGATAAATTAGTTTGTTCACAAATTTTTTGCGAGTTTAGCTTTTTAAAGTGCCATTGCATCGCTCTACGATGCCTCCGCTTTGGGGATGATATTCACAATAGCCAGGTGGTTAATTCATTTATCTTGGAATAATCTCTTTAATTAGTGCTTTAGCTACTGTTTTGGCATCGCTGTGTTTTGAAGGGAAAGCCTCTATTCATCGGGAGAACACATCGACAATCACAAGACAATATCGGTACCCTTTAGACGGGGTTAGTTCAATGAAATCCATTTGGAGGTGTTCAAACGGACCCATTGGATTAGGGGTAACGGCGGGGACTTACCTGGGTACCTTTTCCCACATTAAACTTTTGACATATTGCACAGCATCTGCAAAATTGCTCTGCATATGTAGAGAAACCTACAGCTTCCAATGTTTTTCAACATCTCGAACCATGGCATCTCTTCCTGCGTGATCGAGGCCATGGGCGATTTTTGCCATTCCTGGGAAAGAGGCTTTTGGGGAGAAAAGGTTTGTTAGTGTGTTTATGAGTCCAGACTCCATCAGAGAGGGACCCTTCTTTGGACCATTTTCTCCTTTCGATATCCGTGGCTGCACTCTGTAAAGAAATAATTTGATTATCAGGGTCCTGGTCATTTCTCTGTTGGAATAAAGAAATTGGTGTGTTATTATATGCAGCCTCTTTAGCAAAGTGGTCAGCTAATTCATTTTCTTTGCTAACAGGATCCTGTGTGAGCTATCATTTAACAATCGCTAGCTTCGATGGTTTGGTTATGGCTTCTAAAAGGGATTCGATCAATTTTCTGATGTTGGATGGGTTTGCCAGTACTGGTCTTAAATCCCCTTAGTTTCCATAGTGCTCCATGATCATGGCAGACTCCAAAAGCATACCTGGAATCTGTATAAATTGTTACGATCTTCCCTTCGGACAGCTGACATGCTCGAGTGAGTGCTATGAGTTCAGCTGCTTGTGCACTTAGCTTGATGAAATTCGATTTGCTTCCAGCAGGCGGTCCCCTTGGACCACTGCGTAACTGGTTGAGGGTGCTCCATTTTTCAATTGTAACATTTGACAAAGTACAGAGTACATTCTGATACTCATAGGGATCCCTTTAATACACTCTATAACACACAAAATCACCCAAACCATTTTCAACACACTTCACCCCAGTATTATTCTATATTTACACTATATTTGGAAACAATGCAGCAAAGGAAACAGAAACAAATGGACTCTGAAGAAAAGCAAGTTCCACTCTTCAGGACAAACAAACATAAAACAGCCTCTCATGATGTTAGCTGGTGTTAACACAATCCTGCTCAGCTAAACGGCGCCGGTTTCCAGATCAAGGAGGCTCCGTTGGCGAACTGAGTCAGCGACAACAAGGAAAAAACTTCCGTGGCGATCCAATCCTGCGACAACAAGGACAAATCCAACTATCGAGAAACCACACGGTACGATACCACAGCAAGACCGCATTCCCAGAAAAAGGCTACAGTCACAGAGAATATTAACTCAATGCACAACTTTAAATACACACGTCACAAGAAAAAAGAAAAGGACAGAAGAAATTTCATGAGAACTACATCCGTGCTTGCTAATACAGCTTCTGTTGTTGCAGCCACAGCACGAAGACACGGAGGAAGTGCTGCGGCCACTGGATCCAGTTTTTTAGAAAAAATAAGTCACCGGTCTTTGTTTTATCTCCATGTTGTTGCGTCAGTACTGCATTCATAAATCCCTGCTTTTCGTCCACAAACAAAGTGAATGGACGAGAATGATCAGGCAAACCTAGCACGGGCGCAGATAAAAGAGTAGCTTTGAGGTCACAGAGAGCCTTCTCAGCCAGTTGTTGTAACGGCTGTGCTCTTTCAGTAAAATTTAGAACCCACTGTCTGCAGTAGCTGTAATGCGATCGCTAGAGAGAGCTCTTGTTCCATACGTAATGTCATGACCTAGATATGTTACAGTTGTTTTGATTAGCTGCAGCTTAACCTTAGAAACTTTATGGCCATTTTTCCTCCAGAAACAGCAACAATTTCTGAGTATCAATTGTACAATTTTCTTCCATAGCGCTACATATCATTTCCATCTACATACTGTTTCAATGTACTACTTCCGGCCAGACGCCTTCTAAATTTTGGGCAAGAGCTTAACCATAAACACAAAGGGCTTCTCTGTATCCCTGAGGCATGACGGTCCATGTCTAACGGCGGTACCGCGTTTGACGAGATCGGGATGTACGGCGGAGATGCCAGCCTCTGTTTCGGGAGACAAAGGATATTGGGCACGGTGCGGGCGGAAGGAGGATTTCGGGTGGATCACCAGAGGCTCACAGTGGGCTATCCTTTGAAACACTACTTTAGTTATTAAATGGTCAGGAGTATCAAAAATACCTGGAGTAACTTGTAACCAGTCTGTTCTTTTAAGGCATTTTTCCACCCATGGTCCTATTTCCCCCCATTTAACAGTGTGTGATTTGGCTAAGGAAAATATGAGGCACTATGCTGCCAAGATAATATTTATGCTGTGAGCATGTAAGATGAACAGAAGCAGCTGCCTTTGTGGATGAAATAAAAACACAGTAGATGTGAAGGGTTTCGGGGCAAGTACCAGAAGTAAGGAAAGATTCTAGCCAGATGGTGTCTACTTCTATAGGGAAGTATTGGGCAGTACAGTGTAAAATGTCAGGGGCCTGTAAATTGGGAAAGAGACAAAGGGAAAAAGAGTGTAGGGCTTTGAGGAGAATGGTGTGTGGGGAAATATCTAAAGTCCATGCTGCAAAAGAGGGTTTGGGGTAAGGGGTAATTTGACACAACAACTTTGGGGTTGAACAAGGTATGTCCGCCAGGACGTGACTGGACTTGAAGAGGTTTTGATACTTGAAGAAGGTGAGGTTGTCCAGAAGCAGTAAGCACAGTAACAGTTTCGTTCGAGGTAGGGACCTTTGCCAGCGAGCGAGTGGCACCAGTGTCGATTAAGAAAACAGTCTCAGTGCCATCAACGAACAATGTCAGTAAAGGATCAGTCTCTGAATTATGGGTGAGCAAAGGTAGTTGAAAAGAGTGGCTGGAGGTCCCAGCGTTTTCCTATGGCCAGTATTGTTAGTCAGGGGTGTCAGAGAAAACAGGTGGAATAAGGGGAGGTGGGGGCTGTTGCTGTCTGTGAGGGCACTCCCGACGAAAATGTCCAGTTTCACCACAAGCGTGGCAAGAGTAGGAATTAACATTGGGATTAAAGGGAGAGGGAATAAAAGGATTCTTAGTGTGGTCAACAGGAGGAGCTCTAAAACCACCTCGTCCTCTTCCTCGTCCTCGTCCCCTTCCTCTAAAGCCATATCCTCGACCTTGGTCAGGAGCATTCCTGGTATAATAGTTCATCTGTGCTGCCAATAATTTGGCATGAGAGTCCGATTCGGCATGTTCAGCATGTCGTTTGACTTCATCAAACGTGGCACTTTCCCACTCAATACAGGAAGTGCGGACCTTGTTTTGTATATCAAGGCGCAAACCGGAAACAAAAGGTGGAACTGCAGCTCGGGTGCGGTCATCAGCATTTCCCAAGCCCGAGTGATTAGCCATAAGGTCTTGAATCCTATGTGCCCATTCATCAACCGTCTCGTCTTTCTTTTGTTTTGCAGCAGAAATAAGGGACCAGTCCGTTCCTTTTTTATATTTTTCTGCAATATTTTGTCTCAACGCCTCCCATTGTGGGTTAAAATCGCCTTCTCCACCTATCCCCTGTCCTCGAGTTAAAGCTGGGTTCCATACCCATGGAACGTCATTGCGGACACCCCTGCTAACAGTGGCCCATGTGGTCCCAAGCTTTCGACAAAGTACCTGGGTCCATTCAGCAGCATTAGGCTTATACATGCTATCTAACTGATCAAGTTGTTCAACAAATTTTAGTCCTCCTACTTCCTTTGGATCTGGAAGTGCATTCACGACATCTTTTAGTTCTTGGATGTCCCAATTCCGATTTATCATAACTGTTGTGGGATTTTGGGGTCCAGCTGGATGGGCAGGGTTATAATGGGGATTGGGAACTTCTATTAAAGGGCAAGTAAGTGAAGGTGAAGGATCAGAAGAGAAAAAAGTTGGAGCTGGTTTGTGAGTGGAGGTTTGACTTCGAGTGCATTTGGAGACGGGGGTTTGTCTAGTACAGGGTGGGTCATCACGATGGGTTGAGGGGTCATAGTGATCTGTGCCTGGGGAATCATCAGGGGAAACTTCTGCTAGTTGTAGTGCAGGGGGGGGCAGTCGGAATAGGGGATAGAGGAGGGGATAATAGAGGTGCCTGAGGTTGGTTCTGAGGAGGGGAAAAAAATAATAGGATAAATCTAAACCTGTCTTCTTTTCTATAAATTTTCTAGGAGACCCATTTTTACGGGGCGTCTGTTGATCCTCCGAAAATAATTCTTCCAGCATTAATGATTTTGATCCCCCTGTGCGGCGATTAACAGGCTTACTGTTATAAGTTCCCATTATGTTCCCTTGCCCTCCCGGGTTCTGTATTTAATTTTCCAACTATATACTGATTCGCCTAATCCCTTGTACGTATGAATCAGCGAGGCATTAAGTGTGCCACTCACTAAACCTAACTGTTCCCTTCTTAGTTTCAAGGGGAGACACCTAACTATCGGTCCAACTCCAGTTCCCAGGAGAACACGGTATTGTTGCTTATTCCGTATGTAGATTTATTTATTCCTTCCTAACAGCAATCCTGCAATCTGTGCTCTTTTCGGTTTATATTTCCATACCACCCCGTTACTCGTCCCGTTAGCCTGTCCGCTCACATCCCCGGATTCCAGCTCAGGTGACTTCGTGTCCGATTCGGTTCAGCAGAATACTACATCAATACGTCCAGCCGAGTCTAGGATATGGGTGAGGCCAGTATCCTTTCGTCAGACCTTTCGTATGCGTCAAACTGCTTGGGTCAAGTCTCCATCACCTTAAGCAACCCGTTGAGATATGAGTATGACTAGACGGTCAACAGGAAACTCGCCCTCCCGTTATTTAGAAAATAAAAAATATTCGGAAATCCCCCGGTGCTTACCCCAGTCTGGAAGTGTGCAAGCTCTGTCTGGAAATCCGTTCAGTCACTGTGGATGTAGCAAAGAGGAGACCAGGGACTCCTCACGCAAGAACTGTTTCAGGACAGGGCAGTCCTAACTTTTGCCGGAGCTGCATGCTCTGCTGCCGGAGTACTCAAATTGACGGCAGTCCGCTGGTAAGACGGATCACTGAAATGGTCTCGCTGGAGGAGTCGACCGGCCGTCTCTTGCCCCACGTCCGGGCGCCAAAAACTGTGGACACTTTTTGTGACTGAAGACAGAGAAGAAAATTAAAATTAGTCAAAACCTTTTATTGATACATACCAGACTAGGGTAAAATGTCAGAGAAACACAGTCCTAGGACACCGCGCTTCATCTGCCTCGAGCGCAGATGTCCTTGTTCTTTTATACCTTTCTAATCTCCTGATCGTTGACCACGTAAGCAAAAAATAGCGTCCTGACTCATTGTACTTTTCCAATTTTGTAAAGTCATTACCCTAAAGGTATATTTTCTTGTCACACACATCATCAAAAGAAAACTTCCAGAAAGTATACATGCTTCTTGTCACGTACGCAAAACACAAACAAGTTTCATCATTCTGTCCTATTTTCTGTACACACATACATTTTGTTCAATTACATCTTTTTATGTTTTCACATTTGCATAAAACGCGCCGTTTTAAAGAGAGAAGGGAGGAGAGAGAAGAAAGGAAAAGAAAAGCATTGGATAACAGTAAAGGCAGATCAGCTTCTGCTCTGGCCATGGGAAAAGCCTAGGAGCTCCTATCAGTCTTGTCAGAAGGTGGATGGTCTTCTCTTTAGTACCTGGGAATCGATCGTTCTGCTATTACCTACAGACTCGGGTGAGCTATCAAAACGGACTTACTTTACTTTAATCATGGCGCAAGTCTGACTGTATGTCTTTTATGACGAAGTGGAGATTGGATATATAGTCTGCTATTTTCAGGACTATCTCTGGAACCGGAATGGGGGGAATGAATACTGTTGATGTGTACATACATGTATATATGTGTGGCGCTGCAAATTAAGGGTTACTTAGGTTCGGGCGGGGCGATCCATGTGTAAGGGATTGTTTTTCTATTTGTTGTTTGTTTGATGGACTGCAAGGATAAATATGGACTATGGTGTGCAGTGACCTATAAATGCATTGATATTAATGGATTGTTTTTATTAGTATAAAGGCTATACGGGTAATTTATTAAGGTGTGATATTGGCCTATCCTTTTATCATCTGCCTTTAGCTAGGTCAGAATAGTGGTAGCAATAATCTCAGGCTAGTGCTCGAGACGAAGTGTTACAATACAACCTGATTAAATGGTGATGTGTAGTTTCAGGTGGCACACAGACTCGTACTTACTTAAATGTCTCTAGTTAAGGCATCATTGATGCTCAGCTTTCAGCCACATGTCTGTTCAAAATGGCTGCTAAACTGTGCTATTCATTGTGTTGTCTTCATCATCACAGGTTAGCAAGAGAGATGCCTCTTTCAGATGTTGGTTAGTAAGAGAGAGATACTTCTACATCATCACAGGTTAGCAAGAGAGAGAGATTGTGAGGTTAAACACGTACATTTATAGATGTTCTATCCAACCCCTAGAGCCAATAGGACATTCCAAACAGCCATACCTCAGACCAATGAGGGAATAGAACATCTTAACACCTGCCCCCAAACCATATGTTAAAGTACACCTTAGCCTACTTGCGGGGGTAGAATGACTTTAGCAAAGAAACACTCGCCAAACTGGTTTAAGACGCATCCCCCAAATCCTGTCGTAAAATTCAAACAAATCCTTTCCTTGGGGGGGGGGGGTAAACACTAAATTACATTGCTTTGCCAAAATTATAAATAAGGACATACAAAACTTCAAGTGTTATGCAAAATCTTGCATCACAACATTTGTTTTGTCATTAAAGTAGAACATCATAAACTTCATCTTAAAATCGTTTAATTTACTAGCTTCTCAAATCCCATCGTAACTAAAGTAGTGCATTAAATGCTTTGTTTTGTATGTGTTCTTCTGTGCTGTATGTGTGTGAATCACTACGTGCTTCTTAAACAGGCTTTCTCTTCCTCTTGACAGGACACAGAATCCATTACCTTTGTGATATTACAGCTCTCTGAATAATTTAAATACCAAGATGTATACTTGATATCGTTTTCATGATGATAAGAATTTAAGCATGTTATTAAACATGGGGACACGGTGGCGCAGTGATAGTGACGAGCTGGCGCCCTGTCCAGGGATTGTTCCAGCCTCACACGAGATGCTTGTTGTGCTGTGCGCGACCTTCGATGAAGTAATTTATTGCAGCAGTACAGTCTCTCTCAAATAACCCCAATTCTTGTCCTTCCTCTTCTTTCTCCAAGTACCCAATCGCCACACAGATGTCAAGCCATCTGTAAGCTTAGAATGCTGATTCTTCAAAACGTTTAAGGAACATTGAAATATCTTCGTAGTACATGTTTAGTTATTCTGTCCATCTATCCTTCCAGTGTCACGCCAGCCTCAGCAAGAATACAGCACTAGGCAGGAACAATCTCTGAACGGGGCGCCAGCTCGTTGCTAGCACTGCGACACCGTGTCCTCACATGTTTAATTATTAACAATGTAGATTATTTAAATAATGTTAACATTTTATCTGTATAATGTAATAAACATATTTTGCTGCATTTCATCTTAAAAATTATATCGTCACCATACTGTATGTAAATATGTGCTTTATAAAGTGGCTCAGGTTGTGCAATATAACTATCGCAAGTTTACAGTGAGGTGATTGTACTTATAAGTACAAACAGTTTTACAAGGAGAACTTGATGGACTATTTGAGTGCATTTATAGTTCTTGGGATGAAACTGTTTCTGAACCGTGAGGTCCGTACAGGAAAGGCTCTGAAGTGTTTGTCGTATGAGAGCAGTTCAATAGAATGTGCGCGTGGCTGAGGCAGTGTGTGCTTGTTGCTGTATCCCAATAATTCTCTTTCCGATTAGCTGCTGTAGAGCTGTGATTCCACACTCGGATACAGTGATATAAATATTCTGAGTGGTACAGTCAGAGTAACAACGCTAAAGCAGCTATGGTATTTGGAATAGTTGGCCATTCCGTGGACCATTATATTGTTACGGGTTAATTGCAATCAGATGCCTTAAACCAATACACAATATACGGTTAATTTCAGTGTATATGATAAAGTCGTGTCAGGGATGTGGATCTAAAAAAGAAAGGGAAACCACACTGGAACAAAAGCACTGCTTTGACACTGGGTGCCGCCAGTTTGCAAAACTGAGCAGAGAACTTGCATACGACAGGGACTGAGTTGGCGTGAAAATGTGCGTTGCTTTACGCCAAGTGTAGTTTTTATACATCGGGATATGAGCATGGAAATGGGTGTATGTAACATTTTTGTGCTTACGCACCGTTTATACATGAGGCCCCTGGTGTGTTATGTGTAGTCGAAGGTGTGAAGAGAAAAGGAGACAGGACTGTTTCTTGTGGTGCTCCAGTGTTTCTCACATCCATATCAGACCCACAGACAGTCTCCCACACTGCAGTCTGCGCGACAGTCAGTCCATTATCCAGGACATAATAGGCTCATCCACCTGTATATCTCCGAATTTACCCCTAAGTTGAATGGTATTGAATGTGCTGGTAAAAAAAAAAAAAAACATAACGTAATTCTCACAGTGGTGCAAGCTTTGTCCAGATGAGAATAAACCTTATCGTTGCTGATAAACTGCAGTAGTTTAGCACTGTTTCTTCTCTGATAGGCAAATTGCAGTGGTTCCAAGTTGTCTTTCACAAGAAGACTAGAATAGTCCAGGACCAGCCTCTCCAAGGTCTTCTTGATGTGGAACATAAGGGCCTCTGGTCTGTAGTCATTTGGTGAAGAGGCACCTGCCTTCCTAGGAACAGGAATTGCTTTCCACACAGGAGATAATCTATGAAGCCTTAGTGACAGACTGAACGCATAGGAGAGGTTGGCACAAAGTTGGGCTTATGGGAATACTCCACCCAGAATCATTGTTTTATCTATTGCTCACCCCTTGTTGTTTGTAGTAATGGCTGCTTGAGGATTCACTCTATCCAGTCCTGTGACTGTGTGTGCAGCCTCCTTAACCCTGGTTTACACTTACTGTGTGAAGCTGGTGCATAGACTAATGCCACATTGAGGGGATCATCTGGTATAGTACGCAGTCTATTCAAACCAGGGCAACCAATTTGTGAAAGCCGATTCTCTGTAACACTAGTTGATGCTGAGAGGCACATGTGTAAGTGTGAACTGTTTGGCATTTCTATTGCTGCGCAGGCTCATGGCAGTGCTCAGCACCATTTTAATCACTGTCAGGTCTCAGCAGAGAGTTGTAAGGGAGGTCTTCAGCTGGTGAGAATAGAAGCTCCTCACTTTGGCTTTGGTTAGAATGGAGTGCAGTGCAGTGCAGTTGGTTCAAGGGTCTTTCCCTCCAGAAATGTATGAAGCAACAAGGGAGATTAAATTTAAAAATGTTAAAATTTCAGCGATTTTTAAAATCAAATTAACAACTCAATAATGTGTGCAGAAAGTGAAGGGACTGAATATGTGACTTTTTGTTCATCCTAAGCCAAAGCCGTGGGCATTAATATGGAGTTTTCTATTATACTAGCTGTGTAAGCCTGTGCTCTAAAAAGCCTAGGGTCCTAGAAACTAATGAAATAGGGAAAAAAAAACTGAAATGTAGAGATGTCAGGTAATTGAAAGGAACTACACTGGGCATCTCTTTCTCCTAGGAGGACTTGTTTTGCCGATGTGCTCGCTTCGCTTGTGTATTAGCAGCGGGATGAAAAAGTAAAAGGGATACCGTTTTGCCGATGTTAGTGGCTAAGTGACGTCGTCTTTCTTCTGAGATTTCGTTTTGCTGACGTGTTGGCCTCGCTTGTGTTATTAGCTGCTAAGCGAGTTTCCTCTGAGGCGGAGCCCTTACCCGACTCCATCTCTCACTTCTGGGCCAGACAGACACACACACTTCCACGCGTAGACATTTGTATATAAGATATTAATACAGAATTTCATATTATAAGGCTGTTATTTTCACATTTGGAGTGGTGTCCTGTAGATACCACTGTAAACTACAAGAACACAGAAATCTTTTAAATTTATAAATATAAAAAACTGCACTTAAGGACACAATTTTCCAAGGCAAATTAATATATATACTGTAATCATGAAAAAAAAAAAAACCAAACTTGTCCTTTAAACCATAATAATGTTGTGTTACAATAGTTTCAGAAATTAGCATTAACTTTTCAATTCATTAATGCCCAGACTGTTGAGTCTTATTTGCTGTACTTCATATTTCATATTTTTACTTTGCAGTTCTTTTCTGTACTTTATGTACACGCTTTTTTTTTTTTACTTTTTATTATAGAAAAAAATAACACTACTATTTCGATATGCTAGTTGCTTGCAAGTTAAACATGAATCTGAACATGAAACTTAATGTGACAGCTTTCTCCCAATTCTATCACTCACCTCAAACACCCCCTGTGACTCTCAGTAGGTCTGGTCAGTGCTCCAGTTGTAAAAATGATCTGGAACTGAATGTTGTGACGCTCCTTCAGATGGTGTTCACACTAGAAAGATGCTGTATAAAATGTACTTGGTTTATTTGTACTGTGAAGGGTAAATCCCAGTTTATTTACAGTGGAGCTGGTTGTTCTTAAGGTCAATATTTGCTTCCATCTGTAACTCACTGTGACTTCTCCATGTTTTCCTAGGTATTTGTGCACTCTCCACTAACCATTCTAACTCATACTTGGCTTATCCTGGCAACTCGACTATTGGTGAAATTCTGATCTTTGATGCTAACAATCTGGTAAGTTACGGCAAGCTGATCTGCTACTCTTCTGTTCCTTTGTGAGAAAAAATTTGTGAATTCTTTGTGATTTTTCCAGATTCACTTGTGACTGGCTCTTAAAATGTCATCTAATCTTCACATAAATTATAATAATAAATAGATAGTCTGCTTAAACCAATCGCCTGTCTTTTCTAAACATGTTGCCTAAATATTCAGTGAAAAGGATAAAATATGTAAGCTGCAATACAAAGTTAATAAAAGCAAAGTATGAGCTTTTGTATTTGGTACACTGTATTGATCTCTGAGGGGAAATTGTCCTTTTGCATGACCTTTGGGGGTCGGAGAGCAGGGTCAGCCATTGTACAGTGCCTCTGAAGAAATTTTCAGATTAAGGGCTTTGGCCCAACAGAGCAGGATCCCTTCTGGTAGTAATGGAACTGGCAACCTTCCAGGTACCAGTGTAGATCCTTCGGCTCAGAGCTACCACTCTTCCTTGAGGTGCCCTGCTCTCCACAACAGAGGTCTGTTAGAACACAAATTAGGAAGATCAAAAGAAATTTCAGAGGATCTCAAGAAAAACAGTTTGTCGAAGCCCATAAAGACGAAAAGGACTACACAATTTCTGTTCAGCCCCTGAATATCTACAAGTCCACAGACAGGCCCTAAATGTTAGGAGTGAGGACACTGCAAAAGAAATCTGTACAGCACTCTGTGAGGTAAGAGCTTTATGATCATAACTTCATGAAAAGAAAAACATGAAATGGGAAAGGAGGTCATGGTGTATTACATGTAGAAAAAGTCTGCTGTCCTTAAAACTGCCCATTTCAAGTTTCAAGCCCACAAGAATATTCATATGTTTTTCATTTTGTGGAGAATTATGTAGAGTTAAGTTTGAGGAAAAAAAAGAACTGCAGAGCAACACCAAACTGTTATTGCAACAGTGAAGCATGATGGAGAGAACATCATTTTTTGGGCAGCTTTGAGAGAACAATACATTTGAAGTTTGTTTTTTTTAGGACATTCAAAAGGTAAGCCATCTTGTCTGAAGATTAAGGACATTGTCCATGTAGCATGATCATCACCTCAAACAGAAAAGAAAATCAACAACAGATGGGCTTAAACAAAAGAAAATCAGCATTTTTAGAATGTCTAAGTTTGAGTCAGAACTTTAGTCATTTTGAATTGTTCTGGGACAAGCTGAAGCAAATCATTAATGCAAGACATCACAGACGTGTCTCTGGTCATCTGATGGACCTTGCATTCCAAGTGAAGACTTGCCGGTACTGGATAATTAAGCAGACATAATGTATACTCACCTGGGCCCATTCTTAGTTGCCAGTTCATGTTTATTCTTTGTGCCTTTAAATCTTTAGAGTTCTGACTGCCTGTTTCTCCAAGCCTCTCTTTGCACATAGTGATTTGCTGCTGCAGGTCTCCTCTAATTCTAAACTTTATGAATAAAGCACTTTGCAGTATGTTTATTGAACACAGTAATGGGACTCGCATTGGCTTGTTTGCTGACCAATGGCTGCTGTTTGTGTTTGTCTCTGTCTCTCAGTATGGGGTAAGTCTGTCCACTGTAGTACATTTCTTTTTTCATTGTGCTTATGCTAAGCCTCATGACTCACTTGCACATATTTCAATCCCATAACCAACCTTCATCAGCTGTTTATTTTGATTTTTTACTACTTCTAAATATTTTATAACTTAATGATATTCTGAGGTGTGTTGGTCTTATGGATTAACTTGTTCCTTGAGCAGTTGTTTTTTGTAATCTTGTTGCTTAATTAATGTACGACAGAAAATAAAATTTAGCAAAGATCTATTTGTATTAACTTTTTTTTTATTTTGTTTAGAGAACGGTGACTATGATTCCTGCTCATGACAGTCCTCTCGCTGCTATAACTTTTAGTTCATCAGGAACCAAACTTGCCAGCGCCTCTGAGAGGGTACCTTTCCATTTATGTCAATTTTTTTTTTTATTTCCTGAACTTGTAATCTTTTAAATAACAGGGTTGGCCTACTTTAAGTATAAACTGGCAGCTTTCCTTTAAAAAAACCTTCAGTTTTTAGGGGCTCATCTCTTGACAAATTGGAGCCACATAAATATATAGAAAGTATGGACCATTGTTTGTTGTTTCAAAGCATAAGCAGTCATACACAGAGGTGGAGTAGCAGAAGGTAACCATGCAAAAACATACAAAACAACACTGTCTGTCTGTTTGGGTCCTCCTGTATACAGGGACCACCATAGCTTTCCTTAAACATGCCAACCTGCCTGCCTGACCTTGGATCTTGTAATATTGGGCCGTCCTCTTCCAGATAACATTCCATACAAGCAAGTCAGACTTAACAAAGTGACCGATCCTTTCCCCAAAGTATTCTTGGATCTTTGAAAGGAAAAGACTTCAAAATATAAATTGTAGAGATGCTATCTGAGTCTTCAAGACTTATCAATATTTATTCTGGAATAGAACAAGGTAGGAGGTGAGGAAAATTAGGCAGGTTCTGTTTAGCAAAGTTTCTAGCTTGAAAGTAGTGGAAGAATTGTGTTGATGAGAAGTTGAGTTTGAAGTGCAATTGTTTGTAGGATGTGAAGACATTATCTATGTACAAGTCTCTAAGTGTTTATTCCTGGACATTTTCCAGACATTGAATAGTGTATATGTTTGAGAGGGTGGAAAAAGGTGGTTGCCATGTAGAAGTGCAACAGATAAAAGCTGCTCTGTCTTAAAGTGCTTCCTGCATTGGTTCCATATTCTGAGAGAATGAAGGGCAATTGGATTATTAGTGTTGACGGTTAATTTGTATTAACTGGGGTACAGAGCAGGGAATATATAAAGAAGTACTGCAAGATGTTATTTCTATTGTAGTCCAGGCTTATGTATATTTACCGATTTGTGTCAATGTCCAGATCTTCATAGCTTGTATATTTGCTGCTCAGTAATAAAATTGAAAGTTGAGTAGTGCCATACCGCTTCTGCTGTATTGTTGTAGAGTCGCCCTTTGGATTTGTGGATATTTCGAATTCCAAATAAATGAAGTTATGATTTGAGTCATCGTTTTCTTAAAAAATGATTTGTTAATGTATATGGGGATGCTTTGAAATAGGAAGAGAAGCTTGGGAAGGATGGTCATCTTAACAATGTTGATTCTCCCTGCTAATGTAAGATGGAGGGTAGACCATCTATTCACATCTTGTTTAATTTTTTCCATGCAGACAGCAAAATTTTGTTGAAAAAGAGCTTTATATTTGCTTGTAATGTTTACTCCTAGGTATTTAAACTGATCTAATAAAATTAATGGATTGATGTCCAGCCCGATATTGTGTGCTAGAGAATTCACTAGAAAAAGCACACTTCTATTCAAATTGATTTTAAGTCCAGGTATCTCTTGATATTCTTCTAATGCTTTTAGGACTTCTGGCACAGAATTGTGTGGGTCAGATGTATACTGTACCATGTCATCTGCATATAGTGATATTTTCTGTTCAAGTCCTTCTCTGAGAACCCCCTTTATCTCTGATGCATTTCTAAAGTATACAGCTAATGGAGCAATGGCAATTGCAAAGAGCAAAGTTGATAAGGGGCATCCTTGTTGAGTACCATGTTCTAGTTTGAAGTCTGAAATAATGTTGTTAATACAAACTGAGGCTTCTGGACTTAGCGTAAAGTAGTTTAATCCATGCACATATGTTTGGGCTGAACCCAAATTTGTGCAGTGTGGTGAATAATTAGTTCCATTCAACCATATCAAGTGCTTTTTCTGCATCTAAAGATAATAAGATCTCTGGGGTGTTAAATTTAATGGGTATATATATTATATTAAAGAGTTGTCAAAGGTTAGAAGTTAAGTGTATGCTTTTAATAAATCTAGTTTGGTTTTGTGATATTACAGAAGGAAGTACTTTCCAAACTTCTAGCCAGAAGAATTGAGAGAGTATCTTAACATCATTATTCAGAAGTGAGATTGGTCTGTATGATGTACATTGTAATAGGTCCTTATTTTTGTTAGGAAAGATGGTAATTAATACTTGGCGAAAAGTCTGAGGTAGAATTTTGTTGTCTATAGCTTCTATAAATTTTGCAAATAATAATGGAGCTAACTTGTTTAAAATTTTTTTTTATAAAATTCCACCGTATATTTCAATTTGAAGATAAGCTGTTCCATTTATTTCATAGTCAAGAGGTTAAATTCTGATTGGAAAACCTGTCTTTTCCTATAAAGTGCCTCATTTTGAGACCTGGAGTATTCTAGATCTGTTCTGGTAATTTCGCTGATTAACTTAGACGCCGCCTTGGTTTTCAATATATTTTTGTGAGAAAAATATGAAATAATCTGTCCTCTTAAAAATGCCTTCAGTGCCTTCCTAGAGTATTCCCACAGAGACCTTGGAGGATGCATTTGTCTCAAGAAAATAGTCAACTTGCTTAGACATGAAATTTGTGTATTTTTTTTTTCCAGCTAATGACAGAGGGTTTAGAAACCAGCTATGATATGAGCAAGTAGAACGCAGTAATTTAAGCTCCGTGATCAGAAGGGCATGGTCAGAGATTACAATAGCATTGTACGTACAAGATCTGATAGTGGGCAAAAAATTGTGAGAAAATAATTCCTGAGTAACAGTGATGTATGGCTGAGAAGGAGGAGTATGCCCTTAGATTAGAACTTTAAAAACCTCCATGGGCCTGATTAACTTATGATCCATTACATACTGTGTAATTATCTTTGCAGTATCATTAAAGGAATACTCCATCCACAAAAATATATATTTTGTTGTTACTTACTGCATGTGTTTTGCAGTGATTACTGTCTCTTATCCAGTCACTTGCTTGAAATGTTAAATAGTTACTTCCAGAATCATCACTGCATACATAAACAATACAACCAAAGACTCGACAAAAGGACTATTTGACTTTGAAGACCTGCCTTTCCCCGTCACTCTTTGGTCAGGAGTCCTGTCGTCAATTCAAAACGTCCATTCCGTGAGTCTTCAGGTTTGCTGTTTATGTATGTGCTGGTAATCCTGGATGTAATAATTTAATGATATTTTAGCAAAAAAAAAAAAAAAAAAAAGCATTTGTTTTGCACATTTAGAGTAGGTGACTGGATAACAGACGTGGATTATGTGACGGGAGTAGTGTGAGAATTTATTTTATTTTTTTCATGCTTGTTCTCATTGATTGTTGTTGTACAGCACTAGCAACCATTTAGTTCTATTAGTTGATAAACCACTGGAAAATACTTTGAGTAAGCAACACAAAAAAAATCATTTTTAGGTGGAGTATTCCTTTAGGTGCAGTAAATGCAACAAGACCAGCATGCACAAAAAATAACCGGCTTGAAAACAAAACCAGACAGATCTAACAAACGTCGGGACACAAACAAGAAAAGAAAAAACATCTTTACAAAGACATAAAGGTGGGTGAACGTCTCCCACAAAGCCATTACTCATGGAGGGGGTTAAGCTCTCATAAACACGTTTTAGTGATACTTTTTTTCTTTTCCACGTGGTCATCACGTACTGATGGACTGTTGAGACAACTGATTTATTTATAGTCTGAAAGTGAAGGGAAAAAAGATGGTCCTTTAGTTTAGTATTGCTCAACTGAAAACATTTTTTTTTCCGGTGTACATATATTTTCTGTGCTTTAAAAATAAATTCACAAGTAAATGGAAGAAAAGGGGAAAACTTTTGCTTTTACAATTAACTGGTATAACAACATTTATTTCTATAGCATGTTTTCATACAAAGATTGAAGCTAAAAGGGTCTTAGAAGAAAAAAGCTTGAAGAAAAGAAAAAACAAATAAATTAAACAGATATGAATATGAATGAATACATGGCATACAAAAAGTAGTAAATAAGAATAAATGAATATGCATAACACAAATATGCAAGTCATAGATGAAACAGAGATAACCACTTTAGTAAAGGGAAAAAATGTACAAAAATAAGAAGAAAAGAAAATGACACACCAAGTATGATAGTTAAAATCATGTTATTCTCTAAAGACATACTTGTGCAGGAAATTTTGCATTCTCTTTAAAACTGATTATATAAAATTACAAAATGTTTTTACACTACATGTTCAACAAATGAACAATTTTTAATCACTCATTTTAATAACTGTTGAAGAACTTAAAACAGAAATGGCTCCTCAGCTTTCTCCAGTTTGCCTTTTTAGGTGGTTTAGCCGTGATTGTGAATAGCTGGCTAAATACTACATGCTATTGTCCTGTTCTGTGGGTAGACTCCGATTGAGATTATTAAAGGAAACTGGGGTTTTGAGGAAAATAACTGGCATATAAAGATGAATAGTCGGTTACTTAAATAAAGTATAAAAGATAAATACAACTGCAGTGTCACAGGTAGGAAAATTATCACATTCTGTACGGTAGCCAAGATGACATGTAAATCCAAAATGAGGGCCCCAAAAATTAAAGGGAACAGTCAGTTCTTTTTCTGAGAATTTCTTTTCTGCCACAGGGTACTGTTATCCGGGTGTTCACCATTCCAGAGGGGCTAAAACTTTTTGAATTTCGCCGGGGAATGAAAAGGTAAGAAGCTCATATGCTGTTCGTTACCCAAGAATCACAACATTAATTGGTTTAGCATTATTTATTCATTACAAAAACTCAAAGTCCACATCAGTGTCAAACTGCAAATACCTTCATTGCTACATTACTGGACTCGTTAGGATTATCTGTTAAGAAACAATATAGTGTCTAATAAAGAACTATTCTAGGTGGTTTGGACAGTGAAGGTAACCTCAGTAATGCGCATACATCGGCTTAAATACATCTGTAAACACATGTCAACTCAAAGCGTACCTTAACCAGTTCCAAGTGACATCCAAGGTATGATTCTGTGATTCTTATATATCAGTCGTCATACTACCCTTCCTCTTTTGCCAGTGGTCCTTTAGTGAGTTCTTTAGGTGGTGTCTTAATCTTTTTTGGTCTTTTGTACTCCTTTATTTTCTTCCTTTTGAACTTCTTCACTTGTTTCTTTATTCTTTTCCTTGTCTTCCGGCTTGAATCCTCAACATATCCATCAGCACGTGTTGTGTTTTTAGCCTAAACGGTGCTACACTTCATGCTAATGTCTCTGTTAATTTCCCTATCACGTTGTCCACTTCTCCAGCTTTCCTTTATCTTGTAATTCCACACCCTCTGTCTACTTTGTTTTACTGCCAGTGGGATTTGTACACTCTTAGGGCCTGTTGTCGTTCTTTCTGCCCCATTACAATATAATTAGCTGTACTCTTCTCCTTTCACATTTATTTAGCTGTGTGTTGCCTTTTTTTTTGCTTTTTGTTTTAATTGTAATAGCTATTGTCCAATAATGTATCTACTTGAGGTATTCCGAAATTTAGTGTCCTTTATAGTTTAATCTAATCAGATTTTATTTCCGTTGCTATCAATGTCAAACCATATAAATTATGTGCCAGTGACAAAAACTAGATAGATAGATAGATACTTTATTAATCCCAGGGGGAAATTCACATACTCCAGCAGCAAAAAATATTAAATTAAAGAGTAATAAAAAATGCAGGTAAAAAACAGACAATAACTTGAATAATGTTCAACGTTTACCCCCTCTGGTAGAATTGAAGAGTCGCATAGTTTGGGGGAGGAATGAAAATATGTTAAGACAATATGCATATAATTTTTACCTTGCATCAAGAAAAAAGTAAGTCTTTGAGGCAAAATTTCAAGTTAAAGTGAAAATAAAAATGATAGAAATATATGAATTGTCACAAAAAAAGAATTTTATAGGGGCTTAGAGAATGTTGAAGAATCTCAATCTTACAATAAAAGCTTTTATAATGCATAAAAAGATTCTTATTTATGAAATATGTCCCTTGCAGATATGTCAGTATCAGCTCCCTTGCTTTCAGTACAGACACCCAGTTTCTTTGTGCATCCAGCAACACAGAAACCGTTCATATCTTCAAACTGGAACAGCACAGCCCAAGGTAAGGATTGTCTGTCTGTTTTCTTTTCCTGGACCCCACCTGCCTTATCTGTGACTTGCATGCCTGGTAGGGGTTTCCTATTGTTATACAGTCATGTGAAAAAGTAAGTACACCCCATGGAATTGTTGACTTTTTCAACATATTTGAACAGAGAAACAGTCGATCTTCATGCTAATTATGCCTACAGATAAAGGTGATAAAGTTGAATTAAAAAAAATAAAAATTTGCCAAATCGATCATTTATTCAACACAAATATCAAGAGATGTAATGGTGTACTAGGGGAAAAAAGTAAGTACACCCTTTGCCTCAGAAGCTGGTTTTGCCCCATTTAGCAGAAATGGCTCCTTGCAGGCATTTTGCATTACTGCCCACCAGCCTCTGATATCAATTCAGTGAATCTTTTGACCGCTTCTCTATGCAAAATTCCTTCAGTTGCAAGATGATGTTGGATTTTCTTGAATGCATTGCCCATTTCATATCCCCGCACAACATTTCAATGTGACTCAAATTAGAACTTTGACTTGGCTGGTTCATAACCATACCTTCCGTCTTTTTGAGCCATTTCTTGGTGGATTTGCTAGTGTGCTTCAGTTCATTATCATGTTGTAAGACCCAATTCCAGATCAACTTCATCTTTCAGATTGATGGCCTCAAATCTCCTCAAGCACACTTTAAGATCATTAAATCATTGTTCACTTGATGACTGCAAGCTGCCCAGACTCTGAGGCAGCAAAGTAACCGCAAACCATAATATTTCCATCACCATGCTTCACATTTGGTATGAGGTTCTCTACCTGAAATGTTGTCTTTGGTTTGCATCAGACATGTCTACTGTTACTATGGCCAAACAACTGTTACCTTTTGATTCATCTGTCCAGAACACATTGCTCCAGGATGCCTGGTCTTTGCCTATATTTTCAATGGCAAGCTGTAGTCTTGTTCTAATTTTCTTTTTAGACAGCAAAAGCTTTGACCTGGCACATCATTCACGCAGGTCACATTTCACAAATCTCTTTCTGATTGTAAATGCATGCACCTTGATGTAAACTACTGCAAACATTTACTGTAGATCTTGCAATGAACGTTTGAGGTTCTTAGAGACAATCAAATGGTCAGCTCTGGAATTTTGTTGGACGGCCAGTCCTGGACAAATTAATAGTCATTTGAAATTTGCACCACTTGTGGATGATTTTCCTTTCAGTGGAATGATTGATTTCAAATAATTTGACTATCAGACTCATAGGCAAGCTTCTATCTGAGGGCTTTGGGAAACTCTTGATCTTGGCATGATGACATCACACGTGCATTTGACAAATCAGCATTTTTTTCAAGTCTAGATTATGAGAATAATTGCACCATGTGATTTATTTTTTTTTTTTATGTTTTGTTTGTTTAAGTATATCACCTTTATCCTTCGGCACTGTTTGCATAAAGATCTATTGCTTGCCAGTTCAAATACACTGAAAATGTCAACAATTTCTATGCGGTGTACAGTGATCCCTCCTCGATCGCGGGGGTTGCATTCCAGAACCCCCTGCGAAAGGTGAAAATCCGCAAAGTAGAAACCATATGTTTATATGGTTACTTTTATATTGTCATGCTTGGGTCACAGATTTGCACAGAAACACAGGAGGGTGTAGAGAGACAGGAACGTTATTCAAACACTGCAAACAAACATTTGTCTCTTTTTCAAAAGTTTAAACTGTGCTCCATAACAAGACAGAGATGACAGTTCCGTCTCACAATTAAAAGAATGCAAACATATCTTCCTTTTCAAAGGAGTGCGCGTCAGGAGCAGAGAATGTCAGAGAGAGAGAGAAAAAAGCAAACAATCAAAAATCAATAGGGCTGTTTGGCTTTTAAGTATGCGAAGCACCGCCGTATAAAGCAGCTACAAGGAAGAGAGCAATGTGAAGGTAGTCTTTCAGCATTTTTTAGAGGGGCGTCCGTATCCTCTAGGTCAGTGTGCGAACATCCCCTCTGCTCACACCCCCACCGTCAGGAGCAGAGAATGTCAGAGAGAGAGACAGAGAAAAACAAACAATCAAAAATCAATACGTGCCCTTCGAGCTTTTAAGTATGCGAAGCACCGTGCGGGAAGCATGTCGCTTGATAAAGCAGCTGCACAGAATGGAGCAACGTGAAGATAATCTTTCAGCATTTTTAGACGAGCGTCCGTATCGTCTAGGTGTGCGAACAGCCCCCCTGCTCACACCCCCTCCGTCAGAAGCAGAGAATGTCAGAGCGAGAAAGCAAACAATCAAAAATCAATACGTGCCGTTTGATCTTTTAAGTATGCGAAGCACAGTGCGGGAAGCATATCGCTTGACAAATCAGCCATATGTAAGCACAGCAAGAAAGAGAGCAATGTGAAGGTAATCTTTCAGCGTTTATTGAGGAGCAGCCGTATCCTCTAGGGGTGCGAATAGCCCCCGTGCTCACAATATATTTGAGGAGTTTTATTTAATACGTAATACGCGCTCTGGTTGGGTAGCTTCTCAGCCATCTGCCAATAGCGTCCCTTGTATGAAATCAACTGGGCAAACCAACTGAGGAAGCATGTACCGGAAATTAAAAGACCCATTGTCCGCAGAAATCCGCGAACCAGCAAAAAATCTGCGATATATATTTAAATATGCTTACGTATAAAATCCATGATAGAGTGAAGCCGCGAAAGTTGAAGCGCGATATAGCGAGGGATTACTGTACTTACTTTTTTACGTAGGTATACAGGCAGTCAGCATTGGTTTTAGAGTCTTGTCAGTTTTACAGTGTCTGCCTCTGGTTGTTGAATATATCCTTTTTAAAGCCGACTTCACTTGTTTTGCATTAATGTATTAAGTTGAATGTATGACACTGTCTAACTAGATGCGGCTCACTGTAGAAAAATGGATTGAGCAGGTTTAGATGGACAGATTTTCTCAGGATTGAATTTGTATAATATTCTGTCTTTGGGGTTTTTTTTTTTTTTTGGGCGTTGCGGTTTATATAATATAGCACCTTTCTGTAGTGACCAGCATATTAAGGTGCTGTACAAAGCAGAACTTTTATTGGAATTGTTTGCACTTTTAGTTAGTGCAGTGGCACATTAGTTGGCACAGTGTAAGGTGAATACACTTGTGATGACAACAGTTAACAGCACTAAGAAAATGCAGTTACTGAAGCCACTCTGCATGGCTCTTCTGATACAAAAAGCTGTGCATTCAGCACTGCAAATGGCAGGATTGCTTCTGCAAAAACAGTATATACAGTGGGGCAAAAAAGTATTTAGTCAGCCACCAATTGTGCAAGTTCTCCCACTTAAAAAGATGAGAGAGGCCTGTAATTTTCATCATAGGTATACCTCAACTATGAGGGACAAAATGAGAAAAAAAAATCCAGAAAATCACATTGTCTGATTTTTAAAGAATTTATTTGCAAATTATGGTGGAAAATAAGTATTTGGTCACCTACAAACAAGCAAGATTTCTGGCTCTCACAGACCTGTAACTTCTTCTGTAAGAGGCTCCTCTGTCCTCCACTCATTACCTGTATTAATGGCACCTGTTTGAACTCGTTACCAATATAAAAGACACCTGTCCACAACCTCAAACAGTCACACTCCAAACTCCACTATGGCCAAGACCAAAGAGCTGTCAAAGGACACCAGAAACAAAATTGTAGACCTGCACCAGGCTGGGAAGACTGAATCTGCAATAGGTAAGCATCTTGGTGTGAAGAAATCAACTGTGGGAGCAATTATTAGAAAATGGAAGACATACAAGACCACTGATAATCTCCCTCAATCTGGGGCTCCATGCAAGACCTCACCCCATGGGGTCAAAATGATCACAAGAACGGTGAGCAAAAATCCCAGAACCACACGGGGGGACCTAGTGAATGACCTGCAGAGAGCTGGGACCAAAGTAACAAAGGCTACCATCAGTAACACACTACGCCGCCAGGGACTCAAATCCTGCAGTGCCAGACGTGTCCCCCTGCTTAAGCCAGTACATGTGCAGGCCCGTCTGAAGTTTGCTAGAGAGCATTTGGATGATCCAGAAGAGGACTGGGGGAATGTCATATGGTCAGATGAAACCAAAAAAGTTTTTGGTAAAAACTCTACTCGTGTTTGGAGGAGAAAGAATGCTGAGTTGTATCCAAAGAACACCATACCTACTGTAAAGCATGGGGGTGGAAACATCATGCTTTGGGGCTGTTTTTCTGCAAAGGGACCAGGACGACTGATCCGTGTAAAGGAAAGAATGAATGGAGCCATGTATCGTCACATTTTGAGTGAAAACCTCCTTCCATCAGCAAGGGCATTGAAGATGAAACGTGGCTGGGTCTTTCAGCATGACAATGATCCCAAACACATCGCCCGGGTTAACAAAGGAGTGGCTTCGTAAGAAGCATTTCAAGGTCCTGGAGTGGCCTAGCCAGTCTCCAGATCTCAACCCCATAAAAAATCTTTGGAGGGAGTTGAAAGTCCGTGTTGCCCACCGACAGCCCCAAAACATCACTGCTCTAGAGGAGATCTGCATGGAGGAATGGGCCAAAATACCAGCAACAGTGTGTGAAAACCTTGTGAAGACTTACAGAAAACGTTTGACCTCTGTCATTGCCAACAAAGTGTATATAACAAAGTATTGAGATGAACTTTTGTTATTGTCCAAATACTTTTTATTCCACCATAATTTGCAAATAAATTCTTCAAAAATCAGACAATGTGATTTTCTGGATTTTTTTTTCTCATTTTGTCTCTCATAGTTGAGGTATACCTATGATGAAAATTACAGGCCTCTCTCATCTTTTTAAGTGGGAGAACTTGCACAATTGGTGGCTGACTAAATACTTTTTTGCCCCACTGTATGTACACATAAAACAAAGTGTAGCATTATTAAGGTAACACATTCAAAAGGAAGACACGCATTGGAGTAGATGGAATTCTAGATTGGAAGCATTTTTTTCTTTACTACTTCACGTACATCATAAATTGTATAACATGCTATTAGTATTTTCAGTTTCAAAATGCCAGCTTTAGAATAGTTAACTTTGGACTGCTGTCAATTCAGTAGTTTATCACAAGAGGGCAACAGAGATCTTTCATTGTGGGCTTTCTTGGCGGTAACGCTGTTCATTACATTTTAACTGTAAACAGCACATTACTGTAAATCAAAGGTAAAATGTATGTTACTTTTATTTTTGTGAATTCAAAAGTTAAACCAATGTTTCATTCATGAATATTGAACTTCTGTTCTTTCATCCATCCATACATTGTCTAATCTACCTGTCCAGTTCTGGTAGAAGGGTAGGCAGCACCTAATCAGACAGCAAATGTACACAATACAGGCATGAATCCTGGACAGGAAGCCACGTCATCGCAAGACACACTTAACACGCAGTCATAGTGGGCCAGTTTAGTCCTTGTGTGTACTTCCATGGTCTGAATCCAAATACTCCACTCAGATGGTACAGGGAGCCAGAAACGGTCAAGGAATAGGAGACCAGTTCATTATAGGCCACTCTCACAAACACACACCATGTCAGTTTAGAGATTAATCGAAGCAACATCTCTTTGCCTGATACCACTAATTTTTTTTTTTATTAACTACATAATTAATTATCCTTAGTAATTACATTGTTACAAGTAATTCATTTTAAATTTTTAAGATGCCCCTTCTTATCTTCAAAGGAGCTATTTACTATTCCTCTGTGTGTGTGTGTATGTATGTGTATGTGTATATATATAATATATATATATATATATATGTATGTATGTGTGTGTGTGTGTGTGTGTGTGTGTGTGTGTGTATAATATATATTTCATTGCATTCGTAGTCTGAGTCGACGACCTGAATTGTGTGGGTGGTTACCTACCAGGTAACCCTTGTGGTTGGTCTAAATGAACCACACGCCGTGGCACAGCGTAAAGGGACTTTGTGTCTGACGCTGACGTCTGAGGTTCGATTCCCCGAGAAGGGAGCAGTGGAGTGTGTACGCCTGATGAGCCCAAATGAGGGCGAAACACGTGTCGTGTACTCTTTGCTTTATTTGACAGTAAACTATGCAATATATAATATATTATACTTTATCTTAAAGGATACGCTTGGTGTTTTGTCAATTCAAAGGTGTATCTTCATAATCATGGCATATATTAATCTGCCACAAAAAACTGTGTTCTTGTTTTAGTTTTATAAATTTTAAAAGTACCATGTCTGTTCTTTTAGTTTACAATGGGGCTGAAGGGTACCAAGGTTCAAACATGGAAAACGACCAGCTTATCAGTTACGTCCATTTTTCAGGGCAAGAATGTTATTAGATACTAAACTGCGTCTTGAGATTGCATAGATATTTTAAAACTGTGTATGCATCACTTTAGAAAGGAATTAAGAAAAAGTAAAGAAACCCTTTGAGATGTTCAGCCATTTTAAAAGAAAACCAACTTTTCAGCTCATCTCACTGATTGTCTCTCCCTCTACAGCAGTGTGCGAAAGGCAGTAAAGTGGTGCCATCCCATCACAGGAACAACTGACACACACACACACATGTACACATATAATTCAAGTCACATGAACGTGGAATCACCAGTTCATATTATCTTTATGGTTTTGTATATGTGTGGAAGATAACACTACACTAAGTAAGGGAGAACATGCAGACTCAACATGGACAATGACAAGACACACAATTCAAACCCATGATGCTAGATCCATGAAGTAGCACCACTAATGATTGTTCTACCTTGCTGCCCTACATAAGAGGTACTCATCTCTACAGAATTCAGTTTGCTAGTAAACAACATTGCCATTGTTATTAATCTACAGCTCTGCATTTCAGCCCACTCCACTTGCAACTGCAGTGAAGTGGCTCACCCAAAATATGTTTGGGACAGCAGTTGGCTTAAGTGATGGGCGACCAGGAACACATTTTCTTTTCTACTTAAGCTGCAAGTAGTCCATGGAGAAATGAGCTCTACAAACTCACAGGCTGGCTTTCAGGAGGTCTTCCACTCAAGTGTCCACATCCAGCCTGAGCGCTACAAGCCGTAACTTTAAGCTATCGTGATTACCACTGGATAGTTGATGGAAGCTGTAAATGCTTCTTCTTAAGTTTCTGTTCACTTTTTTTGATAAGGATGTTCCAATCAGGTTATTTAAGGCTGATACCGATCACCGATTTGATGTTACTTGATCAGACCTTTAAAAACTTTTAACATTTCTATTTGTCTGGTTATCAGAATCAGAATCAGAATCGGCTTTATTGGCCAAGTATTTGTACACATACAAGGAATTGGACTCCGGTTTTACCTAGTATTGTCCCTGATGCTTAAGTGTTCATGAGAGTGATGGCCTGAGGAAAGAAACTGTTCACATGTCTGGTAGTTTTGGCGTACAGTGCTCTGTAGCGCCTACCAGAGGGAAGAAGTTGAAAAAGGTTGTAACCAGGGTGTGATAGATAGATAGATAGATAGATAGATAGATAGATAGATAGATAGATAGATAGATACTTTATTAATCCCAATGGGAAATTCACAATGGGTCTGCAATGATGTTTTCTGCCCGTTTCCTGACTCGATATCTGTATAAGTCTTGAATGGAGGGCAGATCAACACCAATGATTTTTTTCTGCAATCCTGACTGTCCATTGAAGTCTGTTCCTGTCCTGTTTTGTGGCTGAGCCAAACCAGACTGTGATAGATGAACATAGAACAGACTGGATTACTGCAGAGTAAAATTGGATGAGCAGCTCCTGAGGCAGGTTGAACTTCCTGAGCCGGCACAGGAAGTACAACCTCTGCTGGGCCTTTTTAACAATTGTGTTTATGTTTAGTTCCCACTTTAGGTCCTGGGAAATTGTGGATCCCAGAAACCTAAAGTTTTTCACAGCAGACACAATGCTGTTGAGTAGTGTGAGAGGGGGCAGCACTGGGGGGCTCCTCCTGAAGTCCACTGTCATCTCCACAGTTTTAAGCTTGTTCAGCTCCAGGTTGTTTTGACCACACCAGAGGGCCAGCTGTTCGACCTCTCGTCTGTATACAGACTCGTCACTGTCCTTGATGAGGCCAATGACTATCATATCATCTGCGAACTTCAGGATTTTAACAGACGGGTCTCTTGAGGTGCAGTCATTTGTGTAGAGGGAGAAGAGCAGAGGAGAGAGGACACATCCCTGGGGGGCGCCAGTGCTGACTGTTCGTGTGCTGGATGTGATTTTTCCCAGTCTCACTTGCTGCTTCCTATCTGTCAGGAAGTTTTTGATCCACTGGGAGATGGGAGCTGGTACAGTGAGCCAAGTGAGTTTGGTGTGGAGGACTTCTGGAATGATAGTGTTGAACGCCGAGCTGAAGTCCACAAACAGGATCCTAGCATATGTCCCTGGAGAGTCGAGATGTTGCAGGATGTAGTGCGGTCCCATGTTGATTGCATCATCCACTGACCTGTTTGCTCGGTAAGCAAACTGTAGGGGGTCAAGCAGGGGGTCTGTAATGTCCTTCAGGTAGGTCAACACCAGTCTTTCAAAGGATTTCATGACCACAGACGTCAGGGCGACTGGTCTGTAGTCATTTAACCCTGCAATGGAGGTTTTCTTTGGAACCGGGATAATTGTGGAATGCTTAAGGCAGGAAGGAACTTCACATAGCTCCAGGGATCTGTTGAAGATCTGTGTAAATATGGGGGCCAGCTGATCAGCACAGACTTTAAGACAGGAGGGTAACACACCATCTGGACCTGGTGCCTTCCTGATCTTCGGTTTCCTGTAGTTGGTGATGTCTTTCAAACCTCTCCACACTGATGCAGGGTCGTTGGCTGTAAACCTATTTTCCAGCTTTTCAGTGTAGCACCTCTTTGCTACTCTGATCTCCTTTGTCAATGTGTTTCTGGCTTGATTATACAGGATTCTGTCCCCACTTCTGTAGGCCTTCTCCTTAGCCTTACGAAGCTGCCTGAGTTTTGTAGTAAACCAGGGTTGTTTGTTGTTGTATGTGCGAAGTTTTCATGGGCACACACATATCCTCACAAAAACTGATGTAGGATGTCACAGTGTCAGTAAGCTCATCCAGGTCTGTCACTGCAGACTCAAAAACACTCCAATCAGTACAGTCAAAGCAGGCTTGTAGTTCCAGCTTTGCCTCGTTGGTCCATCTCTTCACCGTTTTCACCACAGGCTTTGCAGATCTTAAGTTCTGCCTGTCAGTTGGGAGAAGATGAACCAAACAGTGGTCAGAGAGTCCCAGGGCAGCACGAGGGGCAGAGCGATAAGCATCCTTTAATGTAGTGTAGCAGTGGTCCAGTGTGTTTTTGTCCCTGGTAGGACACTTAATATGCTGACTGAATTTTGGCAGTTCTTGCCTGAGGTTTGCTCTGTTAAAATCACCAAGAACAATGAGCAGGGAGTCCGGGTGTTTGTGCTCCATGTTAGTTATCTGGTCAGCCAGGTGTTGTAATGCTTCACTAACACAGGCCTGAGGTGGGATGTAAACACCAACCAGAATAAACGAGGAAAACTCCCGCGGTGAATAGAACGGTTTATAGTCAATGAAAAAAGACTCTAAGTGAGGGCTGCATGTTTTGATTAGTACTGTGACATCTGTACACCAACCTTTGTTTATGTAGAAACAGATTCCGCCTCCTTTCGTTTTCCCCGAGAGCTCCATGACGCGGTCCGCACGGAGAAGTTGGAAGCACGGCAGGTATAATGCGCTATCGGGGATGTGCTCACCAAGCCAGGTTTCAGTGAAGCACAGGACGGAAGATCTGGAAAAGTCCATGTTTGTTCTGTTTAACAGAAGCAGTTCGTCCATCTTGTTGGCCAAAGAGCGGACGTTCGCCAGGTGTATTGAAGGGAGCGCAGTTCGAAATCCCTGGTGGCGCAGTTTAACAAGTGCTCCGGCTCGCTTCCCTCGTCGGCGTCTACTTCTAATTCCGTAAAGGGCGGCTGCTCCTCCGACTAAAAGTTCTGTAAAGTATTCTGTTTGAGTGAAAGACGGTGAAAAAATTTCACCAGCGAATTGACCGATGTGTAAGAGTTCCTCTCTGCTGTATGTGATCAGAGGGGGACCGCTTATCACGGAACAAACAAACAAAAACAGAGAAAGCACCAAGGAACGAGGCACCGAGGCTGCCATCTGCGGTGCCATGATGATACTATATTAAAGCATGTTTTTAGTATTAAACTACTTCAGTGTATCAACTAAACATTCGTAATTCTCGAGGTGTAATTATATAATATGGATTACCATTTTAATTATTTAGTAGTTGTTTCTTACCAAAGCTTACGCTGTATGACACACAGCAACAAATAATAAAACACAGTACAAAAAGCCTGCCGTTTACTAAGCAGCAATTTCAAATTCGTTTTTTCTCTTTCTCCAATTAAAAGTGTAAGCTCCTCCATTTTAAACAAGCACACCGTCCACACTCAAGCAGTGTCTGTTTTTAATTTAAAGGACAAAATAAAGGTCTGAATTCATTAAAACAGATTTACTTGCTGCTTGTCAAGTTCCACAGGACCACTTCTCTGATGTCTTTTTATTCTCAGTTTATTACTTTACTTTTTTAACTTAAAGGCTAATATATCAATCATCTCTCGTTCACTGATAAAACAAGCTTCCACTTTCTGCACTTTGTTTACGCAGCAAGAACTTTGCTGCAAAAAGGAGTTGGGGGGGGGGGGGGATTTACACACTGGCTCAATTCCCATAATACCTTGCGTGAAGGAGCATTACAACTAAATTACCATAAAGCTTAAAGCTGAGGCTGAAAATGTGGTGTTTTTTTTTTTTTTTGCAATTGGCCTTTTTACCGATCACCAATCGAGTCCTTTTAGTGAAAAGTGGATGATTATCGATCAAGTCCTGATCGATCAGAGCTTCCCCAATCCTTGATATGTGCATTTTCAAACGATTTTCTCAGAACAGCTTCAGACACAGGTTTAGTTTTGTGCTCATGAAATTCCTTATTTAGGTCTAAACTACCATGATGGAGGCAGTGAGTGGACAAGCTGACAGGAAATGTTTCTTACCAAAAAGAAACATAATTATCTTATCACTGATTCTTGGAACTATTTAGCACAAGGATGCCTCATACACGTAGAAAGCATGTGTTCTTAAATCAAAGCCTTTGCTCCTTCAAAGTGGACTTGTATGGTACGTTTTAAGGCTTTTGCATTCACCTGTGGACCCGTGTTCCCTTTAGCTGCATTGTAAGCTGCAAGAACAGACAAGGAATTTTTAAAATGTATAATACAGAAAATCTATTCATGGCTTGAAATATACCAAACATGACCTTGAACAAGGTAAGGTTGTTTGCATGTTCAGTATGTGGATTATCCCAGGGTGTCAGTCGTACATTTGGTGCAACATGAAACATTGTTGTTAAAGTTGACTGCATAATTCATTTCACAATACTAAAGCTATCCAATCAAAAATGTACTATTACGAAGCAAAGAAATAAATATTGAATACATTACTGTAGAATTAAATGAGGAACATTTTCTGAAAGGAAATAACCAAGCAAACACAATTTCTTCTTCTGTGTATTCCTCTTATGTGCACAGTTAAGAACAGAGGCATCCACGTGTATGTATATGTGTGTGTATGTATGTGTGTGTGTATATATATATATATATATATCTATATATATATATATATATATATCTATATATATATATATCTATATATCTATATATATATATATCTATAATATAATATAGGCAGTTATATTTAAGGACAGGATGGGTGGTCTTAGATCTACCAAGAGGGACATACAGAGTACATAGAATGAGGGAGACAGAGATGTCCGTGTGGGTTGAGACTGTATAGTGTAGTGTTTTTGCTTCTTCCTGGATTTACTTGTTACAGGTATCATTCAGAGTTTCTCTTGTGTATTTGTGTGTACACACTGTGGTAGAAATGACATTGGAAATATAGTAAATAAAGAACCTTTGTTCTCAATTAGGACATCTTTGAATCAGGAATCCGGCAGGAGGAAACTTGATCATTACATCTTTAATTCTCTGTTCATTGAAGACACCCCATCATAACAGTATGCTAAGGGATGGCTCACTGAGCAGAGGCTGCCACAAAATGGTCACAGTTCAGAGACAGAGAGACGCATTAATAGACAATTGAATTTGCATAGCAGAGCTGAATCAATGTGTACACAACATCTGACATTTACTCTGATCCGTTCATTATTGTGCACATCCAAATACATTCCCAAAGTAAAAGTCTCATTTCACTACATTCTTGTCTTCTCCAATACTTTTCAGTACTTTTGAATTCAACTCTTATTCTTTTATGGAGTTTCCTGTGTATGTGACACTGTCAAATCTTACTGGGTATGTGACAGCCAGTTTTGAAACCATCACCCAGAACCCTCTTGTTCCTTGCTGTTCACTGGAACCTATCTGGTTTTCCTGATATGCTTGAGCAAGTTTCTGACCTTTAGTAACCCTTTATGCCTTCTAAGAGAGATACTATATTTCTAAATTGAAAAGCATACCAAAACTCTTCATACACAATAACTACATTTCCCCTAAATGACTATGCGCCCCCTAAGTCTGATTTTTTTTTTTCCTCCACAACGTACACATATATTTAGTTATTTTATTCTGTTTGTTCTTTGAGTGGCTGTGATGAGAACTCGCCCACATGGTCTTCGTACATGGGAAAGATGTTTACTGCTGCTAGCAACTACCTCCCATCTCAGGTGTCTGACATGATGAATCAAGACCGGGCCTTTGCCACAGTTCGCCTGAGCATGACAGGAAAAAAGAATGTGTGCTGCCTTGCCACGTAAGTATGTTTTCTTCAGATCAGAATGAGGAAAACAAATGGTAGTTTTGTCTACTTTCTATTAATAATAAAAGCTTTCTTTTTCCATTGCCTCACATATAATTATTTATTTTTATAACCTGTGCAGTAGATGTCTAATTTATAGAATTTTATTTTCCAACAGTTTAATCAAATCTTGGCACCTTGCAGGAATCTAGTAAAAAACTAGTAAATCTTTGGGAGTATTTCTCATTGCTGTTAATTGTTTGTTGAATTTACTAATCAGAGTGGTAGGTGGGAAAGGTGCCTGCTGCAATAAAGCTTGAATATTTGTGTTGATGTAGTAGAATTTGCAGTCTTTTAGGGGACCACCAAAAGCAGGGGGTAGTGACTGGGAAAGAAACAAGTCTGTGACTTCCGAGAATTTACTGAGAGAGTCGTCCAGTTTAAGCAGTTGGGAGGCTGTTGTCTCCTTTAGGTCTGACAAGCCTATTAATACGTATTACATACAAAATTATTATGACTCACTAAAGCACATGTTTAGCGACAGCTATGCAGAATATTCTGCTTAACGGGTCTAACTTTGATAATTACAACAAATCATCAGCAGGACTGTATTCCCTAGGGCCCCATTTAAAGATTTGTTTCAGAATAGATGTCCCATGCTTCGGTCCCTCTGGCTGGGGCAGAATGCATTCTTGGAAATTCTGTGAATGGGTCAAAATGTTTATGCAACACGTGCTGGCCAATGTCTTAGGAAGTGCTCTAGAGCGCTATGTGTACAATGCAGTGTAGTGCCATGGCCTGGATGTTCAAAATGTCATGAACAGCCTGCTTTCACATTCCAGAGGGAAGGACTGGCAAGAGCTGCAGTGGCTTCCTGATGCGACACTTTCTTTTAAGAGTCCGAGTCATTTTGTCAAATATGTGAAAGTATGTTAAACATGCCAATGACTACATGGGCATCAACACATACTTGACAGTAGCAAGGAGATCTTTAGTGTAGTAAAGAATGTGTTAAAACTTTCAAATATTTACCAGATTGTGATTCTTTGGTATTCATCCCAATATAAATATATTTAAAATGATTAAATGTAGTCCCAGGATGTGGAGTGGCCTGTGCAGTAGTAGCCAGGAACGTGCTGTGTAAGGAGGCCACTGAGTGCTGGGAGAAGGTCCAAAGACCTTTGGGCTAACCAAGGACAACTTGTGGTCACAAGCTGGGAAAAGTATGTGTGACAGTGAAAGGGCTGACCTGGAGACATCAAGTACATGAGCTCAGCGTCTTACTGGAAAACATGTCCAGGGATTAAAACAACTCTTACTGTAGAATTTTTAGCATTGTCTCACTGTAAAGAATGGTGACTGTCACTTAAATGAACAGTTTTCTTGAATGACAACAGAATACAACTTTTTCATATGTCCACTTTTAGTCCCTGATATAATACATCTTTAAATTATGGATGAGAACATAAACAATTTCATATGTGACATGTTTAGGCTTTCAGTGGCACATGAAACATGGAGGTTTGTGTTCAGCCCTAAATCTCAAGTTAAAATTGTTCATAGTTGGCATCCTTGCATTGTCCTTCACAAATGTGGCCCAAGGTGTAGGCTGAGATTGCTGTGTATAATAATTATAATAATTCTTTGCATTTATGTAGCGCTTTTCTCACTACTCAAAGCACTCCGCAATTGCAGGTTAAGGGCCCAACAGAGCAGAGTCCCTGTTGGCATTTACGGGATTTGAACCAGCAACCTTCCGATTGCCAGTGCAGATCTCTAGCCTCAGAGCCACCACTCCGCCTCAGTATGTCATGTTAGCAGCTTGCCTTTGCACCTTTTATACTGTACACTGTTCTTTCAAGTAACTACACTGCTAAAAAAGCTACATTTTATACACCGTATATTTTTGACATCCCCTACTTACTTTGGTAGATTTTTAAACACAGCTAGTAGAGGTGAAAGGTAAGGATGTTGTATTAACTATTGTGGTTTAAGTACTAGCTAAGCAGTGCTTGTGGGTAAGACGCCTGTAATTTTCTGCACTCTTCATTTAAAAAGTAACTACAGAAAATAATTTCGATACCCAGAAAAAAAGTGATTGCTGTAATGAATTCATATTATTTTCACTGAGACAATAAAATTGGCAATCTTTGTTGACCTTATTTTGTAGGATTCAGAAGATACCCAGATTACTGGTGGCATCCTCAGAAGGACACCTCTTTGTTTACAATGTGGATCCCCAGGATGGCGGCGAGTGTGTACTGGTGAAGAAGCACAGGTTATAACCCAGTTTCACTCCTATAATATTAGATTTATATATATATATATATTTTTAAACTTCAGAGCCCCTTGGTTTCTTGTTGTTTTTCTAGTGGTAGCTCAGTGTGTGCCATAATCGACTAAAGCCATACTTCTACTTCTTGTTAGTGTCTGTGAAAGCCGCTGTCACAATACACGACTTTCCAGAAATTTTAGTCCTATTCTTTCCTTTAAATAATTAAAAATAATGTCAGCAAGTCCTGGGTAATCACAGTACACACGCATGCCCATCAGACGTTTAGTACTTGCTATAACAAAATCAAACTAGTTTAGAAGTTGCCAGTCAAAGGGTGGGCTCCTTAATTGGTAGCCAGTGACTACTCGAGCAGAAGTTCAGTGCTTATAATGTCTACAGACAGTGCAGAATAGGAGTGTCTGAAAGACCAAAAACGAAAGCAAGTATCTCAGACTGTAAATGGAGGAGAGGGAGAACTGAGGTGAAAAGTTGTAAGGTCCTGGTGGGCCGCAGTGAGTGCAGGTTTTTGCTTTACCCAGTTTCTTAATTTGAACACATTTATTTACTACTAAGCACCATATGTTTTGGGCATTGTTTTAGTCAACACAACTCTTAATGGCTTTTTTTTAACTTTAATCTGATGCATAAAATTTTTAATTGTTTCCTATTTTCTGTATCAGGCATCAGTTAATAATGATGTGCAAATGATAAAGGAACCCCACCAGCTAACGTGCTTCCATTTTAATCTTGGTGTATGAACCATGGACTATCAGTATTACTATAATATTTTGATATAAATGAAACAGAAGGGAAGGACCAAGACGTGCAAATCTGTTGCAGTCCACAAAAGATACAGAGAAAAAAAAAAGAAATGTGATGAAGATTTGCCTTGGAAGAATGAAAGCACTAACAAGCCATATAATTAAATACCAAGTTTTATTATCTGTTAGGCCTGGCTTCTAATTACGAAACTGGTTGGAATAAAAATCTGTAGTCCCTTCCAGGACCGTAATTAAGGCCCACTGTTGTAAGGGAATCCTGTCATCAGTCAGAGTGCTGGCTCTGTTGCTAAAGGATTTGGGCTGGTTGCCGGTTCAAATCCCAGCAGTGACAGAAGGAATGCTAAGGCCCTTAAACTGCAGTTGCTCCAGGGGTGCTGACCCTGCACTCTGCCCCTAAACCTCTGAGTAAGTTGGGGTATGCAAAAAAAAAAAAAAAAAGAGAATTCCCTCTCGGGTTTTAATACAGTATTAATACAGTATACCTCCTGTGATTCCTAATTATATAATGTGCAGTATGTGCCCTCCCACTAGACACCATGTCATGCTGGGTAGTGTTCTGCTGGTTTGGCTTGCATCTACTTATTTGGCTGACATCTTTCTCCAAGGCTAGTTAGTTAACCCATTATATCTCAAATGTTGCAAATTTCTTTTGTTTTTCCAAATGGAGTACAGGCAGATGAAATGACTTGCTCATGGTCACACAGCGTCAATAGTGGGATTTGAACCCACAACCTTTGGTCCAAAGCCTTAACCACTACGCCACACCAATGGTCCATCCCACCTAAAAAGAAACTAATACGTTAGTGATGATCAGCCTTTTTTTTTTTTTTTTAATTTTTAAAATTCAACACACTTGTTATAAAAGTAACGAAAATGAATTCTGCTTACGACAAAAGAAAATGTCTAAAACTAACTACTCAGTAATGTTGTTAAAACATGAGCCCTGTGGTATTTCAGGAGAGACTTGGATGAGATGTCATTCAGTGTTCTGCTAGCTAACCCTCTGTCTGTCTGAGCTCAGCCCAGTGACATCCTAAGCCGTACACCTTTCAGTATCCTCAAACACAGAGGTAGCTGCCAGTAAGTCCTTGACAAATGATAGAGGAAACAGTAGTGCCGGCTGCCAAAGTTGACCTTTTTTTAAATTGTTGGAAATACTGACCACTTGCTTGTTTGTTTTTGTCTGTTCTCTTCCAAGTGTAAACGGTGAAGAAATCTGACATGATTGTGGACACTCTGTGCTGACCAGCAGGTCTCAGACTTAACCTTCTCACCTGCCTCATAGTCCAAGAAGCATGTAACATTTATGTATTTAGTGTCTTATTTTTTCCAAATAGACTCTGCAATTTGGTCTAATAGGACTTTTCAAAATTTTATTTTTTTTTATTAACTGTAGAACGATCTCAAATGGCCTCTATGGTGCCAGGGTCATCTTGTAGCCGTATCATTTAATGAGAAGAAAAACAAACTTTGTTTAATTAGGTAACCAAGCAGTATGGGCGCAGCAATGAAAAAGACTGACCGTTTGCCCCTCTATAAGTTGGCTTGGATACTTCTGCCTGCCAGTGAACTGCACGGGTTTCTCTTATCATTCCCTGCTCTGTTGTGTCTCCCATTCATTTTCAACCCAAGACCAAGTTTTACAATATCTGAAACACGCTATTTGAGTACAGTAACTTAGAATCAATCTTCCTTTCTTTAAAGTACATTGCCACAAGAAGTTTCCAGTTTAGACAAACCGTACACTTCAGTGTAACGAGATAAGGTGCAGTGTAACACGTTATGAAGAATTTCATCACAAGGTGTGACAAACGCCATATTTCGGTGGTATAGGAAGAGTCATCATATTTAGAAAAATGTGACCTACTTTAGTATCCAGCATGGCAAGATGAATGCTTTCATTTTAGGATATGATAAAAGCCGCTTCCTTTCTAATGCAAACTGTTGTAAATTGTTTCAGTCAGTCGGACCTCCTAAACATCAAACATGGTGGTGTTACCCAGAATGATTCATTTATTAATTAATTATTGACTTGATTTCTTGTTAATCAGCAGTAAATACACAAGCCTTGTTAGTTGTAATCTTTTATGAAAAGCCATTTAGGTTTTTGTTCATTCTTTGCAGTACATACAGACTATCCTGAAGCATGTACAGTACACCTTCTACTGAGACTTTATCTTATACTTTATATGCAGGCATTTTGTTTTTGAGATATTTATTGAGTCGCCAATATAAACACAATCATTTGGTGTCTGAATTGTGTGTGAAGGTCCTTCTCAGACTGCTCTTGGTTTATATCACCATGTCCAAGTGGCTGCTCGTCTTCTTTTTAGCAATTATTATATGTTTCAGACCAATTAAATCCCCAGTTTCCTAATGCTGATCATGGGGGCACAAGGTATTGTATATCGGTCAGATGTGCAAGTGGGAATCTTCAGTGTGCGCGAGTGACAATAAACGTCAACTTCATTTAATAAAAAAACTTTTATTGAATTGGTTGGAACAGACTTGCACGATGTGAACTTAATTTCCCAGGACCTGGCAATTCAGAAACTGCTAATAAATTAATGCGGTTGTGAATTTGCATGTGCTGTGCTATACTTTTTAAAAATGATGTCTCCTATACTATGTTTACTCCGAATAATGATTTTACTGTATGTTCTGACTCCTCATAAGCTTTCCTTTTGTTGATTTTGTGGATCTGGTTGAGGCCATCTATATGTCTTCATTTATGTGTTTCTAAAGGTGCTCTTTTTCTTTTCTGTGTACTTTTGTCCTTTTCTTATTAAATATGTTAATGTATTTCCTAATCCTATTACATATTTTCATTGGTTTTGCAGACAGGCAGTGTCCTGTGTTGTTGGTTATCTTTTTATTTATTTTTTACAAAAAATGTAATTCATCTTCTTGCTGAAAAATACATTTTCCCCCCTTGTTTTAAAAAAATATAAAAACTAGTCAAAAGTCTTAGAACACCTCAGTTTTTATGTAAATGCATGCAGTTTAATGTCTTAATATTTCATGAAATCAAGGCAATGAACAAATAAACAATGGCAAATAATAATAAAGTTGAGGGATCATTAAGTGTACAAAATCTTACTCAAACCTATGATTCATCAAAGTAGCCACCTTTTACAGATATAACTGCCAAACACAAACGGCATTATTTCTGTAATAGAAATCAAATATTGGTCAGAAAGATCTTCCCAACACTGTTGCAGGAATTTCCACAATGTGTTGCACTTGTATGTTGCTTTTGTACCATCTTATTTTCTTTCAGTGTAGTTCTGACATAGCTTAGAGCCTGTTTTGGGTCATTGTCTTGCAGTAGGATGACACCTTGACCTACTAGACGCAGACCAGAAGCTACTGCATGGTGCTGCAAAAGGCTGTGGTAACCCTTTTGATTCTGTGCCTGTCACCGACTCCAGACCATCACACTTCCTCCTCCGTGTTGGACAGTTGGTGTCACACACTAAAGAACCATCCTTTCAACAACTCAACGGTGTACAAACATCCTGCATGATGAACTGTACAAACACTCTCAAACCTGCAGCACAAAGTCTCCTCTTCACAGTAGAAACAAGACTTGTGTTATTTTGACCACCGTTATGCTGTCCTTGAAGCTGTTGTGCTGTGAGGCGCCTGCCATGCAAGCTGGTGACCCTCAGAAACTGTCTTCTGATTGGGTTGTGACTTTGGGTCTGGCAGATTTCTTCCTATCAAGAGTTTCTTTCGGTTTCCAGTTGCCTTGGAATTGTGTAGGACACCACTGGACTTGCTGACACTTTGGAGAAAAAAAAGAACAAAAAAACCCAATTTCTTTAAATGAAAGGCCTACATTTCTAAGGGGAATAATGCTCTTTCTTATTACATTTGTTGTCATTTTCTTGCCATTATCACTGGAATTTTCAACTTTTTACAGTGTAATATTATCAAAGTAGTACTTCAGCAGTTGTAGTAACACAGACAAAGGGTTTTTAAGTAATCACCAGAAGTTGGGACCCCTGTGCAAACTGTGTGCTTCAACTTGCAAGGCTTAATTTGCTTTAATTGCTGCAAAACGTCATCTGTAGGTTTTAACCTATTACTTGTTCCCTGAAGAAATTTGTAATATTCTAAGATTTCCTTTTTTTTTCAGTTGTTGCTAACCTAAACTTTAAATTTAAACTTTTGACAGTTTACTGCTTACCTTTTCACCATTTTAGGTCATTCAATGCATTTCATCTGACAAACTGAGGTGTTCTAAAACTTGACAGGTAGTGTATATAGGATTTAGGGATGAAACTCTTCTTATGCGTAATAACCGAACCTTACATTTATCTTGCTAAACTGTTAAGCTTCAATTTAGAGATCTGCTCAGTACTGAATTTTCAGTTCTGTTCCTGCAAAGTATCATCCCGTTCATGGATGGTCCCCAATAATTTCCATCCAAAGTCCACCTGCTTTCTCCCACCAAAAAAAATCCATTTCACTGCCAACCACATTTTCTCTTCTGCAAGGCACTTGAATTGAGCACAGAGCTGAATGTTTTAAGGGGAAAGACACGAGTAAATCTGGTTAGGACTTTTTTTTGATTTTAAAAGTATGGTTGTTGTTAGTCTATTTCTGTCATTTAAAAAAAATAAAATATAGATGAACAGATCTAGAGGGTTCAAAACACACTGCAGACCCTGACCACATGAAAGTAACTCGATAGATATACGAGGGGGGACCCAAAAATAACCGGAATTTTGTTGTTGTTAGGTTGGTACTTGTAGTATGTGGTTGGGCTGCTAGGGCGATCTAGTTACACTCCTCACAAGTCAGTCTGCCAAGTGCCATCAGTCTGGAAGGTTGTGCTTGTGTTCAGTGAATTTTTTTGTAAAAGTAGGTTGCACAACAGTGTGAGAAGGAAACGCCCTGATTTGTGGGAGTCGGGCGATTGGTTCTTTCATCATGACAACACTCCATCTCACACTGCTCTCAGCATTCGCCAATTTATGGTAAGAAACAGTATGACAACCCTGAACCACCCACCCTACTCACCGGATTTAGCTCCGTGTGATTTCTTTTTGTTCCCTCGGATGAAAAAAGACTTGAAAGGAAGGCATTTTGCTGACGTCGAAGAGGTAAAACAAGAAACGACCAGAGCATTAATGGGCATTACTTCAGACGAATTTAAAAAATGTTTCGAACAATGGAACAAACGGTTAGATAAGTGTATTTCCGCCAATGGAGAGTACTTTGAAGGAGACTAATTGTAGTTTGTACAGAAAATTAAATTAAACACGTTTTAAAAATATTTCCGGTTATTTTTGGGTCCCCCCTCGTATGAAGGACAGTTTAAAAAGGCACTCCAATCAGTAACTGCTATCGCCTTACAAGCTGCTATGCAGATGCACCACAATGCCTGGAATAATTAAACTCCGTCTTTATCAAAGAAAAAAAAGAAAACGAGACCCCACCACATCACAAACATATAACAAATATACACACAAAATATAGTGTATTACATGCCATCAATAGTGAATTTATAATCGTCAAATAACTATTATATAAACAGTGCTTACTGTGTGTGTGTGTGTATATATATATATATATATATATATATATATATATATATATATACTATCCATCTATTATAATTTAGCAAGAATTTTCTCAGGGGTTCCTCTACACTCTGACCACCTTCTCCCGACCACATGCATAAAGTCTAATTGCCCATGTCTGCTCACTACACTTAAATTTTAGTCCCAAGCTATAAAAAATTGAGTCAGGTCCCGCGGGAGTGCAGACCTCTACTTCAAAGTAAGCTGTTGCTGGCCAGACACCACACACATTTTTATGAGCTACACTAGCAAACACATTGCTTATATACAAGTGAGCAGTGACCAATAATTCAGTCCATCGAGGTTCTTTAGCAACTGCGTCACAGAAGTGGGTGAGCAAGTTTGGAAAATCGATGTTTTTTCTAGGCAGGCTGTGTAAGGGTCTCCTTTCTTCCCATTTCATAAGCCAGCTAGCGGTCTCTCTCATCAGTATGATCAGGCAGTTTATTCTAGGCTCCCACTATTCTGTGTTTATAGTAGCACTTCCATTTTCCATCATAAATACACTTGTCTTTTAAATTTCGCTTGAGTCCGTGTGTATCAAGTATAAGAATAAGAATCTTGAAAGTTTGTGTAAAATCTTCCCTGACCAAAACAGAACTGACTGTGTTACTTGAGCGTGTTCAGAGTGCGTCTCACTGATGAGTGTAGGGGCTGTGCAGACTGGACCGTGGTGAACAGGACAGCACATGACCTTCCTGTTCCATTACCTTATTTGCACTGCAGCATTTACTTGAGCTGTTCTTTGATTTTACAGCCCAAACCTGGTGTTGCTTAGCATTTAATTATTTCTGCACATTACAAAGAGCTTAGAATGCTTTGGACACTCTGCTGTGTTACAATCAACCAGACCAGTTCTTAAAAAAATAAAATCCACACAGTAATGCCTCCAAATACATTACTGAAGTAAAGTTTGAGATGTGTAGAGCCTGCGTTCCATAAATGTTTTGATACAAAGAAGATTATTCTTTGCTATGCCAGAGGAAGAGACAGCATAAGTGCCATTTTACTTAAAGATTATACCCAAAAATAAAGACAACAGACAAATCCAGAATAACTACACACAGAACCAGACTTTTATGACATCAGGAGTATAGAAGAGGAACAGTAGCAGATGAGGTACTTGCCTTCTAGTTAGTGGTTAGTTTATTTTATTCAGAGGTCAAAATAAGATTCTTGAGATCCAGTAAACATCAGTATTATAAGAAGAGCATTGCAGACAACAACAGAAATAAATACAATGATAAATCCATTTTATTTTTGCAGCTGGTAGTTGGCTCTGAGTTGTATCACTTACCAGTAAGCAACATCTAAGTTGTGCTTTGAGTTGCAGGGAATAAATACAATTGATTTGTGTATATGGTCTGCACTTATTTCAGAGGACAATAAAAGATGGAACCCTCACAAACTGATTGTACTTTGTAGTCCTGAACGCTCAGCAGTATATTACTGGTTGTGTTCCACTTTTATTAAAATTTGGTTTGGTTACACAACCAGGTTGTTTGGAGTGATACAAGAGGAGAATGAAGACGCTCCGGAGCCAGAAGTAAACCCCCCAGCAAGTCAGTCTTATGCTGCCACTGTGGCTAAACCTAGTATGGTGCCTTCCTCTTCAGCTGTCAAAGGTAAGGGAAGTGTTTGCACTAATCTAATGTATTATTCATAAATTTTGAAAATTTAAAAATAAAAATACACACAGACGACTATGTTCTTATAGTTTTTCAGGTAAGGGAGACGTTATGTGTTGTGGTAAGGTCGTTACTCACTTATCATAGTACTGACATGTTGATTAGCAAGTGAGAATTTGACCGTACTCTGTGCATTTGACAATAATGACCCTATAAACTAAAAGCAAACATCTCTGTCTTGCCTCTTGGGACACATCTTTGCAGACTGAATATGCTCCAGTTTTTTTATTTCTTTAAATACCTTATGTGTTGTTGATTAAAAGGTGTGTAGAGTTGCATGCATGTGACTTGATAATTATTGGGATAATTGTTATCCCCACCCGTTTGCCTCCCCCCCCGTTTGCCCCCCCCCCCTGTTTGTTGTGTCAAAGCAATGCACATCAAGATGTGGTGGTTTTGAGTCAAAGTAAACCGGGTATTGTATCAGGTAGTACAAAAAACAAAAAAGAAATTAATTTTGCACTCTCATGCAAACTTAAGGAGTGATTGTCAGCCGCATTGTACGGTTTAACACAACATGCTCTTGCAAGCCCATTCTCATTTAAAAGGACCAGTTGGCCTCATTTCCCTTTGATACTTCAGAACTCTATGCTTCCTTCTTAAACACATACCCAACCATTGTCATTGCATTTTCTTCATTATAATAAATTAGATGAGTGATTTTCAGCCACCTAAAGTACTGTAGTTACTGTAAACAATAATTTGGCTGGACCCCCTGCAGACTAGTGTCTGCACGCACCACTATACATTGCCAAAAATATAAAACACATTTTTTTCCCCTTTTTATAGTGCTGCCATTGTTTCTGACAAAAAGTTTTATCAGTGCCATGCCACAGTCCTGCTGTTGAAATACCACTGTAGCCATTTCCTGTTTATGAAAATGGTCTAGAAATATTGTGAGATTTTAATGGTCTTATAATGTATGTACATTATATTGCCACAATTCTTCTCCTGAATGACTACTAAATTGAGAGCCTGGCGAAACAGGTTTGAGATTCAGCCCATCTTCATCACCTATATCATAAAAAGAGGGTTGAACCTGGTCTGTGGGATTTCAATCCACTTAGTGTGTACTACTGTTAAACATGTAAAGAGTATGTGTTGTGTTCATTCTTCAGTTGCTCAGATCATTCATTTTTTTGGCATTTGTAACGAATTAGACCTAATATGCTGAAAATGGCTTGATCACTACCTCTCACCTTTTTAAAAACTGTAAGGCAACAAATAATAAATAAAAAGAATGTTATAAGACAAGTAAAAGTGTGTTTACAAAGCCTGACACAAAGATGGAAACAGCAATGATTATTCCTCCCACAACACAAAATAGCCCCTACAGTGTGTAGAATAATACAGTGGAACCTCTGTTCATGAACATCTCGGTATACGTACAACTCGGCTTATGACCAAAAAGTTCGCCAAACTTTTGCCTCGGTTCACGACCACACACTCGGTATACGAACAAGCCAGGTCCCCTTTAGGTTTGTACATGTCCAGTCTCTCCCTGTGCATTTCCTGTGCAGCGAGCAAGAGAGAGAGAGCGCGACACACACACACACACACACACAGGCGCTCCAGGCTCACAAAAGAGAGAGAGCGAGCGAGGGACGCATAAGGTAGAGAAGGCTTGTTTTTGTTTTCAGTTCTATTTACAGTGATCGGTTCGTAGCCTGCATTGTTGCAATGTTACTTTTCTTGGTGGTTTATTAAATTACTGATTTTTCAAATGTTCAATTTTTTCCCCTGTGCTTGAAACTCATTAAAAAAAGTATTTTTAGCAAGCGGTTCCTAGCACTATAGCGTGAACTATTGCAGTGTTAGTTTTCTCTGTTGTTCAAGGTTTTCTCAGTGTTATTCAATGTTTTTACATTTAGTTTACTATTACGCTGTGCATTCTATGGTTTAATTAACTATATTTGTGCTTAAAAATTAAAAAATATATATATGTACATACAGTTTGTACGGTCTGGAACGGATTAATTGTATTTACATACAATCCTATAGGGGAAATTGCTTCGGTTCACGACCAGAGTTTTGGAACGAATTATGGTCGTGAACCGAGGTTCCACTGTATGTGCAGTGAATTACACACTGCAGCCCTTCCTGAAGTTCGCACAATAGCCCTATTTTATTTATTTAGTCTTATTTTATTGGGTGGAAGAAATGTACTTGTAGAAGCCAGCCAATCAATGCCTCTGAATTTTTTAAATGTAAAATGTTTTCACAGTCAGCACTGCATCATAATAAATAAAAAAATCTCTCCCTGGACTGCTAGATGGAAGAGTAAAGCAGACTTCAGGGGATTATCACTCCTGTTAATGATTGCTAATCTTTCCCTAACTAGACAGATTTTCATAGCTGTAGCTTCTCTAGATGGCCAAAGCAGTTGCTGATCCGTTGAGGTAGTCTGAAAATCATTTATCTCAGAGTACTGCTCTCCCTTGTTGATTCTGAAATCTGTGCAATTTATGCAAGTTACTCAAACCGATTCAGGAAACTGGGAGTACAACCAGACTTTCTACCTTCAAGGGCGCTGCTCTCAATGTCCAGCCTCCTTCATGATGGCATGTACAGGTTATCGGTTTTGCCTGCAGAAACAAATCACAAAGACAAATGGCAAACAAGTAACATTTCAATGTGGCGGTGCTACAAGCTGAACCAATGTTAATATCAAACAATGAGCATATGCTATTTAAGTTAGGAAGATGATAACTTCCTTATAAATGTAATATGAAAAGCTGGTGGACAATCTGCAGCCTTTAAGTGAGCTTTTTTGTTTTTTTTAGGTTATTCTGAGGATGGAGGTGCAAAGAAAGGAGAGGTGATTCCAGAGCACGAATTTGCAGCCAGTCCAGTGTGTCTGGACGACGAGAACGAATTTCCTCCTGTGAGCATTCAGAATAACTAAATCTACTTGCTGTGTCATCTGTGTGTCACTATGACCGAACCTTTTGAGAGTTCAAGTGTTGGCCAGTCTAATGGGAATTCTTTGGAGGAGCAACACATTGCCATTACCGGACAAGACGGTGCTTCCTTAAAGATGAGCAGGGAGAACATCTTGTACCTTTCTAATATACAGGAGGCATTTGTGTTCTGTGCAGAACAAATAATCATTGATTAATATTAGCAAAGCAGAACCAACAGCTATTGAAATCATTCAGTGTAGAACACATTAGTAACATTTGAGATCTTTGGTAAAAATACAAAAAAAAATTAAATAAAACTAACTTCCCGAATTCTTAATTAAAAAAATATACTGAAAAAAGTCATTTAAATAATATCTTAGAAGATAAAACTCGTTACAGTTTTTTATTTCTAATACTTAGAATTTTAAAATGTAATGAGAGTGATAGAATTAGAAAGATATATTTTAATATGTTTTTATAAGTACAGGGAATCACATTATATTTCAAGTTTTATGAGAATCACCTTAAATTTGATATCTATACAGTAAAAATGACAAATGGGAAAGAAGGGGCAAGGATTGGTATGGCGGGGGCATTATGTTTTTTGAAACTGTTTAAACATAATAGTTTCAAAGGTTTTATTGGTCAAATTTCCATTGATTATTTTGTATTATAAATAGAGAAATTGGAACATTGAATCTAAAAAAGGATAAAAAAAAATAACATGTACAATGTTTTAATCACACTGGGAATAAAGGTTGGAAAACAATAATGTAAGTTACGGTACATACTTCCTGTTAGGGGACATATACAGTACATGATGCTGGTTCAGTATGACAGCATCTTACCTCACTAAAATAATAATCGCTACCTGTCATGTTTGCACATTGCCATTGGCTGTCAAGGGCCCATTAGAGCATTAGAATGTCAAACTAGTAACACAATAAGAGAAATGAAGTTTAAGGTTCACAAGATACCTGCAATTAATAAACACATGACATTTCTGGTATTGGGGAAGGGCAGTTTCATTGCAAATCTCCTTGGTTGAATTATGATTTATATTTCAGACATTTACTAATACTTTTCCACTGTTAACCCGATTTGTAAAATTTTACAAACATTCATAATTGAGAAGAGGCTGCTTGTCCTTTTTTTCAGTTTTAAGTTTACTGGTTAAATGTGCGCTGTAAAATATCTACCAATATGATTAACAGTGTGCAATGATGATGAGGTATGAGTTACAAATAATGAAGGACATTATCATGTGCTTCATGGCCTCCGGTTGCTCAGCCTACTCTCTACTACACTACCGGGCGTAAACATTGGGGGTAGCAATGAACAATATGGATAAGCAACCTCATAAAATAGGGTTATTTATTTGCGGACACGTACTTTGTTCTGTTGTATAACACGCCCCTCATTGAGGACACCAGTACAATAAAGTTCTGTTTTGGTTTTGGTAGATAATTTCTTGCCGGGGTGGAAGTCGGAATGGAAAAGGGAGACGACACTGAGGTTAAAGGAAAATTGACACCATTTGCTGTGGAATGAGAGCTAAGCCTGAAGCTGGAAGACTTGACGGTGCATGAGCCAGGAAAAAAAAAAAATGAAGGGTGCTAAATAGAAACATGAAAATTTTTGGGTAAAGGACTCTAGTTACATTAATTAGCTCAGGTCGGGTGTTTTTTATATATATGCAGGTGCATGACTGAACTAACATGGACTGAGTTAACCACAATGCAAAAGATACTTGACCAATTTTTTTAAATAGTGTATTTTATTCTACAAATAAGGCATAAGTGCTAAATGTTTTTACATGTTTTATTTTTTGTTTACTTATGTGCTGTATGTAGCCATTTGTCAGACTGCTTTCCTTTCATGTGTATGTGCCTATAAACATTTATGTTAATCAGACCAATGTATTTTGCAGAAAGTTGCACAAAACCAAAAACAGTGAGCTAAACTATTTTCATAGTTCCAAAATACAAGTTAGCAAAGCACTAAGACTTGTTTTTGTTTTCTTTCTTTTTTAACTGGCGTCTGACTGAATTATATTTTCTTATGTCTAGAATCAGAATGTTAAAAGATCCAGTGATGTTGGTAGGATTTCCATTCACTTGTTTGAGAGTCAGAAAGAGAAAAATGTGTGTGCGCGCGTGTGTGTGTGTGTGTGTGTGTGTGTGCGTGTGTGCGCGCGCAACTGTAAGTCTGGCAAGGAAATGTAGAAAGTTGAGAATGGTCAGTGGTCGTGTCCACAGCAGATCAGTCATTGCTAAGTACACCTGCTTGAGACTATACAGCTAAGCTATTTTTTAATTATTAAAAGCAAACTAAAAAAAAATTGTAATCATTAACATGGGCAAACATATGCTTGGATTTCTCTCTTTACTTTATTTGAAATTTTTTTTCCTTTTCATTTAAAATAAGCTTACTTGGACAAGTCATTCTATTTCAGTCAGTGTGCAGTTACTTCTTGAGTTTAAAAATTGTCAGAGCAAAGAATGTAATATCTTTATATTAAAATTAGAATAAGTATATATGTAGTAAATGTTAATCTACATGCTAATAACGCAATTTCAGATTACTAAGAGATTCCACAATGGACTGTACTCCAGAATGGTTCCTGCCAGTGTTGCCGGGGGATTCTCAGGTCCCCAGCCAACCTTGAAGTGGATTAAGTCACTGTGGGACAGCTGGCCAAATTCAGCTGCCTTCTATAAGGTAACGCAGTTTGGTTGTAGTATCAGGTTCCATTTTTGACCATCTACAGGTGCATCTCAATAAATTAGAATATCATTGAAAAGTTAATTTATTTCAGTAATTCAATTCAAAAAGTGAAACTTGTGTATTATATAGCTTCATTACACCCAGAGTGATAGATTTCAAGCGTTTATTTCTTTTCATTTTGCCAGTAGGTCTGTGAGTGGGCCAAGAAAATCTAATCATGGGAAGTGGCTGGAAACCGTAAGATGCAAACTAAAAGAAGTGGCATTATACGTTGTAATTAAAGTCAATACAGTAAGGGCATTACAACTGCCATCCACGCCATGGCGTCATACAAAAAAGCACAGCCAGCACACTAAAATTTATTATGCAGTTTTTATGGGATGAATAGTAATAATTGTCATAGGTCATATTGTTCCATGGGGATAGTAAATGGTAGCTCACCTGGCTTTAGCAAATCATGTTGCTTATTCCTGCATTTTCTCCATTTCTTACAATGAAAAGGTGGCATGCCCTATTACTTAGATCTTAAAAGGGCACCTGGGCCAGTGAAGGGAAAAGGGCACATCCTTGCTTATATTCCTCCAATAAGTATTTTAATTGACAAGCAAAGTATTTGAATAATTTATTTTAAATGTAACTTGTCAAAATTATAGTAGTTTATACCAATGTGCAATAAGAGTAAAGGACACATTTTCTAGATGTACTGTACAGAACACTTTGTGCAGAAGTCATTAGCCAGGCTGTGAATCCAAAGATTAAAGAATTTACAAGAAAAGTAATTCAAATGTATAAGTCATGAAAAGTGTACATAAAAACAATATCCTAAATATTTGGATTTGCCAGTCAGCACTATTGAATCCATCATCAGGTATCACACCACTCAGTCCCTGTGTAAAGAAGGCCAACCCATCAAAACAAGCAAGATGTAGTCTTGTTATAAAGTGGCAAAGAAGCCATTCATCACTTTAAATAAACTACAGAAGTCATTTGCTGAAACAAGTCCATAATATCAAGATCTCTTCCTAACAACTGCCCAGTTGGAAGGGTAACAAGAAAGAAGCCATTACTCAGGACAGTGCCACAATGCAGAAGATGAACCAGATAGGATGTGGGAAAAGGTTTTGTGGTCAGATGAAACCAAAATTCAAAGCATTATATATGATGCAGACCTAACAATGCCAAACCCGCCAAAAAATGCCATCCCTATAGTGAAGTACAGTATGTTGGTGGTAGCATAATGCTTGTTAAGACTGATGGAAGAAAAGATCAAACTAAATACAAAGAAATACTGGAAGAGACCTGCTACAGTCGTTTGAGAAACTGAGGTTTGGGAGAAGGTTCACCTTCCAGCAAGACAAAAGTGGACTAAATGAATGTCATATAATCAGTGCTGGTGCCAAGTTATTTTGTGCCCTAAGACAAGCTTATTAACCACATGTTTGGTAGATAACACATGCGGCTCTGTTTTCCCCACCCTTATGATCAATTCTCTAGGCCAGTGTTTCCCCACCTCGGGCCTGGGGGCACACTGTGGCTACAGGTTTTCGTTCCAAACAGCTCCTGTTTTTAATTGGACTCCTGGGCTATTTAAGTGATGTGTTATTTCCCAAGTTCTGTGTTTTGGGAACAATATAGAAAACTAGCTATGGTAAAAAAAAAAAAAAAATATATATATATACTGTATATATAATATACACACACACAGTAGAGTCTCGCTTATCAGACATAAATGGGCTGGCAGAACGTTGGATAAGCGGAAATGTCAAGATAATGGGAGGTGTTAAGAAAAATCCTATTAAATGTCAAACTATGTTATAATTATACACACTATGAACCTAATACAGTGGAACCTCAGTTCATGAGCGTCTCTGAACACGTACAAATCGGGTTACGACAAAAAGTTTGCCAAACTTTTGCCTCTGTTCACGACCACACACTCGGTGTACGAACAAGCCAGTTTCCCTTTCGGTTTGTGCGTGCCAATGATTTCCGCACATGTTCAGTCTCTCCCTGTGCAGCAAGACAGAGCGTGAGAGAGACACATGCACACACGATGGTGAGGGCTGGCCACATAATCCAGTGTAATCATGTTTTACAACAAAACAACAGAAAAAATTAACTTGGCAACAAAAAAATAGACTACACTCGCAACTTGCAGTTCTTGTTGCCGATTGATGCGTTTTTTTTTTTGCGGTGGGATGTCGGATTATACGGAATGTTGGATAAGCGAGACTCTACTGTGTATATATAAATGTACTGAGCAGTTATATGGGAATAATGTATTTTTTTCTTTTTAGCAATATTTTGATTTTCATTCTACTTTTCTAAGTGTTCTAATTGTTTAATTAATCCATTATTTACTAATTGGGTCTGACGCTAAAGTAGTTGCAGCCTGGGATTATTCAGTGTTGTTTGCCAGCATGTCTCCTCTGCTCATTTTCAATTGTCATTAATAATATACAACAAAGGGGGAAAACTGCACAGAGAAAGGGCAAAATATAAAGAAATCAACAAAAGAGAGTTAAGCATTTAAATCTCTAGCAAAAGCAGAAATATTTCTAAATGTCTTATAAATTTAAAAATCATGCTGCTGTGCATTTCTGAATGTAGAATAAAATAAAAATAATACCAGCTAATTAAATGAGATCAGTGCTATCAGGTGCTGTCACTGATTAGGAATCTGGTTGGAACAAAAACCTACAGCCACAGTGTGCCCCCAGGATCGAGGTTGGGAAACACTGGTCTAGGCGAATGCTTAATTCACCTTAATGGTGGTGCCGGCCCTGGCCTAGTCAAAGTCCTGATCTGAAGCAGTTACTCTCTGAAAACTGCAGTTCAGAAGTGCCATCCAGCCAAGCTGAAAATCTGCCAGGAAGAATGGGAAATCTCACTCCTGGGCAATATGGAGAGCTGGCACAGAGTCGCCCTAAAAGACTACGGCTGTTATTGCAGTGCAAGGAAGCTGTGCTAAATACTGACATATAGGGTTTGAATATTCATGCAAGTGCTGTTTTTTTCCAGTTTTTATATTTTTAAAATACACTTTTGATAAGTGATTTTCTTTGGCTTTAAAAATAAACATTAGAACATTTAGACTGTCAATAAAAACACCAACTGAAGCAATATCTTTTGAAAACCAATCCTCTTGAAAGCCATCATGCAAGGCAACTGTATTTGCTCACTGATAAGTTATCAGTTACTCTCCAGACATGCTAACTTATGTCATCAGTTCAGCCTCTTAACCTGTTTTTTCCCCCAAGTGGCCATTGGAGAGTGAATCCCTTGTTGTGGAAGCATGATTCATAAAGAAAAGAGTGGTTCTGGTCCTTGCAGGATACATTTGCACACACAAACAATTTAGAGACGAGACACCAGTAGATATAACAACATGTCTTGAAGGCCGTGGGAGGAAGTCCCCAGGGGAAACCTCCACAACCTCAAGCAGAGGCTTCAAACTAAACACACAAAAGCCTTGCAGTTGTAACTCCAGCCGGGGCTGAACTGCTGTGAAGTGGTAGCCACTTTTTTTTTTTTTTTAACATGAATGATATTATAAAAATAAACCTGGAATGTGCAGTTTATGAATGAGGCTTGATCCTGAAAAAGTGACCGGTAGAGCACTCTTTACAAATATACAGTGTTATAAATTGTGTTTGATGGCTTGGTGGACTAGATAAATAGATTTATATAACTTTTCTCTGGGGGAAATTTGGCTATTTACTGGAGCTCATTAAACAAATAACTAAATGCTTAAATACAAACACACACACACAATATGGTCTGAGCACACACCAGCATGACTAAAAAAAAAGTAAGTTGGCAGTTACAGTGCCTGTGAGGCATCATGCAGGTGTATTGATGTTGGTATACAGTAATCCCTCCTCCATCGCGGGGGTTGCGTTCCAGAACCCCCTGCGAAAGGTGAAAATCCGCGAAGTAGAAACCATATGTTCATATGGTTATTTTTATATATTTTAAGCCCTTATAAACTCTCCCACACTATTATAAACATTTCACGCACAATTATACAGCATAAACCCTTTGTATTCTCTTAGATATTAGGTAAGATTCGTTGAAATTATGTATGTAAACACAGTTTATATACAGTAAAACCTAAATATTATTTTAAAGATATCGAACGTCTCCGATATCACATATGTTACAGCCATTACGACAGACAGGCCACCAGCAATAAATACGTACAATGCAAGAAAACTTGTATACAGCAAAATGTGTGTACAGCGACACTACACTATGTACATGTAATAAGTACTGTACGTAAATAATTATGGTTACTCACCAACAATGACACGACGACTTGTCCGATAACGATGAGTTTAATTTTACTGCACAACAAAGGATAGCGTTACAGCTCTTCTAAAGGAGCCTCTTCAGGCGACTGTTTAGCACCGCCATTGTTCTTCTTCCAGCACTCTTCAATCCAAATCCCTAAAGCAGATTCCATCCAGACTACTGCCTTATCACGTCCACTTGCAACTCGTTTTGCACCCTGGTTAAAGGACACTGCGGCCGTAGATCTTATATGCTTTTCCTCCTTTTTAAATAAAAAGAATCGTGGACTCATTGATGCCATAATGGTGTCCTGCAGCGGTGTAGCTGTTCCCTTCCTTCAACATATCCAAAACTTTTACCTTTTCTGCAATCATTTGCATCTTCTGTTGGCGCTTGGACATGGCCCCTGAAGCAGTAGCAGGAGCACATTAATGCTGAATGAGTGAGATGAGACTTCCTGGTTAATGCAGCACTCCGTCGCTGAGCCAATCAACAGCACACAGGAACTTAACTGCGTGCTCTGATTGGGTAGCTTCTCAGTCATCCGCCAATAGCGTCCCTTGTATGAAATCAACTGGGCAGACCAACTGAGGAAGCAAGTACCAGAAGTAAAAAGACCCATTGTCCGCAGAAACCCACGAAAAATCTGCGTTATATATTTAGATATGCTTACATATAAAATCCACGATAGAGTGAAGCCGCGAAAGTCGAAGCGCGATATAGCGAGGGATTACTGTAAAGGAACCCCAGTGGTGCAGTAGGGGACCACTGGCAGGAGCAAGGCACACCAAGACCCCCCAGCATAATCTCAAGTGAACAGGCTCTCTGTTTGTGGACCCTCATCGTTTTCTGGAGGTATAGGTATGTGTTCAGTATTTCTTGCCTCGCACTTCCTTTCAGCCTGCACTTACCCAGATCTTTGTAGACACGGAACACACATGAAATGCATGTATTCCAAATAACGATATACTGTATTATTTACCCAATACAACTCCAGATCTCACACGCAGATAAAGAGCCTTGGCTTCAGCTGGGAGAGCTGAGCTCCGTCAAGGAGGGGATGGGACAGCAGGCTCCTTGTGCTGATTCACACATTTACAAAACAAAAGACGCTGATGGTGAGGTGCGAAGAGATTTAAGGTGGGCCGAGATTATGGAGTTTTTTTTGTAGGCTTCATGGATTCTAGTGCTGTTGCTCACCATATCCTCCCATTATATCAAAAACATTTTCATCTCTGTTCTCCACGAGATTAAAAGTTTTTCTTGGCCATCACTATAAACCACATGGGGTAAGTATCACATAAAAAAAATCATTTTTGGTTGGAGTATTCCTTTAATATCCAAGTCAGATAACTCAAAACCAGTTATTAAATTTAGCAAAGTAATCTTGTATGCACAATGCTAGCTGAGATATTTAATATCAAGTGGGTAGATATGATATACATTCCCTCAAAATAAGAAATGTGTACTTGTTAAGATATCATTTTTCACAGTATTCTCAAAGAAAAGAAGGATTGTTTGGGCAGATTAATTCAATGCTTCCTCACAATAGAGTTTTAGTGTCAGATGAACGTGAATCTCTCTAGCAACAGACAGAAGAACTCCTGCTTGGTAAGAAGTAGTATGTCATTCCAAGCAAGTGGCACCATGCTGCAATTGGAACTGGCAGAACCCCAGCCATGAATATCGCTAGTAGGAGATTGAATTTCCTCAGCTGGCACAAAAACAGCATTCTCTGATGGGCTTTCTTGATAAGAAGTGTGATGTTTTTTTCCTGCTTAAGCTTTTGTTACAGCACAGTGTCCAGAAACTTGAACGACTCTGATGCCCCACCAGCTGAGCCATTTAGAGGAAGTGATAGTAAGCAGGTGGAAGTTTCTTGAATTCTGCTACCATCTTCTGAGTTTTATGAAAGTTAAAGGATACATTTTGGTATTTTTCAAGTCACAGCTGTTTCTTCACAAACATGGTGTATATGCATTTGGCACACAAAATTGTGTTCTAAAGTTAAGCATTTTCTGTAAATTAAAAAATCAAACATATAGCTAGTCCTAGCATGTAAACAATGGGACATCGTCCATTACCGAAAAACTAACCCTAAAAATTTACCAAATACACCCTCTTTGAAGTGACAACAACAGGGGCCTGTCAGTAATCATTTTATCGCTTATTCCTGGTACTGTTTCTCTCTCAGTGAGGGTGCACTTTCTGTTTAGTTGTGTGATACCAGCGGCCTTCCTGGGGGGAGTTCTTGCATAAATGGCACAAGTAGAAACCAAATTACTGGGGCAGATTGTTGTAGAAGAAGAAAGCGCTAAGGTTGTGTGCACAGCTGGTCTTCTTTTAAAGTGTCTGAATCTCGTAATACTGGCGTTTTTTTTTTTCCTTTGAAAATGAAATGTATAAATAAGCTTTTTGACAATGTGTGCTGTGTGTAAATCACAAGACATGGATCAATGCTCGACAACTTTCTTGGCTTGAAAAATGTTTTTGTTTTCTGTGACATGTGCCCCATAAGATGCCATTATAAAATGCCAGGAGCGGTTACATTATTATTTTTTTTAATTTATAGAAAACAATTTAAGAACAGTTTTCCTTAGCAAATGCATAAATACAATGGTTGTGTAGAAATAACTTGCACTTGAAAAATACCAAACTTACCTTCAAGGTCTAAATTATTATGGCTACTCCAAACTGTTCTGTCCCTCATCTGTATTTGGACTTCTCACTGTTTGAAGTGAGGCCTATTAGTGTGATATCTCGACAGTCAAATCAGCAGAGGTCCAGTCATTTGGAAGTAGTTAGAAGAGTAGAAGTGCAAGGACAGACCGGCCACTGGCCCACTTTTTAACTGTTCTCTTGCCTGGCTTTGTAGTTTTCAGCTTTTGTTTGTAAGCATCAAAACGATGAATGAACCATAGAATTGGTCAGAATTGCCCAAGGAGAAGGAACAGTAAGCATTCTTAATAGCTACATACCAATGATCTACAATATTTCCAACTCTGGTTGGACATTTTATTTATTGTTGATATTTAGGGAGGAATTGGTTTAAATGTGTACGGTGCCTGAACTAAAATATAATGGTAGCTTCAAGCTGATAGTATTACTCCAATTTTATTTATCTGTCTACTTCCAAATTTCAACAGTACTTGTACTATGGGGATGTCTTCACCGTCCAAAGCTTATTCTTAAATTCTTCCATTCTTTAGAGGTATCTTTTCAGTTGATCAAACTGACCGGTGATTAAAAGGGAAAGGCATTACCAGAATATTTCATTCAGCCAATTCAAACATGACAGCAAGCTGATTATCACCTGCAAAGCTGAAAAGGAATGACACTAATGGACAGCTCAGCAGGTGTTCATTCTTAAGCGCTTTACCCATAAGAAAACCAAATACTGCACATGATGCACAAATAGTACACAAACTTCCTTTTCTTCAAGGTTAACTTGAACCCACGACAGATGTTGTTCGATCCTTACCCCCAGCACCTGCAGACAACATGGTGCTCATTACAGCAGGGCGCCGCCGAAGCCTTAGTGGTGTAATCTGCCTGGGACGTGTTATCGTTGGCTATACTCTGCAGCATTGCCTTTGTCTTGGCAGCAATGCGGTCTGCGACTCTCCAGTACTCTGCACTGCTTTGGTCCAGGGGTACGCTTTCGGCAGGATCCTGGGAAAGATCAAAAATGAGCGGTGGATTGTGCAATTTTTCTGGTCCTATGTCACCCCTGCAGGCTTGTGCTCCCCCTAAAAGAAAGGTGGATATAAAAAGCACTCAATACAAGGAAAAAAAACCATTGTATTATATAAATATGTACAGTATAAAAGGGGCCACAGCAGCGCTCGGCATCTGGACTTGCTCCCTTTTCATACACATTCTCCATGCTTTATTGTTTAAGCGAAGGCTCCCTCGAGACTCTCCGAGTTCTGTACTACTTCAGTCACTGGCAGTAAAATCTATTATTTCCCAAAGACAGACTTTTGAGATGCTCATCATTTTTATGGTTACATAAAAACAGAGTAGGTAAAGATAGTGAGCTCCAAGCTTTGTAATTCTGCATGCGACTCTGTTATTATGATGGACTTGTAGTACGGCATCGTCATTCACATAAAAAAAAAAAAAACAGCATCTGTTCCACATTTTAAAAAGCTCTTTTTGTTCTGACTACATGACTTTCTCATAGACGACCACTGTGATAATCTTCAAATACACTTTGAGAGGTCATGGCATTTCTGAAGAGCCAGACAAATGCAGCCTGGGTGTTCATAATAAACTCTCTTAAAATGATCCAAGTTTAAAGAGGATAATTAAACAGGCTGCTTAACTGCCTGCATCACTCGCCTTATATGGAAAATTCATTGAGCAAAACATATAGAAAAGAAAATAATGACAAGTCTTCTTCATTGTGTTTGCCTTTCATTATTTCTTTAAACACAATGAATAATAATTATATTTCATTAAAGGATTATCGGATGAATGCACAACTTTTTTTTGTTTAGTAACTGGACTCTTGAAGTTATCATAAATTGTCTGTTTCCTCTATCTCTTCTTTAGCCATAACCTCTTCAAATAAAAAAGCAGAAATCATTAACATCAAGTATGGCGTCCCAAGTTCAGGCCTGGGGTTCTACTGTGGCTGCAGGTTTTCATTCCAGCCAGTTTCACAAATAAATGGGTCACCCTTACATCTAAATGATCTAATTCTTTAATTAACGCTTTTCTTTTTTTCATTCAGAAATACACACCTTTATATTTACATGTAAATAAAATTCAGAAATTTGCATTTTTGCCATATCTTTAAAAAGGTTATTTTATCATATTCTTTTTTATTCATCTTATTTCTGTGGACTTTGCTCCTTAAATTGTATCCAAATACTGATGATTAAGTGATGAGAAGTGCAGACACGGGTGCAAATGATGCTGAATGTTAAAGCAGAGCCGCTACTTCAATGTTCCTTTCATTTGTCTGCTGATTAGTAATAAAAGGCTCAACTAAGCCGTCCTTGAGTCAAGTCCTGTGGACCACCTGAAGTGCAGGTGTCAGTCCCAACCACCTTCTGCTTTCAGCTGGACTCCTGACTTTTTTATGTCAATCTAGAAATTACAAAATAGTTTTGCTTCATTTTTAGGGGAATGTAGAAAGCATGTGTGTGTGTGATATTGTTCTTTTTCTTGCTTTTTAAGATTTTACTCTTTTTTACGTTCTGGTCATTTAAGCCTTTTCTTATTAATTAGCTCACATGTGCTGAAGTAGCTGCTTCCCATTAGTATTCAGTGTCATCTGCACCCGTGACAGCACTGCTCACCACCAGGGACATGAGGTCAGGGGAGGCAAGTGAAGCAGAGCCTCACCTGTCATCATGAAAAGTAAGAAAACTAATGATGATAACAGAAAATAAATTTGTCCACTGGTCTGTGCTACATATTTGTTGTCTGTATAATTCCAATAACTTTGATCATTTTTATAGTCAAAATCACTGAAATAGCACATTTCCTGTTCAAATACTGGGGAGAAACGCGAGGTGCTGTGGCGACGAGCCTCACCTCACCTCCGACTGCGCTATCCTTCACACACTGGGCTGATGCCTGCAATTGGCGTGTGCCTGTTGTGGTCTCTCTGTATGTCGACAATGTCATGTCTGCAGACACTTTTATTATACACCCTGACTCTCCACAGTCTGTCTAATATCTTTAATAAATGTGTGTGACGTACAGTGCATCCGAAAGTATTCACAGCGCATCACTTTTTCCACATTTTGTTATGTTACAGCCTTATTCCAAAATTGATTAAATTCATTTTTTTCCTCAGAATTCTACACACAACACCCCATAATGACAACGTGAAAAAAGTTTACTTGAGGTTTTTGCAAATTATTAAAAATAAAAAAAATTGAGAAAGCACATGTACGTAAGTATTCACAGCCTTTGTCATGAAGCTCAAAACTGAGCTCAGGTGCATCCTGTTTCCCCTGATCATCCTTGAGATGTTTCTGCAGCTTAATTGGAGTCCACCTGTGGTAAATTCAGTTGATTGGACATGATTTGGAAAGGCACACACCTGTCTATATAAGGTCCCACAGTTGACAGTTCATGTCAGAGCACAAACCAAGCATGAGGTCAAAGGAATTGTCTGTAGACCTCCAAGACAGGATTGCCTCAAGGCACAAATCTGGGAAAGGTTACAGAAAAATTTCTGCTGCTTTGAAGGTCCCAATGAGCACAGTGGCCTCCATCATCCGTAAGTGGAAGAAGTTCAAAACCACCAGGACTCTTCCTAGAGCTGGCCGGCCATCTAAACTGAGCGATCGGGGGAGAAGGGCCTTAGTCAGGGAGGTGACCAAGAACCCGATGGTCACTCTGTCAGAGCTCCAGAAGTCCTCTGTGGAGAGAGGAGAACCTTCCAGAAGGACAACCATCTCTGCAGCAATCCACCAATCAGGCTTGTATGGTAGAGTGGCCAGACGGAAGCCACTCCTTAGTAAAAGGCACATGGCAGCCCGTCTGGAATTTGCCAAAAGGCACCTGAAGGACTCTCAGACCATGAGAAAGAAAATTCTCTGGTCTGATGAGACAAAGATTGAACTCTTTGGTGTGAATGCCAGGCGTCACGTTTTGGAGGAAACCAGGCACCGCTCATCACCAGGCCAATACCATCCCTACCGTGAAGCATGGTGGTGGCAGCATCATGCTGTGGGGATGTTTTTCAGCGGCAGGGACTGAGAGACTAGTCAGGATAAAGGGAAAGATGACTGCAGCAATGTACAGAGACATCCTGGATGAAAACCTGCTCCAGAGCGCTCTTGACCTCAGACTGGGGCGACGGTTCATCTTTCAGCAGGACAACGACCCTAAGCACACAGCCAAGATATCAAAGGAGTGGCTTCAGGACAACTCTGTGAATGTCGTTGAGTGGCCCAGCCAGAGCCCAGACTTGAATCCGATCAAACATCTCTGGAGAGATCTTAAAATGGCTGTGCACCAACGCTTCCCATCCAACCTGATGGAGCTTGAGAGGTGCTGCAAAGAGGAATGGGCCAAACTGGCCAAGGATAGGTGTGCCAAGCTTGTGGCTTCATATTCAGAAAGACTTGAGGCTGTAATTGCTGCCAAAGGGGCATCGACAAAGTATTGAGTAAAGGCTGTGAATACTTATGTACATGGGAGTTCTCAGTTTTTTTATTTTTAATAAATTTACAAAAACCTCAAGTAAACTTTTTTCACGTTGTCATTATGGGGTGTTGTGTGTAGAATTCTGAGCAAAAAAAATAATTTCATCCATTTTGGAATAAGGCTGTAACATAACAAAATGTGGAAAAAGTGATGCGCTGTGAATACTTTCCGGATGCACTGTATTTAGTCTTGCTGATCGGACATAAAACCGCAGAGAAAAGGCACAAGGTGAGGCAGACAGTACCGTGCCGCCCTGAAGGGGGCGCCTGTGAGCCCAACAGGTGCTCGTTGCTGCTGCTTGGCTCCAATAAGTTAGCATATCAGAAAGTCAAGTGCACTGCCAAAATGGAAGATTAATATTTTTAAAATAAAAAGAAAATAAGGAGGACTATTACAAGAAAGTGACAGAGATTTTCGTGGAGAAGGATAAGCGCATGGACTTCATTTACAAACAAAGGTAAAACCATAAATGGTTTACAATGTTATAAAAAATGGAATCAGACTAAGAAAAAAACCAATCCAATACTTAAAAATTAAATTTTGTCCTTAAATAAAATATTTTGTTTTTTCTTGTTATCCTTTTGTTGAACCGTCTGTATTAAAATTAATTAATGCATCAGAATTAAAAACTTTTAAAAACAACTAAATATTTCAATTTATGTCAAAATTGAAATCCATTTTTTTGTACACTACTCTATACTTTCATTTGTTTTGAATGAGTATGAATTGAGGAATCGCAAATTTAGAACACACGGAGGGTGAGGAGCAAATGCGCTCTCTCTCGCTGCTATAAATGTAACGTTCTTTCACAGCCAAATATGTGCCTTACCTGTGTGTGTAAAGAATGCTGATGAGATATGAAACATAACCAGTAGGCCATGTGCATGCTGGCTGCCAACTGAATAGTGAATGAGCTACTCTTTGGGGTTCATATGTTTGTAAATCTGACTCTGAAGGAGTCACCAGCCATGAACCTCACCGCATGTCACTGCTCACCACTAATTGTCAGTATTTGGACTGAGTTAAGTGGGTACACTCCACAGGAAAAGGTGAAGTAAAAAATATGATAACAGAAAGTGAACATTTAAAGACATGGCAAAAATGCCCATTTCTGAGTTCTGTTTACATGCAAGTACACTGGCACATATTTCTGAATACAAAATAAGAGAAGACTAATACAACAATTGGATCATTTAGAAGTAAGACAGAACCGTTTACTTGTGAAACTGGACGGAATGAAAATCTGCAGCTCCAATGGTGTAACCAAAGACTGCACTTGGGAAGCCCTGGTTTAGAGGCTAAGGAGCGGGACATGGAACTCTGAGATCACACAAAACTTTTAAATGGCCTGTGCACCTTTTCTCTTAACCCCAATTCCAAATCCCAGTTAGTGCCTTTATGAAGCTTCACGTTAATGTAACTGGACACGCTGAAGTGGACGTGCTGAGGCCGCCCTCATAGTCGGCCCCTGCTGCTCCTCTGCTCGCACCTGAATTGGCCAACTGCATCTGACAACTGATTGATGAATGGAAAACGAAAAACCTGCGCATGTACAGCACTTCAGGAAGATAGTGAACTTAAAAAGGAACAATAACAAGTAATTAACTTTATTTATTCTTATATACTTCTAATCGAGCTTAGTAATTAAATACAATATAGCTAAATGAAAACCCAATATTAAATGAAAAAAAATCAAACTACTGCATGATCTTGAAATGCTATTGAGTATATTTAAAGAAATACTTTATATTGTTCAGTAGTACTAGGGTGTTGTACCGTGTTAGCCATTATGAATGTAGAGAAAAGCCAAGCAAAATGACACCTTTTATTGGCTAACTAAAAAGATTACAATATGCAAGCTTTTGAGGCAACTCAGGCCCCTTCTTCAGGCAAGTTGCCTCGAAAGCTTGCATATTGTAATCTTTTTAGTTAGCCAATAAAAGGTGTCATTTTGCTTGGCTTTTCTTTATATTGTTCATAAACTAGGAGAACCTCTCATCTCAGTTTTCAGCCTATATCTGGTATCAGTATTAGTACATCGTTGTTTACGACTTTAGAAGAAGTTGTAAATTGGGGATAAAAAGGAGGAGAATTTTAAAAGTGGCTCTGAACTCAATTTGAAGCAAGTGAAATGATTTAACAACTGTAGTTTTTTAGGATCAATTATTTATTGAGAGTAAGATAGAATATATAGCAATGTAAAAGAGAAAACATGTAAAATTACAAATAAGCTGAAAAAAAAAATTCAAAACATGTTGAAAAAAATCATAATCTTAAGGATATTAGATGTTAGAGAAGTCATAAACACCAGCCCCCAACACCCCCCCCCCCAAGAACCCATGTCCCCAACCCTAAAATGCCCACTCACCTATGATAGCCAATTACCAATTATCTATAACATGCAAGTCCTAATAGAAACAAAAACCTCAAACACAGCACGGCTGGCTTTTAATTTTCTTAGTGATAATCTCTCACTTTTTAATGCATCAGATTATAAAAAGAAAACTTCCAATGATCAAAGGTTACATTATTCGAGTCTCTCCACTGACACACTAGTAGAAGTTTTAAAGCAATACAAGCAATGGAAATAGCTGAGATCTCGACAAATGACAAACAGAGAATGTAATAAAATTAGCAATTGTGGTAATACGTGTATAGGTATTCAAATATCCGGAATGGAGGCCAGAGCACTAGCAACAAGACTTCACAATTCTACCACCCCAGGGCATTCTGAAAAGTCATGCATAATGGTGCCAGGCATCATAGATGGGCAGAAATGACATTCTGAAGAATCTACCTTTCCCATAAAAAAAATCCTTACGTTGTGTATATACTGTATGTACAATGAACAAATGTAAATTGCACATACCGACAACCTGGACTTCTAGAGGAGGCCTTTATGGTGTCAAATCTCTGCAGCAGGCAACAAATCCCACAGCCAAACCTTTTGAACAGCTAAGAGATTAGCTGGTGCACTTAGCAGCATAGCATACAATTCAGGAACAGGTGTGGAATCGGAGCGAAGTGGAAAGGCAAACTGAATTAGCGGGTGATGCCCTGTGCTTACCTGGAGACAGAAGTCAAAACAAGAGTTTAGGAATTCCCTGCATAATAACTGAAAGGCTATAAGACCACTGGAGTCAAAAATGTCACCTAATGTACGGATACCTAATAACTGCCATTAACTTCTAGTCAGTTTTTTTTTTCTTTATGAGATGACTTTGTCCATGGCAACACACTTAAACTAGTCAAACACACAATACTTATTAACTCTAAAGCAATAAGAAAATGATTTAGACAGATTCATTTATGAAGCTCCTGTAAAAAGCCTTATTTCCCCATGTGGACAAATACAAGGTCTATTTATCCATCAATGTTGCCTTATCTATCTATCTATCTATCTATTGCCTTTCATATCTGTCTTGTGTGGTTCTGTCTGTCTAAACTTCACGTTCTTTATCTCCAGGTCCCAGTGGTAAACTCACCTGAATTAACAGCACAACACTTACAGTACTTAATGTACAGTAATCGATGCAAGTTGACAGACTCGTTATTCTCAATTTTTCTCACAAAATCAATATCAACTGTTGAATTTTAAAGCTTAGAAAAAAAAAACTAATCCTGTAACTTGAATCTTATTTAAAAGAAATGAAAGGTGCATGAGAGATTTCAATCTGGCTTTGATAACTGTCACAACACAAAACAGCCTTCGCTCTAGTACTCTCCAAAGCAGGACATACTCTTACTATGGTGCTTTAAGATTTAAACAGACCTTCTGTTTCTACTAACAGTAATATTCTGCTGCACACAACATAGAATTTTGCTATACTGTGAGGACATATCAAGTGGTTTGCGTTAAACTCCCTAAGCCATTTTTAACATGTGCACAAATCTTTCCTCATTCCTATCTACTGCTACATAAATGGTTACTTAAGGTTCTATAGTGACATCAATTATTTGTTGTTTTTATGTGTTGGGCTTAGGAGATGTAATTCAGAAAAGATTACAATTTGTCTGTTGATTATACTCATCTGTGTGTCTCAGTTTAACCAAAAGACGTTTCTTCACTTATGCCTATAATTAACTTATTCAATGATGTGAAACAGAAAATGAGTGAAATGTTTCTCTTAAATTCAGAGCAGAGCAAAAACTATTAATGTACCTGGAAAGACTAACTGAAATAAAATAATTTACTAAAAATATGTTTAGTTTTTGTCACAACTGGACTTATACAAGGGCTGACATGGTATACGGGGTCCTTAAATTAATTAAAGAAAGAAAGCAAGTCTGTTCCGACTCCGATTTTATTCTTGGCTTTAGTTTACTTATTGGGATGACTTTTTTGGTTTTTGTCTTCTCCACAAATGCACTGGTTTTTATTGTTTTACTTATTGATGAACATTGAACTGCACTGCACTTTTTGGACACTGTTGCTTTGATGTTTGAATCAATGCACTTTGTACCAATAACTAATATAGTGCCTTACACTTCTATCTAATATAGTGTAGCGCTGCCACATAAAGATCATACGTTTTCTGCTGTCGATCAGGTGTTGTGGGGAACATTCTTAACGCCAGAGATTGACAGCGGTGCCCCAGAGGTGGAACTTCCGGCTTTACTGTTTTTTTCGGGGAGTGATTTGCATAAAGCACGCCGTTTTAAAGAGAGGAGGAAAAAAGTAAAAAAAAAAGAAAAAAAAAAGAGCATCGGATAATTAAAAAACAGATCAGCTGCTGCACTGGCCATGTAAGAAGTCTTGGAGTTCCCACAGTCCTCTCAGAAGGTGGAAGGTCTTCTTTTGATCGGGGAATCGAACGTTCCGCTAATTTCTACGGACTCGGGTGAGCTATTTCAAAGGACTTACTATACTGTATCATGGCGCAAGACTGACTGTATGTCTTTTATGACGAAGAGGTGATTGTGCTTGTAGTCCGCAATTTTCAGGACTCCTCGTTTGCCTGCCGGCAGTTGCGGGGCAGAACAGTGGACAAATGTGGATCTATTTATCATCTCTGGAAGGGGAACTGGGGGAATGAATATTGTTATTGTGTATATATATGTATATATTTGTGGCGCTGCAATATAAGGGTTATTTAGGGTGGCGGGGGGTGCATGTGTAAGAGATTGTATTTTTTTTTGTTGTTTATTTGATGTAATGTGATGATAGATATTGACTATAGTTTTGGTGGGCTATAAATGCATTGATATTAAGGGACTGTTTTGTGTAGAATAAAGGGTATATGGGAAATTTATTGGGGTGTGATATTGGCCTATCCTTTTATCATCTGCTGTCATCTAGGACAGATTAGTGGTAGCAATTGTCTCTTGTTAGCGCTCGAGACGAATTGTTACAATAGTGCCTTACACTTCTATCTATCCTGCCTGTCTTGTAAGGTGCCATTCTAATCTGTCTGTCATGCCTGCCAATAAACATTAATAACAGTCAATTGGATTTCTCCTAGTAGCAGCATATTAATCTACTTCTGCTTCCAGGTGTTAATATGTAGTTCTAGGGTGTTGCACCTTGTTAGCTTTACATCTCGCCTGAAGAAGGGGCCTGAGTTACCTCGACAGCTTGCATATCGTCATCAATAAGAGGTGTTAATATGAAAAGACCAGAGCTATCAAGGTAGGGTTCAAGTTTCACTGTTCATACTTGCCAATAATGGAGTCTGGAGATAGAAATGTAGTGACGTGTGACAATGCTTGGTACAAGTGAATGAATGTGCTTCATAAGGTGGTGTAAATTAAACAGCTGGTTGGGTTAATGATGCAGGTAAATAATGGATGGATTCAGTCAAAGTAACATCCAGTCCTTTTGAGTTGTGAGTGTTCATTGTTGTTTTACTATTCACAGAGTTACAACTCACAAACAGAAACTTCTGAACATAAGGAAAAATGCCGTTCACTTGTCCATCATTTCAGCTCACCAAAACAGAACATAACCGCATAAGAAGCTTCATCCGGTTGAACCAAAATCCATAATATAATATACAGATATGTAATATTTTTCTATTGGAGAATACAAGGGGGAAAAAAGTAACACTATATTAAAATGGGGATAGCTATGGAAGAAGAAGAATGAAAGCTAACACTGCCTTTCTGAATGACATCTTTAAGAGGATGAGAGATGTCATGTCTAATAAGAGATACAAACAAGGAATTGCTGTCTTCACATTTCACCACATATTGAAAACTTTTTGATAAGTAAAGCAGTGAAATAATGAAGAGCCATTGCCAACAGTCCAATTTAGCTCTCAGCCCCTGTGATGATGAACAGTACCAAAATCTGTAAGTCTGAAAATGCAGTGGTGGAGGATAATGGGATTTCTAATACAACACAAGTTCAGGCAGCTCCCATACTGTGACTGGGGCAAAAAGCCAAACTGAAATATTTCATAAAGATGATTTTTAAAATAACGTAACATTTTCAAGATTATAATTCTCTTGAAAATGATAGAACCAGCTAAACTAGCTGGCCAAACCTACAACAAATGGTACAGAAGTGTCATGTCAGTGAAATGAATTCACTAGAGCGTACCTGCACTCGAGACGCGTGTCACCGCTCATTTAAGGGTGTCATTCTCAACACAGCCATTTCAGAGTGTTTGTCGAATGTAATAATAAAATGCATTGCACTTTTCATTTCAACAGATTGAGTAAAGGACAGACACTGCAACCAAATAGGAGATTTTTAATAGAAAAAAACTGAGAGAAAATACAAAAAACGCTGAGAGAGGAAGTACTAACGCCATTGGAGTCCACGGACTGTCACAGAGTGGGAGTAGAGGATGTCACTGTGGGGGTCTGAAACTCTGGTCCTGGGAGACCAGCATGCCCTCTTTATAGCTGTTAATAGAATGTATTTATTTACGTGACTTATCCCTGCTCTCAGTTTACTGCATTAAAGACGGCAGATCACCAGAACGGTTAATGGACTCCAGTGAGATTAGCATTCCCTCTCTCATTCTCTTTTTCTGTCCAATATATTTTCCTTTATTAACTCAAGAGTGGCTTTGGTGACGTGATGAATGAGGAAGTGCGATTGTGAGATGCACGAGGAGGAGTAAAGGGATATGAGGCATGCTTATTGAGTTGCCTTCAAGCACGGAAAATATAAAAGTGGACAGGAGTCAAGAAAGGCGCCTTGAAAATAATGAGAAGAGTCTGAGCAGCAGGCTTTCCAGGAGCGCGCCTGACAGTCAGAGCACTGGTGAAGAGGCGATCACACACGCAAATACAGAGGAAAGGCACTGCAGGTACACATAGGGCAAGAGATGGCAAATAGTTTTTAGTTATTTTACTACTTGACTGTGACAGGTACTGTGGCTAGTAAATATATAAAATGCTAAGGGTTGTTTCCGTCTGTCCCGTGATTAATTGCGAACCACTGGGGCTAGAAGCTTGATCTTATGGTGAAACAAAAAATGTGATAGTGACAAGCTCCATGACTTCCTTATGGCTACCAGCCTAAGAAGGTGACACAGCAGAAAGGAAAAGAACAGCAGCGACATCTCCTGAGCATAAAGCACATTGCAGAAATCAATAATGTGACAATGAACACCATCATAAGAATAAAAATAGGAGCGGCGTATGTGCTGAGCATCTTACTGGTGCGTGGAAACGTTTATTGTAATATAACAACTCGGTGCTCACAAGCCCACCAATTGATAATCCCCCAGAACACGGTACATATTATTACAGATAGGGGGCGCTGTTATCCCCTTGAACCCTCAGATCAGACACCAGACACCAGATAAAAGTCCAAATGTTTACTTCATTATAATAATAAATGTGCACAAGCACCTCCACCTCCACTATACTTAATAAATCACTAATAATCCCAAATACACAATACTCATAATCCTCCACACCTCCCAGCAGCTCAGTCACCCTTCCTCCTAACTCAGCTCAGTGCTGGGATCTCCCACAGTCCTTTTATACTTCTTGACCCGGAAGTGTTTCTGTCCCTCAGTCCATGTGAGTTTATAACACTTCCAGGTCGGGTAAAAACTCCTTTTCTTCAGCCCAGAAGTACGTCATTTCCTCTGTCCCCTCGACTGGGAAGTACTTCTGGGCTATAAGGCAGATAGAAGTCCCTGGGCCTCCCTGCAGCGTCCCCTGGCAGCCCCCATGGTATCCAGCAGGGCTGTGCATTAAAACTCCAAGGTCCAGGAGTCCCTGCTGGAATTCGAGGCACCTCCATGTTGCAGGGAGGGCTCCATCTGGCAGCCTGGGGGTTTTGGCCGGGATAAACTGCCGGCCATATCTCACAATATACAACAACAAACACAACAACTATTTCTTGTATGGCCCACAATCAGACAGGGAATGACTCAGAGGGCTTTAACAGGCCCTGTTGTTTGAGAGCCCCCCAGCCTCGACTCCCATGTTCAGAATTCATAATCAACAGTTAAGTATTGTGGTTTATTGATCTTTGATGGCGACGAGGAACTCTGTAATAGGGCTTCATACAGGATACAGAATGCAAGCCAGAATGGAAAATGTCAGCTTGCTCTTCATGAACCACCTTTATCTGAGGACCAAAGGTCTGTGTGTTTCCTAGTAAACAGAGATAGGAAATAAGCAACACATTACCTGGTAGAGTCATTGGTACAGATTTAGCATTTTTGAAACTTTAAATTTGATATTTTTGGACACAAGGTGAATGGATTTGAATTGGAAAGCTACGCTGAACTCCTTATATAAATTCTACTACTAATGCACATTTAGGTATGACACATACAATATTATATAAAGTACTTTTTCTTTCAAATGCATGTTACTTTGCATAGTATACAATAAGAAAAGGACAAAATTTGCAGTTACCATATTGCTGCTTTCTACCATCCAGATTTATCAGTTTAGTCCGCCTTTGTATCACTGAAGCAGTGTGAGCCACCTCTGACTGGTATGCCAACCCATTATGGCCGACACATTCCTGGGGAGGCGGTGTACATTACACACTCAAACCTCAAGGACGCTGATGTCTCAGTGTTGTATTCATTTAACAAAAGGATCTTTTGTTTGTTATAATAACCTACAGTCCAGTCAGAACACAGAGTTCCTAGCACTGACCTGTCTGGCGTACATTCAGGCATCAAATCAAAGCTCACATTTATTGTGATGTACACAAAGTAACCAAAAACTCTTTACTTGCCTGTCTGACAACTACGCAATACGTCACCACTCACTGAAGCCAAAATCAGCGAGCAGGAAAAATCAAAATTGGACCTTATCTGGAAATCTGTGTTCTTCATATTACAATCTGTAAATGGATAGAGTTTAATACACTATATGGCCAAAAGCATGTGGACACCGGTCCAAATGATTGAGTTATTGTGTTAAGGCCGCACTCATTATTAACAAGTGCATAAAATCAAACACCTAGCCAAGCAATGACAAACATGAGCCGTGCTGAAGAGCTCGGCTTCAAAATGTCATAGAATGCCGCCCTTGCCACAACTCAGCATGTAACGTTTCTGCTCTGCCAGATCCGCCCTGGTCCACTGTAGGTGCGATTATTGTGATGTGGAAACATCAAGGAGCAACCACAGCTTAGCCATGAAGGGGCAGACCACGCAAACTATGCATAGCGTGTAAAAACCGTCTATCCTCTGTTGTATCACTCACAATAGAGTTCCAAACTGCCTCTGTGAGCAATGTCGGTACAAGAACTCTCTGTTGGGAGCTTCCTGAAATGGGTTTACATGCCTGAGCTGCTGCACACAAGTCTAAGATCACTATGCCCAATGCCAGTCGCTGGCTGGACTGGTGTAACAATGGTGGACACTTGTTCTCTGGAGTGATAAATCACACTTCACTCTCTGGTAGTCTGATGGATAATTCTGAGCTTGGCATGTGCCTGCAGAACACTATAGGGTGGTCTAGATCTAATTATACAATTTTCATTACGCTATAACATATTAAGTTTATTACATAGAGAACCTGCCCTGAACATAGAGATTTCACTTAAAATTCTTTTTGTTGCCAATATATGGCAGCACCTGCCCTGCATTCCAAAATGGCGGGGAGACGGTTGTCAGTTGAACAGTTTGGTTAAAGTTAAAGTTTGGTGGAGCAGGAACAATGGTGTGGGCTGATTTTCAGGTTTGGGATAGGCCCATTGGTTCCAGTGAAGGGAACGGTTACTGCTATAGCATACAATGACATTTTAGGTAAGTTGTGCGGGTCCAACTTAGTAGGAATAGTTTGAGGAAAACCCTTTTCTGTCCCAGCATGATTGTGCCTCTGTGCACAAAGCCAGATGCATTTAGAAATGGAGAAAGTCCAGTGACCTACACAGAGCCCTGACCTTAGCCCTACTGAACACCTCGGGTATTAGTTGGAATGCCAGGTCTTCTCATCCAACTTCAGATGATCTTTTGGCCGTATAGGTACAAATTCAAGGTAGGAGGCAACGGGGAGCTACTCTCACTACAAACAACAGGAGGAGGTCTCCCTGGAAACACCTCCTATCATTTATTCTGAGCATTTCATAAAAAGTATCAAGAACACGGCACATGAGTCTGTTTTCCTAAAAACTCCCATTCTCCCATCCACTTTCTGAATCTGCTCTCCTCTTACAGATCATGATTGTGGGAATCCAAACATCCTATTAAAGTAATACAATGAAGTTACAGAAGTTGAAACTCGCCTGTTCATGAGAGAAGTTCCACATTTGTGGCTAGTGAAGTGTTGGCACCACATACAGAACGGCTGACTTCATCTGAGCTGAATCTGGACTTTGAATGCAACTACCACAGATAGTAAGTAGCAGTGTGTGTGTGAGGTTCTGGGTAGACAAGTGTAAGGAAAAAGTGGCTGAAACTGCCTGCCTGTTAAACTATAACATCCGGACATCATTTGTGCCAGCACACTTACAGTACACATAAGATCATATAACATTAAAACTTTTCAATTTTGTTATTTACATACAAGAAGTCTCATTTTTTGAACCAGATACTTATTTAAGACTTTTAAATGAGTAATGGTTCTGGGACATTTAGATAAATGGTACTGAATAGCATGGAGGTGTTTTAGAAATATGCCATTTGTCTATGAGCTGATTGGCATAACTGAAATACTTTCTAGCTAGTGTCTGTAGTACTAGGGTGTTGTACCGTGTTAGCCATTATGAATGTAGAGAAAAGCCAAACAAAATGACACCTTTTATTGGCTAACTAGAAAGATTACAATATGCAAGCTTTCGAGGCAACTCAGGCCCTTTCTCTAGCTAGTGTATGGAAATGGACCTAACTGACAAACGAAGCTGTTCTCTTAGCATAGATTAGTGTGCCACGTTGCACTGAACAAGAGCACCTGGAGGCTCCACTGCCGCTAATGTAATAAAGGACGTCCATCTGGAATTTCATTTGTAACGATGACTCAAGACTCTTCTTTATTTATTCAGAATTTTCCCTAACAACAAGTCTACATTAAATCTTTTCCTTGCTGCAGGACTGCATGCTTGAATCACACATAGGAAAAAAAATGTAAAATTTATTGTCAGTATTGCAAGAGATACATAAGTCTTGTAATATTTTGAAGTAAGAAGCGGATTCAATAAATCATGTAACACCTTCAATTGAAAAATGGTAGGACTACTATTAATATGGTGGGGTATTCAGTGTCGGAACAAAAAGCTTACTTGCCTGTCTGATGATGCTTGTACTTTACGATTCAAAATGGTTAAGAAGACTGGTTAACAACTGCAGGGAAAAAAACGAGCAAGCTAGCCAGCTACTGCAAGTTAGTTTGTCGTAACCTTAGAGGAACAAAACATAAATTAGAGGGGTACACAGACTTACAAAAAGAAATACTCCCCTACAAAAACTAAATCACACAGGTTTGAACTTGTCTTCTAAAATTTATCTTGAAATGCCATGTGAAAATGGGAGAGGGAGAAAAACAAACTACATGCTTCTATAAAAGGCCCCATGTAATTCACATTTAAAGTTTCATGTTCAGCTTGTAATTCAAATCAGAAACAAGTTTATTCATAAAGCTAGACTGTAAGGCTGGCACAGGAGGCCCATAACTCACCCCCTTGGAGACACCCACTTGGAGCGGACTGAATTCATTGTACGCAGAAAATAACATCAACAGCAGGACTTTAAGGGCTGCATATTATTAATACCAGGGATATTTTTAACTTTCACCGCAAAAATCTTTGTTCTCAAAACCTGTGCAATGTATAGCATTAAATGATTATCTAACATCAAACAGAAAACATATGGCCTAATGCACTTTAAATCAGACAACTGCCCCATCACTGATGATCAGCATAGCGATTGATCTCTCACTGCTCCAAAAGAACAAATGGTGAAACATTTGCAACACGCACTCATGATCTCTAAGCCAGTGAGGATAAAAGCATTACCTAAATATGTAACAGCCGACTCATACTCCAAAACCGGCAGCTACACCACCAAAAACCGTGGCCTGGCAAGTTGAGGACGTTAGAGCCAACAATCCGTACTTCTTCCAAATAAACTTCACCCAACTGACGATCAAAAATAAGGCAAAAAACAAACCATATGCAAAATAATAAAGTGAGTATATATTAATAAAAATAGAAATGAACAAACTCCAAACAATATATATATCATACCCCAACCAACCCCGACATACCATTCAACCCCAAAAGTGACTGGTGGAAAGTAATAATAAAAAGAAAAGGTTCAGCACAAAGTTAGTATACAATACAAACCCTCCTTTGACCCCACACTGAACATGAACTCAGTAAGACACACGGAAAGTACGAAATGCACATAAAAGTCCAGAACATTTAATGGAAAATGGTGTCTTAATCCACTTTTATTAGCAGATGAGAACTGTGCAGAATTTATAACCAAGCAAATCAATATTTTTTTTAGAGAGAAATATATCCTCAGAGGTCTCTGCAGGAATACTCTGGGAAACCCTGAAGGCCTTCTTAAGAGGACAGATTATCTCATATCTTTCCCACAGAAATAAATTGGAAACCAAGAACGTGTCAGAGCTAGTCAGCAAAATTACTAGAATAGATCAAGAACATGCCAGGTGTCCAAGTGAGGCTCTTCATAGGAAAAGGCAGGCTCTGCAGTCAGAACTCAACCTCTTAACAACTAAAGAAACTGAACAACTCATTTTAAAATCAAGACTTCATTACTATTAACATGGAGAGAAAGCTAATAAGCTCTTAGCTCAACAAATCCACAAGCAAGAAGTTCACAATGCAATCCCAGCAATCACCAACACAAACGGAGACAAAAATCATTTACCATAAAAATATAATGCAAACATTTAGAGACTACTATACATCCTTATATTCTACCAAGTTTAAAGAAGACAAGACACAATCTAATGCATTTCTGGATGCATTACAGATACCACAAATAGATACTCTTAGTGCAGAGGAATTGGATAAATGTTTGGTACTATCAGAATTACTAGATGCTGTAAACTCACTTAAGAGTGGGAAAGCAGCAGGCCCCGATGGCTACCCTGCTGAATTTTATAAAAAATTCCCAACTCAGCTAGCTCCCCTTCTATTAGCAACATTTACAGAAGCTAGAGACAATAAAATTCTACCTCAAACTTTTTGCCAAGCATTAATTACCGTCTTTCCTAAACAAAATAATGACTTGTTGCAATGTGCATCATATAGACCAATTTCACTTCTGAATACTGATGTTAAGATACAGTAATCCCTCCTCCATCGCGGGGGTTGCGTTCCAGAGCCACCCGCGAAATAAGAAAATCTGCGAAGTAGAAACCATATGTTTATATGGTTATTTTTATATTGTCATGCTTGGGTCACAGATTTGCGCAGAAACACAGGAGGTTGTAGAGAGACAGGAACGTTATTCAAACACTGCAAACAAACATTTGTCTCTTTTTCAAAAGTTTAAACTGTGCTCCATGACAAGACAGAGATGACAGTTCCGTCTCACAATTAAAAGAATGCAAACATATCTTCCTCTTCAAAGGAGTGTGCGTCAGGAGCACAGAATGTCAGAAAGACAGAGGAAAGCAAACAAATCAATAGGGCTGTTTGGCTTTTAAGTATGCGAAGCACTGCGGCACAAAGCTGTTGAAGGCAGCAGCTCACACCCCCTCCGTCAGGAGCAGACAAAGAGAGAGAGAGAGAAAAACAAGCAAGCAAAAATCAATACGTGCCCTTCGAGCTTTTAAGTATGCGAAGCACCGTGCAGCATGTCGCTTCAGGAAGCAGCTGCACAGAAGGTAGCAACGTGAAGATAATCTTTCAGCATTTTTAGACGAGCGTCCGTATCGTCTAGGTGTGCGAACAGCCCCCCTGCTCAATCCCCCTACGTCAGGATCAGAGAAAGTCAGCGAAAGAGAGAGAGAGAGAAAAGTAAGTTGGGTTTCTTCTCAGCCATCTGCCAATAGCGTCCCTTGTATGAAATCAACTGGGCAAACCAACTGAGGAAGCATGTACCAGCAAAAAATCCTCGATATATATTTAAATATGCTTACATATAAAATCCGCGATAGAGTAAAGCCGCGAAAGGCGAAGCGCGATATAGCGAGGGATCACTGTACTCTCCAAAGTCCTAGCTAGAAGGATGAAGAAATTCTTGCCTTCGGTAGTATCACAAGACCAAACTGGATTTATTAAAGGCAGACACTTAAGCTTCCAATCTTCGATGCCTGTTTAATGTAATATATTCACCCACAAAGTCAAACACCCTGGAGATATTATCGGATGCAGAAAAAGCATTTGATATGGTCGAATGAAACTACCTCTTCACTACATTGGAGAAATTTGGGTTTGGCCCAAACATTTGTGCATGGATCAAACTACTGTATACCAATCCAGAAGCTTCAGTTTGTATTAACAACACTATTTCAGAATACTTTAAACTAGAACGTGGTACCAGACAAGGATACCACTTGTCGCCACTGCTTTTTACAATCGCCATTGAGCCACTGGCAAAATGTCAAAATGTTTATGAGATAAAGGGGATTATGAGAGGACTGGAACAGAAAGTTTCTCTATATGCAGATGATAGATAGATAGATAGATAGATAGATAGATAGATAGATAGATAGATAGATAGATAGATAGATAGATAGATAGATAGATAGATAGATAGATAGATAGATAGATAGATAGATAGATAGATAGATACTAATAAAAGGCAAAGCCCTCACTGACTCACTGACTGACTGACTCATCACTAATTCTCCAACTTCCCATGTAGGTAGAAGGCTGAAATTTGGCAGGCTCATTCCTTACAGCTTATTTACAAAAGTTAGGCAGGTTTCATTTCGAAATTCTACGCGTAATGGTCATAACTGGAACCTGTTTTTTGTCCATATACTCTAATGGAGGAGGCGGAGTCACGTATCGCGTCATCACGTATTACGCCTCCTACATAATCACGTGAAGTGAAAACAAGGAAGAGATTCACAGCACGAGTCAAACGCGGGAACGAAGGTAAATGACATTAATTGTTGAGTGTCTTTTAATACTGTGTAATTGTTGAGTGTCTTTTAATACTTTGTAAGCATACATATTAACAGATGTGCAATTAAACGTGTGCATTTACGGGGTGATTTCTCAGGCTTAAAGCTCGAAGTGATCACTCGAGTGAAGGCAGCTTCACAAAAAAAAACAGATCCTTAAACTGTTATTGGTATATTTTCCCTCAATTTTAAAAGGTTTTCTTTTCTTCTTAATAAAAATTTAAAAGCAGAACTTCGCCGGTGCGAACCGTGGGGATTTGAGCGACTGATGCATACAGACATATTCATGAGTGCAGGTACTTCGGAAAGAAAGCAACGTGTAAACCTAAAGTTTAAATTAAGTTCATAGACCTACAAAAGGTTGCCATTGATTTGAGGCAAGATTGCTTTTCTCCTGTACAACTATACGTTGCATTCTCAAGAGTGTGCTTGCACAGCTTGGTCATATTACAACCAGAGTGCTGAACTGACAATGTGATATACAAACAGAACAATCATAAAAACAGGATTAAATAAAAAGGCTGCTTCCGTTGGCAAAGCAACGAAAAAGGAAGACCTTATATGACGTTCGTTTATAAAACAGCAGAGAGGCTGTGTGAAGTCAGTTTCACAAAAAAACAGATCCTTAACAAATTGTTATTAGTATATTTTCATTCAATTTAAAAAGGTTTTCTTCTTAATAAAAATTTAAAAGCAGTACTTCGCCGCTGCAAAGCACGGGGAGATAGATAGATAGATAGATAGATAGATAGATAGATAGATAGATAGATAGATAGATAGATAGATAGATAGATAGATAGATAGATAGATAGATAGATAGATAGATAGATAGATAGATGTGCAATTAAACGTGTGCATTTACGGGGTGATTTCTCAGGCTTAAAGCTCGAAGTGATCACTCGAGTGAAGGCAGCTTCACAAAAAAAACAGATCCTTAACAAACTGTTATTGGTATATTTTACCTCAATTTTAAAAGGTTTTCTTTTCTTCTTAATAAAAATTTAAAAGCACAACTTCACCGGTGCAAACCGCAGGAATTTGAGCGACTGACGCATACAAACATACTCATGAGTGCAGGTACTTCGGAAAGAAAGCACCGTGTAAACCTAAAGTTTAAATTAAGTTCATAGACCTACAAAAGGTTGCCATTGATTTGAGGCAAGACTGCTTTTCTCCTGTATTACTATACGTTGCATTCTCAAGAGTGTGCTTGCACGGCTTGGTCATATTACAACCGGAGTGCTGAACTGACAACGTGATATACAAACAGAACAATCATAAAAACAGGATTAAATAAAAAGGCTGCGTCCGTTGTTAAAGCAACGAAAAAGGAAGACCTTATATGACGTTCGTTTATAAAACAGCGGAGAGGCTGTGTGAAGTCAGCTTCACAAAAAAACAGATCCTTAACAAATTGTTATTGGTAGATTTTCACTCAATTTAAAAAGGTTTTCTTCTTAATAAAAATTTAAAAGCAGTACTTCACGGGGAGATAGATAGATATATAGATAGATGTGTATGTATGTAGATATGTATGTATGTGTATATATATGTAGATATGTAAATATGTATATATATGTGTCTGTATGTGTATATATATATATATATATATATATATATATATATATATATATATATATGTGTGTGTGTGTGTATGTATGTATGTGTGTATATGTATGTGTATATATATGTTGATATATGTATATATATGTGGATGTGTATATGTATATATATATGTATATATGTAGATATATATATATATAAGTATATATGTTTATGTATATATATGTTTACATAAACTCTTTAACACACTACTTCTCCGCCGCGAAGCGTGGGTATATTGCTATATTTATATATATATATATATATATATATATATATATATATATATATAGATATGTAAATTTGTATATGTATATATATATGTGGATGTGTATATGTATATAGATGTATATGTACATGTGTGTATATGTAGATATGTATATATATGTATATATGTTTATGTATATATATGGTTACATAACCTCTTTAACACACTACTTCTCCGCTGCGAAGCGCGGGTATTTTGCTAGTAGATAGATAGATAGATAGATAGATAGATAGATAGATAGATAGATAGATAGATAGATAGATAGATACTTTATTAATCCCAATGGGAAATTCACATTCTCCAGCAGCAGCATACTGATACAATAAATAATATTAAATTAAAGAATGATAATAATGCAGGTGAAAAACAGACAATAACTATGTATAATGTTAAATGTTAACGTTTACCCCCCCCGGGTGGAATTAAAGAGTCGCATAGTTTGGGGGAGGAACGATCTCCTCAATCTGTCAGTGGAGCAGGACAGTGACAGCAGTCTGTCGCTGAAGCTGCTCTTCTGTCTGGAGATGACACTGTTTAGTGGATGCAGTGGATTCTCCATAATTGATAGGAGCCTGCTGAGCGCCCTTCATTCTGCCACAGATGTTAAACTGTCTAGCTCCATGCCAACAATAGAGCTTGACTTCCTCACCAGTTTGTCCAGGCGTGAGGCGTCTTTCCTCTTAATGCTGCCTCCCCAGCACACCACTGCGTAGAAGGGGGCGCTCGCCACAACTGTCTGATAGAACATCTGCAGCATCTTATTGCAGATGTTGAAGGACGCCAGCCTTCTAAGGTAGTATAACCGGCACTGTCCTTTCTTGCACAGCGCAACAGTATTGGTAGTCCAGTCTAATTTATCATCCAGCTGCACTCCCAGATATTTATAGGTCTGCACCATCTGCACACAGTCACCTTTGATGATCACAGGGTCAATGAGGGGTCTGGGCCTCCTAAAATCCACCACCAGCTCCTTGGTTTTGCTGGTGTTCAGGTGTAGGTGGTTTGAGTCGCACCATTTAACAAAGTCATTGATTAGGTCCCTATACTCCTCCTCCAGCCCATTCCTGATGCAGCCCACGATAGCAGTGTCATAAGCGAACTTTTGCACGTGGCAGGACTCCGAGTTGTATTGGAAGTCCGATGTATATAGGCTGAACAGGACTGGAGAAAGTACAGTCCCCTGTGGCGCTCCTGTGTTGCTGACCACAATGTCAGACGTGCAGTTCCCAAGACGCACATACTGAGGTCTGTCTTTAAGATAGTCCACGATCCATGCCACTAGGAATGAATCTAATCCCATCTCTGTCAGCTTGTCCCTAAGGAGCAGAGGTTGGATTGTGTTGAAGGCGCTAGAAAAGTCTAGAAACATAATTCTTACAGCACCACTGCCTCTGTCCAAGTGAGAGAGGGATCGGTGTAGCATGTAGATGATGGCATCCTCCGCTCCCACCTTCTCCTGATATGCAAACTGCAGAGGGTCAAGGGTGTGTTGAACCTGTGGCCTAAGGTGGTGAAGCAGCAGCCTCTCCATGGTCTTCATCACATGTGATGTCAGAGCAACAGGCCGAAAGTCATTCAGCTCACTAGGACGTGATACCTTTGGTACTGGGGTGATACAAGATGTTTTCCAAAGCCTCGGGACTCTCCCCTGTTCCAGGCTCAGGTTGAAGATGCACTGTAGAGGACCCCCCAGCTCCGATGCACAGACCTTCAGCAGTCGTGGCGATACTCCATCTGGACCCGCTGCTTTGCTGGCACGAAGTCTCCTCAGCTCTCTGCTCACTTGCGCTGTTGTAATTATGGGTGGGGATGTCTTTCCTATGCTGGTATCAGCAGAAGGATGGGTGGAGGGTGCAGTACTCCGAAGTGAGAGTGACAGTGGGTTAGGGTGGTCAAACCTGTTAAAGAAGTTGTTCATTTGGTTTGCACTCTTCACGTTTCTCTCGATGGTGGTACCCCGCTTCGAGCTGCAGCCAGTGATGATCTTCATCCCATCCCACACTTCCTTCATGCTGTTATTCTGCAACTTCTGCTCCAGCTTTCTCCTGTACTGCTCCTTCGCCGCCCTGAGCTGGACTCGGAGTTCCTTCTGCACGTGCTTGAGCTCATGCAGATCACCGTCTTTAAAAGCCCTTTTCTTCTGGTTCAAAAGGCCCTTGATGTCACTTGTAATCCATGGCTTGTTGTTAGCATAGCAGCGTACTGTTCTTACTGGAACTACAATGTCCATACAGAAGTTGATGTAGTCAGTAGTGCAGTCAACAACTTCCTCAATGTTCTCACTATGAGATCCCTGCAGGATATCCCAGTCTGTAGTTCCAAAACATTCTCTCAGAGTATTCTCAGCCTCCGGGGTTCACTTCCTGAATGATCGTGTGGTTGCAGGTAGGACTCTCACTTTTGGTTTATAGTGAGGCTGAAGCAGAACCAGGTTATGATCTGCTTTCCCAAGCGCAGGCAGCGGGGTGGCGCTGTATGCGTCTTTAACGTTTGCATACAGTAAATCAATAGTCTTATTTCCCCGGGTGTTACAGTCCACATACTGGGAGAAGGCAGGTAATGTTTTGTCCAGCGTCACATGGTTAAAGTCTCCAGCGATTAGCACAAGCGCCTCAGGGTGCTGCGTTTGTAACTTAGCAACAGCAGAATGGATGATGTCACTCGCTGACTCCACATCTGCCCGAGGAGGGATGTACAAGATGACAACAATGACATGTCCAAACTCGCTGGGCAAGTAGTAGGGACGTAAACTTACGGCCAACAGTTCGATATCCCTGCAACAAGTGGAGATTTTGACGTTAACATGTCCAGAGTTACACCACCGTGTATTAACATAGAGAGCGAGTCCTCCTCATTTGTGCTTTCCACAGGTACTTGCATCTCTGTCCGCTCTAACTGTGCTAAACCCGGGTAGCTCCACGTTGGCATCTGGGATGGTGTTATTTAGCCAGGTTTCGCAAAAACACAACAAACTGATACGGTAATGTATATATCAGATCCACAAAATACTGTTCCTGGGGCCCTAACAGCACTAATTCTCAAGCATACAATATTAGATTGGACACCTTCCCTTTTATCATCACAGATCAGTTTAAATACCTAGGGGTAAACAACACAAGTAAACACAAAGCTCTTTATCAACAAAATTTTGCTGTCTGTATGGAAAAAATTAAGTAAGACTTGCATAGATGGTCAACCCTTCATCTCACTTTAGCTGGAAGAATTAACGTTGTTAAGATGAATATCCTTCCTAAGCTTCTCTTTTCATTTCAAAACATTCCAATATACATCAATAGATAATTTTTAAGGAATTAGATTCAGCCATAACCTCACTTATTTGGAATTCAAAACATCCACGTATCCAAAGGGCGACCCTACAAAGACCTAAGGCAGAAGGCGGCATGGCTCTACCTAACTTTCAGTTTTAATACTGGGCAGCAAATATACAAGCTATAAAAACCTGGACACTGACACAAATAGATGAACATATACAGGCTTGGTCCGCAACAGAAATAAAATCCTGCAGTACTTCTTTATATTCCTTGCTTTGCACCCCAATTAATACAAGTTATCGCCAATATACTAACAACCCAATTGTGCTTCACTCACTCAGAATATGGAACCAATGTAGAAAGTATTTTAAGATGGAGAAGCTTTTATCTGTGGCACCTCTGCACGAGAACCACCTTTTTCTACCCTCCCAAATACACACAGTTTTTAATGTCTGGAAAACATTTGAGATTAAATCACTTCTTCCTACATGCAATTACACTCTAACTTTAATTTTCCAGCAACACGTTTCTTTCATTATCTTCAAATTTGAAACTTTGTTAATAAAAACCTGCCCAATTTCCCTCACCTCCCACCTACCTCTACGCCGGAAAAAATATCGATCAGTCTTGAGGACTCAGACAGCATTTCTGCAATATATAAAACCATTTTACAGTCCCTCCCGTTCAAACATCCAAGAGGACAATGGGAAAAGGATCTCTCACTCAACATATCAGAAAAGGAGTGGAAGGTAGCAATGCAGAGAATTCACTTGAGCTCCTTATGCACAAAGCATAGAATTATTCAGCTTAAAATTATATATACTTTTATTCAACTGGTAGAGACCCTAAACATGTTCAGAAGTGTGGCTTCATAACACTTTCAAATCCAGTGAAACGGTCTGTTCTGCACTTCTTGCCTAGCCAGGTCAAAATTTAAGTTTTTAAAATAAAATTACCATATATTTCATACACCCCAAATATTTGTGTCTACTGCTCAAAAGCTAAGAAAAATAAAAAGGCAGGCTGTTGGTGTGTTCACTTTTTATCACTACTACAAACAATATATTTTACCTGTAATATAAAAAGCTTTGTACTTCTCCAGTCGGACAGTTTGGAGATCCCCAAATTTGCCAGCTGCTCCACTATTCGGATGAAATAACACCTTCAAAACAAAATTAGTACAGTTACTTAAACAAAATAACTGGAAAAATGTACTTAAACATAAAAAGCTTTTTAATTACTACAGCATTTTTGATAGCCAAAAAACACTTCCAAATAAATAAGGCAGAAATTGTTTAAAAACAAGCAAAAAAAAAGGTTTCATGGTTTACTTGTCATTTATGCATACGTCTCACTAGAAGACACAACACTAACACTCATTTGCCGTGTTGAGTGCAAAGAGGATTGCTAATCCTTATGATGATGAGTATCCTTTAATTTCACATTTTCTGTAGCATTTGTGCAACAAGTAATCTGAGTGGGACTCATTTATTGGAATGCTCAGTGCTGAGCATCTGTTTTGAAATGTCAAACATTTACCATGCTACGTTTACTCTGGTGCCACTGGAGAAGAGCGAGGGTCTGATATTTAACTTAACACAAACACTGTTCACAGAGGAAATCCTATAATCATTTCACAACATCAGTTAGATTTCTAAAGGTAGAAACTACTAGCAAATCAGCCACATACACTCACAGAGCCAATTCTTAGGACCACTATACTAATATTCGGTTGGGCCTCCTTTAGCTGACAAAGCAATTCTTCACGGCACAGATTTCACAAGATGTGGGAAAAATTCCTTTGAGATTCTGCTCCATGTCAACATGATATCCTCATGCTATTTCTGCCAATTCGTCAGCAGCACATTCATACTGTGAATCTCCCATTCTACCACACAGAACAAAGGTGCTCTACTGGATTCAGATTAAGTGACTGGGAAGGCCACTGAACTCACTTTCAAAATTCATGCAGCCAGTTTGTGGCCATTTCTGCCTTATGACATGGTGCATTACCACGCTGGAAATAGCCATCAGAAGATGGGTAAATTGTGGCCATGAAGGGATAATCATGATGAGTAACAATACTCAGATAGGCCATCACATCCAAACAATGTGGTACAGTAAGACATTCATAGCATAATGTGCAGCTGACAACTCTGCACAAACTGCCTGATGCAATCGTCTTAACATGGACCAGAATGTTTCCAGCATCTTGTAGAGTCCGTGTCATGAAAATCTGAGGCTGTTTTGACAGCAAAATGAGGCCCTACTCAGTATTAGTATAGTGGTCCTAAAAATTTGCTCAGTTAATTTATACAGCTTTTCTTTTGTCATCTGTTCAAATAAAGAAAACACACCAAAAATTGTTAATTTTGGATATTTCATTACCTTTAAAATTATTTTATATTTAATTTTTTCCTGTACTATGCTCTGTCCTGTTGGGTAGGGGAAATAAAATGATCATCCATCCATCCATCCATCCATCCTCTTCTGCTTATCCTAAGTCGGGTTGCGGGGGCAGCAGCTTGAGCAGCGATACCCAGACTTCCCTCTCCCCGGCCACTTCTTCTAGCTCTTCTGGGGGAATCCCGAGGCGTTCCCAGGCCAGCCGAGAGACATAGTCCCTCCAGCGTGTCCTGGGTCTTCCCCTGGGCCTCCTCCTGGTTAGATGTGCCCGGAACACCTCACCAGGGAGGCGTCCAGGAGGCATCCTGATCAGATGCCCGAGCCACCTCATCTGACTCCTCTCGATGCGGAGGAGCAGCGGCTCTACTCTGAGCCCCTCCTGGATGACTGAGCTTCTCACACTATCTTTAAGGGAGATCATAAAAAAAAAAATGATCAGAATAAAATAAAATACTGTGTGCTTCATTAACTTACAGTACTTTATGTGCATTGTAACCAAAGTCTGAAGTCAATAAAATATAGTAATTACAGCTGGGAATACCTTCTGGGCTATTATCTAGCAACTTTATTCAGAAATTACCTTTTTAATGTATCAATGCAATTTTCAGAAATGTTCATCAATGACACAGCCTAAAAAACACTTCTTTCAAAAGAGTGGATAGCATTTTAGTTAGTAAGACATCTTAGATCTCTTCTTAACAAATTCTTCTTTAAGTGGGCAAAGTTTACTTTCAATTTTGTTATGGTTTAATGCAAGAATATGTAACAGTTCTTTTGGTAGAAAAGATCTGTGAAGCTGATATTTATTTAAACAAGTTTTAAATTATCGTATATACTCACATATAAGTCAGGTCTTGAAACTCAAAAAATCGATCATAAAATCAGATCCCGACTTATACGCCCGTTCAAAAATGCGACTTTTTTTTTTTTTTTTACATCTTCTTGCCTCCTCCAATCTCACATCAGTTTCTCAGATGCATCGAATTTTGTTGCAGCAGTGTAGTTACCAATTTCTTTCGCTGCTTCATCGATGTTTAATTTAAAACCAGCTTCATATTTTCTTCTGATCGAACACTCCGTCATAGATAAGGATGCTCTTACGATAAAGGTGTATGAGGGTGTGAGATACAAAAACCACAAATCAGTGCAAACGTTGCTTTGGAATAGTTTGGGTATTACTGTGTGGTCACCTGGGCACAATACATAGGAAAAAATAAGGCAGTGTGCTCCGTGGTTACTCTCTCAGTTGGGCGTTAGCATATCATAATCTCTTTGACCAATAGCGCAAGTTTTCTGCATTGGACTTATATGGCTGACATTATAAAATACCAGAAATTATACGGTAAAATCAAGTCCTGACTTATCTGCTGGAGAACCTATCCACGAGTATATACGGTATATGATCAGCAAAAATACAAAACTGTGTACTCTGTCCTGTGCAACAGCTCCTCCTGAAACTCCCCAGATGGCTACAATCCTGCCCAGAAATATACTTCTTCTAGTGTGCCATTGTGTGGCACACATATTGAGGGAGATGCCAAAATGACCTCCTAATTACGTATCCAAAATGTCTAGACTAGCACCTCTCAGTCAGGAGAAGCAGTGGGTCTGTGCTGAGGTCCACCCATATTGCAGAGCTCCTTAGTCTATAAAGGAAAGTAAGCATAGCAAACACATTTTGGAGTTGTGAGCTACCAAACTCATTTTTTCACTTACTACCCAAAACACATGGCCTTCGATGAAGACTGACATGTAGACTATCTGTTAAATCACAAGCTTTTTTTGAGAACTTACATGCTGCTTCAACATCCCGGACTGGTACAATAGCTGTAAATCTCTGTAAGTCTCTGCACTGATTGGTTGATCAATCTCATGATCACTTGTCTCTCTTGACGTATGTTAACTATTCATCTTGGCATAGCTTCCTGCCCCTTGCTGGCAGGCAGCAAAGCCAATCTTTTCCAGAAAAGGACCCTGACCTCATTGTCATAGTGAGAATGTCATACTGAGCTATGAACTGTTCCAGTAAACTTAATAAGGCCAAGGGGACAACATCACTCATAAATAGTGGGAATGCAACTCTTAGTATACCAATCTGGGCATTTGCCAAGGATCTGCTGCACCTTGATACTCTGCCCATGAATATTAATAGAAACAAGACGTATCGCAGGCAGACACCCATACCAACATCAAATGGACGTAACTAAACATCAAGTATGGGTATAGAATGCTTGCTCTGCAAATGCAAGAAATGAAATAAACATGTACTGTAGCAGTGCTACTGACCAGTCGACTCGGTGCTCTACTGCACTGCCACTTCTGTTTCTTTACTGGAAATGTCTGCGGTTGAGAATGCCTAACAAATCTAAGCCTGCTAAATGAAATTTCAGTAGGAAATGTTGTAAATACTATGAGTATATAATGAATAAATCTTAAAAGCAAAAGTTATGCACTTAAATATCAGTCAGTGGGGAACCAATACATTAAGAAACTTGAAGATTTTATTAGAAAAAAAAAATCAAAGCATTATTAAAACAGTGGGTGGTGAAAAATATTTCTGTCTAAACTTGAAATCTAATAAACTAACCAATCCGGATGAATGTATGAGGAAAATTCAGTAAGCCTCATTAATTTTTTTCCAATGAGTTTCCATGCAGTAATAGGACAACCCAGCAATGTATTATTTATAAACATTAAGTAATGAAATAAAATACACAAAGATAAAAGATATAGAATGTTTTATTTTTGTTAAAGCATTTACACAAACATATATAAAAAAAAATCTATCATGGTATCAGGCAGATCTTACATTTTTATTTCACCGACATGTTAATCAACCCACTAATCTATAAAGCCAGTCTACTCAAGATAAGAACGGACCTCCTGAATGAATAAACAAATAAATCCCATAGTGCCTTCTGAAAGTATTCAGACCTTTCCACTTTTTACACATTTTATGTTTGCAGACTTGTGCTAAAATCATTTTTTTTTTCCCTAATGAAGCAACGCTCCCAAGAATGAGAAAACAAAAACAGGATTTTTAGATATCAGTCAGTCAGTCATTACCCAATCCGCTATATCATAACACAGGGTCACGGGGTGCTGGAGCCAAGTTCGCTTCCCGGGTCCTCCCTGCGTGGAGTTTTCTTGTTCTCCCCGTGTCTGCATGGGTTTCCTCTCACAGTCCAAAGACATGCAGGTTAGGTGTATTGGTGATCATAAATTGTCCCTAGTGTGTGCTTGGTGTGTGTGCCCTGCGGTGGGCTGGAGCCCTGCCCAGGATTTGTTCCTGCCTTGTGCCCTGTGTTAGGATATAAAGGGTTGGATAATTGATGGATGAATTTTAGAAATCTTTGCAAATTTATTAAGAGTAAAAAGCTAAAATATCACAATGACACAAGCATTCAGACTCTTCAAATCTGGCTCAGGTGCATCTCATTCTATTGCTCATCTTTGAGATGTTTCTACACCTTGGCCAATTCAATTGACTGCACATGATAAAGCAAAGGACACACCTGTCCATAGAAGGTCCTACAACTCACAATATGTGCAACCAAGCCATGAGGTCAAAGGAACTGCCTGCTGAGCTTAGGGACAGAAATGTGTTGAGGAGCAGATCTGAGGAAGGGTGCAAAAAATTCTGGAGTACTGAAGGTTCACAAGAGTACAGTGTACAGTTACCAGCATAATTATTAAATGGAAGAAGTTTGGAACAATCGCAACTCTTCCAAAAACTGTCTGCTTGGCCAAACTGAACAATCTGGGATGAAGGGCCATGGTAACAGAAGTGACCAAGAACACCCAATGTTCACTCTGGCTGAGCTCCACAGAACATGTGTGGAGATAGCACAACCACCACCACTGCAGCACCCCCTAACATGGGTTTTTTGGCAGAGTGGTCAGACAATATTTGAAAGCCTGCTTGGAGTTAGCAAAAAGACATCTGAAATACTCTCAGGCAAAGAGAAACAAGATACTCTGGTCTGATGAAACCATGATTGAACTGTTTGGCCTCAGTTCTAAGAGTCATGTCAGGAGGAAACCAGGCCAACAGTGAAGCACAATGGTGGTAGCATCCGAGACTAAAACAGAGTTGAGGGAAAGCGGAACAGAGAAAAGTACAGAGATATCCTTCATGAAAACTTGTTCCAGAGTTCTCTGGTCCTCAGACAGGAGTGAAGGTTCACCTTTAAACAGGACAATGGCCTTAAGCCCAAAGCAAAGACAACAAAGGAGTGGCTTAGGGTCAACTTTGTGAATGTTCTTGAGTAGCCCAGCCGCAGTCCAGATTTCAAGCAAAACAAACATCTCCAGAGAAACCTGAAAATGGCTTGAGAGGATACGTGGAGAAGAATTCCCACACCCAGGTTTGAGAAACTTATCAAGTCACACCGAACAAGACTCCAGAATTGCTGCCAAAGGTGCTTCAACAAAGTCCAGACTAAACAAAGTTAATGCTATACAGTGATCCCTCCTCGATCACGGGGGTTGTGTTCCAGAACCCCCCGTGAAAGGTGAAAATCCGCGAAGTAAAAACCATATGTTTATATGGTTATTTTATATATTTTAAGCCCTTATAAACTCTCCCACACTCTTATAAACATTTCCCGCACAGTTATACAGCATAAACCCTATGTATTCTCTTAAGATATTAGGTAAGATTCGTTGAAATTATGTATGTAAACACACTGTTCATATACAGTAAAACCTAAATATTATTTTAAAGATATTGAGCGTCTCCGATATCACATATGTTACAGCCATTACGATAGACAGGCCACCAACAATAAATACGCACATTGCAAGAAAAATTGTATACAGTAAAATGTGTGTACAGTGACACTAAACATACGTACATGTACTAAGTACTGTACGTAGAAAATTAATTATGGTTACTCACCAACAATGACACGACAACTTGTCCGATAACGATGAGTTTAATTTTACTGCACAACAAAGGACAGCATTACAGCTCATTTAAAGGAGCCTCTTCAGGCGACTGTGTTGTTCTCCTTCCGGCAGTCTTCAATCCAAATCCCTAAAGCAGATTCCGTCCGGACTACCGCCTTATTATGTCCACTTACAACTCATTTTGCTCCCTGGCTAAAGGACACTGCGGCCGTAGATCTTATATTATTTTCCTCCTTTTTAACTAAAAAGAATTGTGGACTCATTGATGCCGTAATGGCGTCCTACAGCGGTGTAGCTGTTCCCTTCCTTCAACATATCCAAAACTTTTACCTTTTCGGCAATCATTAGCATCTTCTGTTGGCGCTTCGGCACGGCCTCTGAAGCAGTAGCAGGAACAGATCGTTTTGGAGCCATAACGAAGGGCTTGACTATGCACAAAGATAAACACAAAACAGCACAAAAGTTAACTCTTTACACAGCGAAACACTTCCTAGTTAACGCAGCGGAATCAAATTCGGTGCTCTGTCTCTGAGCCAATCAGCACACAGGAACTTAACTGCGTGCTCTGATTGGGTAGCTTCTCAGCCATCCGCCAATAGCGTCCCTTGTATGGAATCAACTGGGCAAACCAACTGAGGAAGCATGTACCAGAAGTAAAAAGACCCACTGTCCGCAGAAACCCGTGAAGCAGCGAAAAATCTGCGTTATATATTTAGATATGCTTGCATACGGTATAAAATCTGCGATAGAGTGAAGCCCCGAAAGTTGAAGCGTGATATAGTGAGATATTACTGTATTCAGTTTTTTACTTTTAATACATTTGCAAAAAATTGTAAAATTTTGTTTTTGATTTGTCATTCTGGGGTACTGAGTGTTGCTTGATGTGGGGAGAAAACAAACGTAAATGATTTTAGCACAAGGCTGCAACATAACAAATGTGTAAAAAGTGAAGGGGTATTAATACTTTCTGAAGGCAATGTACCTGCAAAGCATAAAAAACAAAAATACACAGCACAATATGTCACACTAACATAATCACAACATTACAGTACATATAATAATAGAAAAGAACAATACAGAACACATTACTGAATAAATACTGACTGACCTGAATCGATATGACAGTTGGTAGAAGGACAGCTAAACACTTGCTCAGTCCTATTTAACAAAGCTTAAGCTGGTGATACAAAGAGAGGTGAAAGTCTGCACAAGGCAGCGGTGTACTCAACATTTTGATGAAACGGATTAACTAATGCTGGACACTGACATGACAAGTGTTCTCTGGTCTTGATCATCCTGAAATGGTTTCCATGTAGTAAAACTGAAAGGGCTGCTGAGTCCACCAAATGAAATCTTTAACTACTGTATATACTCTGCTCATTTATATTAGAAAAGAGGAACCAAGGAGGAAACTTGAAATGCTTGCACAATGGTCCATGGTTTCCAATTGCTCAGCTTGTGCCAATGATGCCTATCCTGCCTTATACCAAAACAAAGGGGGGCATGGTTTTACAGAGGGCTCAAAGAAGGTTAAAAGATCAGTAGTTTGACAGAATGCAGTAAAATGTCCCATGGTGGGGCACAAAAAAGCATCTAATAAGTCTGGCAGAGACAGCTGTACTCAGGATTTGAACCCTGTGGTTTTTATTTTATACTTTGTTTGCTATTTTATGTTCTTCCTACAACAATTTGTTACTTTTTCATAAATAACGCCTCTATGTTATGTTGGTCTCTTTGGTGTTATACTTTGTTGGAGGGCCACTATAACTGTAAAACTCCAACTACTTTCTAGGTGTGGACACCATATAGAAGCCTGGGAGCAGAAGGTGAAGAGCTCCCTCTGGTTGCTCTGGTGGTTGCCCTAGTGATTCCTGCAACTCCAGAGCATTTGCACCACAGAAAGAATCTAATGTATGCTAAATAGGTGGACAACCATATTTTCTACACTGATTTTTGTCAATATGGGGGGGATGCCTGGCACCTCCAGTGAAGATTGGCTCTCCATGACCTTCATTATTTGTTAAAGTGCCCAATAAAACCCTGTGCTCCTGTCATAGCGCCTCCTGCTGGTAACAGAGACGCCACTTCCATTTGCTAAGTAAAGTTTGCACTTTCACTCAGCATTAATTCAAGTGATATTCAACACGCTTTAAGTGTATTAAAGATGTTATGATGGAAAGAAAAACGCAACAACAACGTGTACAATTGCACACCAAAATGTTCCCATATTGAAATTCACTGTTTTTACTTATTTTATATTGTAAGTTGTAGTAGTTTTTAATACCATAAAATCAAAATCATTACATATTTCTGCATGTATTTGTAAAATGAACATGATGATCTTTTCAAATGTGCATGTTCAGTTATAATTATTAATACAGTAATTTGGTAAGAGCATAAACTTTTTGGGCAAACTGGGACAGTATTTCTGCTAAACGTTCTAACTTTATAAGTGCATTTTACATAGCTTATCCCTTTCTTGAATTTCACCCAAAATGAATATATAGTAATCAGATCTGCTCAAACCTTTACAGTGAATGCATTCATATTTCAAAGTAAAATTACACATTAAGAACTACTATTTTAAAAAGGGCTTACACTTTATGTATACGATTTCAGTATTTTGTTTTCATAAAACAAAGGGCCCTGAATAAACAGAGTGACGGCACCTTACACTTTATGGGTTTCGACGACTAAATTGTTTTAATGAAATGATACATCAGTATGTCATCAAACAGAAAGTAAGTGCAGGCGTTCCACTTACCATATTTTACAACAATGCACAAGGCTCACCCGACCAGCTGAAGAAACAGCTGAAGGTATAAAGGCGGTGGAGAACTTGACCTTTAATGTTCAAATGCTTACACAACACTAGGCTAAAGAATGAAAGAAGATGGCCAAAAACCAGACGTGGCCAGAACAGGCGGTCTGAATAAGATCTAATGACAAAGCTGGTCTTAAAATGAAATGCATGCTGTGACACAGAATGCTGTGTAAACTTTGTCCCTTGTTAGTTCATTAACTATTCATAACCCCACAAACTTTATTTCAGTAAAAGTTTGAAGACAAAGATTACTAGTTAATGTAACAGAACCAGGACAAAACAAATACCATGTAGAATATTAGACATTAACAGCAAATCCTACACCTGGTGTGGCATATGGAGTGGAGTGCGTGTGAACTCATTTTAAAAAGCAGAACTTCTGAGCCTCCTCACAAAAATGGTTCCTCCGATGTGAAGAGTATTTGCCTTTTACAAAGAGAAATGAGGCTTAGTATAATTTTAGCTAGTCCCTAAAGGTCTTTGGATAATTCTTTTAACTAGTAGTGTGACGAGATCTCGTGGTACGAGATCTCGCGAGATCAGATTTGTCTTGTGAGATGCGTCTGGTCTCGCGAGAACGTGACGATATCCTTGCGTTATTGGCATGATGGAGTGTGAGGGAGAAGTAAGGATAGAAGATGCGCCCGTGACATTTAAATCGTTGGTGTGGCAACATTTTGGATTCCTTGTGGAAATAAGAAACGGCGAAAAAATGACAGACAAGACAAAGACAATTTGCAAACACTGTAAGAAATTAATACCGTACACCTCTGCTAACACAAGCACTATGCAAAAGCATTTAGAAAACAACCACAGCTCGTTACTAAAAGCTGCGCCTGTGAAGAAAACGGAAAGCAATTCAGTTCACATGAAAGGGCAAACAACCATAACAAATGCCTTTGCAGCTAAACTTCCACCATCCAATGCAAGAGCCACGGCAATAACAAGAGACATCGGCGTTTTCATTGCAGCCGATATGAGACCATTTTCTGTGGTGGAAAATCTGGGATTTCGGAGACTCATCCACACACTGGAACCAAAGTATGCCATCCCGTCACGCGCACATTTTACTCGCACGGTGGTCCCGACCCTCTACAGGGAGTGCAAGGTAAACGTTGTACAGGCTCTGAAAGAGGCAGAAACCATCGCCATAACTACTGACGGTTGGACTTCTAGGTGTACACAGAGCTATATCACAATTACAGCCCACATTATCAACAGTAATTGGGAAATGGTACATTTTGTACTGCAGACGCGCCCACTTTTTGAATCACACACAGGGGCAAACGTCGCTGAAGTTTTACAAGAAGCTGTCACACAGTGGGGTCTTAAAAAGCCAAACCATTGCATCGCTATTGTAACAGACAATGTGCGTAATATGGATGTGGCTGTGCGCGAGGCAGGATTTGAGCCGCACATCAAATGCTTCGCACACACAATAAATCTCGCTACATAGGCTGGTCTCGGTGTTGCGCGTGTCGCTCGTTTGCTCGGGCGGGTGAGACGTGTAACTGCTTTTTTTCACTGGAGTTCGACAGCTGCCGCGGTACTGACGTCTAAGCAGAAGCTGCTACAACTGCCACCGCACAAATTAATAATGGACGTCACCACGCGATGGAATTCATCATTGAATATGCTGGTTCGTTACCTGCAGCAGCAGGCTGCTATAGCAGCAGCGCTCACCAGCCCAGAAATAAGCCAAAATGCCCGAAACATTGACACACTGGATACCTGCGACATTGTCAATGCCGAATTTCTTGTGAAAAAATGTAGACATGCTTATATTCTTAAAAAAGAACATGACCATATCTTAGGCTGTTCTGTATAGGTCATTACCTCATTACCTAGGTCTTAGCTCTTTTTCCATGCTTAAGAAAATTTTGTTCATTGTTTTGCACTGAGTTTTAAGACAGCACTACTTTGATAGTTACACTAATTATGGTTAATTGCACGTAAAGGGATATTTGTGTTGTTTATTATTTATTTTTATTTATACTATTTAATTTTATTGTGCAATTAATTGCCTGTCAGTTTGTGGCAAAATATTTTGCAGTGTTTACATGTTATTACTGCATATCATTCATCAAAATAGAAGTTTTATTTCATAAAGTTGATTTCAAAATGGACATGCATTTTTTGCATTTTGTGTTTTTCAGTTAAATAAAAGGCTATTTTTGCTATACTGTATATTTAAACATTGAGGATTTCTTTAAAAAAAATGTCTAAAAGTCTCGTCTCGTTCTCGTGAACCCAGTCTCGTGTCTCGTCTCGTGGGAAAAGCGTCTCGTCACACCCCTACTTTTAACATAATGCTGAATCGTGTACTTGAACACACCAGTGGAAATTAAGGGGAAGTGCATTTAGGACTCAAACCAAGAAGCAGTTCTTTATGCAAAATGCTGTGGGAATCAGTAACAAACTACTGAGACTTGCAGTTGAAGCAGAAACCTTGACAACCTTTAAGAAGAATTTGCATGAGATGTTGGGACAGAGGTGGATTGGCGATTCTAAATTGGCCCTAGTGTGTCCTTGGTGTGTGGGTGTGTTTGCGTGTGTCCTGTGGTGGGTTGGCACCCTGCCCAGGATTGGTTCCTGCCTTGTGCCCTGTGTTGGCTGGGATTGGCTCCAGCAGAGCCCCGTGACCCTGAGTTCGGATTCAGTGGGTTGGAAAATGGATGGATGGATGTTGGGAGAGCTTAGCTATTAGCTAAACAAACTGGCCTGATGGACTGAATGGTCTCCTCTCGTTTGTCACATTCATTTAAATAGTACAACTGGACTGGTAAACTATTATTAGTATCCATATCTTTGCAAGTGTGCTGGCTACAAAAAGATAAATTACAGAACAAAAAATGAATACACATGCAAGAAACAAGCAAAAGGAACTGAATGGCAAATAAGGAGAACACGGGGTAACACAGACACAATGTATGTGGGACATTAAACTCCCTCACCAAAATGTCTACAAAATGAGACCAACCACAAATCTATAACACAGGCAGTATAAAAAAGTCAATGTATAATCTTAACCTATGACTGTGTGAGCAATCAACCTTCTGCAGCAAGACAGTCCAAAAGGAAATGTCTCCATGATTCAATGCACAGTTAACCACACTTTAATGCACTATCCAGTGGGATACTCATTTTGATTTATGATAAAACAGTGATGATTTCACTGCCTACAAAAAACTACCATCGTTAGTAAGAAAAGAGAAAAATTTGAGAAGTGACATGTGTTTCACATATACTTAGGGTGTGCCCTCAAACCACAACTTATGTGATGTAAGATTTAGCTTGTTACAAAGCAATCTGTGGCGCTTTTGGACTTTGCCATAACACATCTGTTTCACATTGCTGTTTGTAAATGTAGTGCATGTACAGCAATTACAGAGGCAGGGATCTCAGGAGATGGCAGCTACCGAGAGATGAGTGATTTGATAGGACATCCAGGTAACTAAAGATGATCTTGAAGTGCAAGGGCATCTCTTCAGCCATCATGTTGCATGCACAACTGCTTGGTTATCAGACTATTTGAGTGAAGAAGCACTATTATAATACTACAACATGGTGGCTTTACACTGCCTGAAACAAAGATGGCAGCACACGTGAGCTAAGACTCACAAGACCATTAAAAGCTGATGTCAATGAACTGGAAACAGTGTCAGGGTACTCAGTCAGATACCTCATCGATAAACTGCTTTAGGGTGCAAGACAAGAACTAGCTCTGGATGGAGTGTCTGTGCATTGTTAGGCCAAACACTTTCATACCAGGTTTATGTAATGTCAGTAGCCACCTTTGGATGTACATTTTTGAGACTGGAGAACAAAGCCAGAGTACATAGAGAAAAACTCCAAATATCCAGTAAATAGACAGAGAACCAAAACTCACTCTATGAAAGACTGCATGCCTACCATTCCTCAGCATACCAAAAAGCATAATGTCAGGAAAAAAAACAGGAAAACACAGTATCTCTACTCCATAAAATATGTTTGATAGCCTTAGATACTGGCAGATAACTGCATATTGGACAATGCATTGATATTTTCTGCAACCACACGACATACCAGGCTCTTGACACCTCACTATATTAATTTCTTTCTAGTCTGCTTGGTCATTCCATATTGTAGCGCATACTGGGTTGCCTAAACACCTAATGGTAGACAACAAGGCATAAGAGACAAGAGGCCCACTTTGTGTGTATCAGAGTAGGAATCTGTAGAATACAACCTGCTGGAATATCAAGGAAAAGAAAAGCATCTCCTTGTGGGCTAGCCAGGGTTAATGGCATTGGACAGACACAGAGTTAGAGGTTTGTGCCATTGTGATATTTTGCCATGAGCTCAAGTCCCACTGGCATGTAAACTCACTCTTGCCACCAACCATTGTAATAGTTTCCTATGTATAGTAGCAACACTTTACCACAGCGTTACATTTCCAGGCTCAATAAATTCTTTAGCTCAGCCAGTTAGGTAGTCTATAGGCCTTCACTCCAGATAGAGAAATGCTGGGTACTAACCAAGAACTCAGCTACTCCCTAAACCTTTCATGTAACAAGCACACAACACACTGTACCCAACCCACTACACATGTGCATTCATTTACTGGACTGTTACGAGTTTCTTCACTCATGTCTGCATGCGATCTGGCCTGAACCATTGTGTAGTTATCCTGTTCTCTATAAAAATAAAGGGCTTGAGGTGCAGGTCAGAAAGAGTGCATCGTGTGTGAGTGTTTGCACAAGTGTGAAGACATTCTGTATTGCATTTCTTGGTGCAACTGCCAAGCAGGATGAAGAAGCCAGTAAACAGCAGGTTGGCAGCACTTTTAAACGGTTTTCAGTTTCACTTTTCAGGTTTGGTTACAATATGTGGATGATTCATTGGCCGAGGAAATGGGAGTTTTTCTTTGTGAATGTAAAAGTCATTTTCCTTACTGTTTAGTCCACTTCAAAAGAAACAGATTGGTATATTTTTAACTTTTGCCTAGGTATTGCAATCAATTTATAAGCTAGTGTTTTATTGGATTTTATAACAGGTATACACACTGTATTTTTAATTATTTATATTTCATCAATCCATTAAATTTCCCATAACCTGATTTACAAGATCCACTACTGCTTATCTTAAGACTGAATGAAAAAGGAGGATTAGGCACAGGGCGAGACATCCCAGATCAGTGTAACATTCAGAGTGATCAGTGCAGGGATGAGAGTTTACACACTAGAGCAGAGGTTCTTAAATCTTTCAATCTGAGGACACAAATAGGAAAATCGGTACTGTGGGCCCAAGAAAAGAATTATTCACCAGATAACATAAGAGCTATACATAGACCAATAACAATGGTCATGTAATAAATATAGTAAAATTTTTGTTTCAATTTAAGCCTATTATTCACACAAATATGACAAAAAGAAAAAAATGGAAATCAAACACATTGTTAAGAAACAATAATTATCATTCAAAACAGGGAACAGACTTCTGAGATATGTTACTGCAAGTGTAAATTCTTAATGTAACGTTTAGTTAAGCAGAGAGAAATCAATTTAAGTTTATATAACAGGTGCAGCACAATGCTATGATGATTTCTGAAAGGACAGTGTGACGGGCACTTAACTGAATCACTTGAACTATTACACCGGATAATAAATAAAAGTAGAGAAAAAATACTTGATTGGAGTTTTTTATTTAGCTTATTTTAAATAAACAGGTTTTTCAAATGAGGTCCACCTTTAACACATTATTCTAAATGTGTTAAAAATTGTTCTTCATAGCCCAGTTTTCATTTAACAAATCACGGCAAGTGTTTAGTATGACCGACTGATGTTGTGCTGAAAGCGGAAGTCCACTTTGCAGCTTGTCCTTCCCTTTTGATATTTTTTGGTGTTCTTACAGCTCTCAATGGTTCAACAAACACATCATTCACAGCATCACTAGACTGAGATGTATCAAATCATTTTACAGCAGTGTTAAGAGGCGGAATTTGTCCTCACTGAGTCGCATTACACTTAATACAAAATCTTCTTTGAACCTCTGTTAAAGATTAACTGTAGATTCAATGTGCTGCATGCCATAATGGAGACCATGCAGTGAGTCACCGACCAGTTGCATGTGACCACTGAAACTGCATTTAGTATACAATACTGCCACTGAACTATATATACCCCCACCTTGCTATCTCAACCCCCACAAAAATCATCACATCCTTCCTCACCAATTCTTTTTGTTCTGACATTTCAAACTAGCGCCATGGTCCCTTCACCTCACAAGCCTGTCTGTGTCATTCCCTCCTCTCTCTCCCTTTATTATACCGGTCTTTGCTGTCATTTCAGTTTGATTGTTTCACCGGATTGTGCCATGAGGAATATTTTTTGTATTTTCATACCACAGAAATGAAAGCTCTCTGTAAGGCATCAATGGTGTTGCTTATATGATACATTTCAGCTCATACACTATTGCAATATATAGCAGGCTAAATAGAGTATGGTGTATCACACACAACAGAAGTTGCACTTGGACTTGGCTAATTTTACTACACAAGCATATGGTGACTCATCACGGACATGTCCACAACTGGAGAAACACTGCTCTAGAGTGAAACCCAAATGTTCAGTTAATGATGAACATCTCAATTCTGAATGGCAAAACAATCGCAAGAAATTGAACCAAATGTTCAGTTAATGATGAACATCTCAATTCTGAATGGCAAAACAATCGCAAGAAATTGAACTTGAAACATAAAATCAATGTATAATAAAAAGTCAGTACATGACTGTGATTTGTACTTTAAGTCAGTGGTTCCCAAGTTCACTCCTGGAGCAACACAGCAACTGCACTAGAAGACACCTCCTGTCCAAGGCACAGAAGCAGACCTACCGTATATATTCGTGGATAAGTCAGGAGTTGATTTTAACGTATAATTTTTGGTATTTTATAATGTCAGTCATATAAGTTGAATGCGGAAAACTCACGCTATTGGTCCAAGAGATTATGATATGTTAACGCCCACCTGGGAGAGTAACCACGAAGCACACTGCCTTATTTTTAGTGACCACACAGTAATACCCAAACTATTCCGAAGCAACATTTGCACTGTTTTGTGTTTTTTTTGTATCTCACACCCTCATACACCTTCATCGTAAGAGCATCCCTTATCTATGATGGAGCGTTCGATCAGAAGAATATATGAAGCTGGTTTTAAATTAAATGTCGTTGAAGTGGCGAAAGAAATTGGTAACTGCGCTGCTGCAACAAACGTCGATGCGCCTGATAAACTGATGTGAGATTGGAGGAGGCAAGAAAATGTAAAAAAAAGATAAAAAAAAAAACAATTAAGGGTCGTATTTTTGAAAGGGTGTATAGGTCGGTGTCTTACATTATCATTGATTCTTCGGGTTTCAAAACCCGACTTATACTTGAGTATATATGGTAATTCTAAGTTCTCTGAGATCACACTCCACGCCATTGTTTGGACTCTGCAACACAAGGTTTCATGTCGAGTTCCAAAGAGTGCTGCAGTGTTCTTGTGTAATGTGACCCTCTACAGGAAACATCCCAGAGGTAACAGAAGTAAAGCAGAAAATGTAATATATATTGATTTAGGTGGTCTAAAGACACAGACTGTAATTAACTGAAAACATTTGAAAGTGGTGGCTCAAACTGACTCGACGGAGTTACTTTTTAAATTGGTGGGGTGGCTTAAGGGTCTTGAAACTTGAACATAATGCCTAAACATTTTTTCACTTTACTAGGAAGATTTTGAATAGCAGATATGTAGGTTAATTCAAACTGTATTTTCAAAAAAAAAAAAAATGTTTACTGACTGTGATTTTTCTTAATGAATGACCCATTTTGCTGCTAATTAACTTCTTTTGAACTAATTTTAATTGACTTGTTCTTGAAGACTCAGACCCCTTGTTTCTTTTAATTAGCAGCCAAACAGTAATGAGATACAGAATGAGCCAAAACAACTGGTGTCCATCATACAATATCTGAAAATAAAGAACGATGAAGGTCTCAGGAATGTCTATCTGTTCATGTCCCCAAAACATTCTAACAGTGCTCTTAGAAAGAGAAAAATCAACAATTTTGGAAATATCTGTTAATGCACCACAAGAGCAGCAACAAGCCACAAAATTAAAGAACTGGTTTAATTAACGACAAGAATTGGCACCTCATTATGCAACTGGTTGGAGTGAAAGTGGTTGGAGTTTGAGGCCCTGACTTAGTTGGTCTTCTGTTGGCTCCTTCACTTCACATTTCATTTCTGTCTGGGTGCTATTTAAGGAAAGAAATGAAGCAATTCAGAGGAACGATGGGAGAAATTCAGGGGAACCAATCTTAAAAAAGCAATTCAATTAAAATGAATTCACAAGAAGTTAATCAGCAGCGCAAACAGGGCACTCATTAAAAAAGGGTTAGAATGAAAACCTGTAGCCACAGTGGTTCTCTAGGACCCCTGATCTATTGCACATTCACAAACATTTAAAAGCATTTCAGTCTAAACCAAATTCTCTCCTTTCTAGTCATGATTAAAGTCTTTATCACTATACGGGGCTACGACTCTTATTGAATGGCAAGCCCTTCTACACCAAAACATTGATTAGGCCTGCAGCACAGAAACAGACAAAGCAAAAGAAACAATATGAATCACTCAGAGCCAGCTGAACCCCCAGCCTTTATTTCTTTTAGCTTTCATAGGGCACTTTACAGCTGGAGGACAGATAGTGACTTTCTCAGGGTCACATGGTAGGTCAAATGAGGGAAATGAAACAGAAGCCTTGTGGTTTAAAGTCACGTTTCTTAGTCTCAACACCACATTTACTGTTGAACTATATGTAGCTGTATTGAGGTGGGTTTTCTCACTTATATATTGTGACTTTCAAATATGTGTGTGTACTGGAATGACAAGTTCCCTTATACGGTATTTGAGATTTACGTTTAAGGAGCTCAAATGTTATGAAGACACAAGTACAGTACTGTATATGAAAAGGATAAAGTTTGTAATTCTTTTTCTTCCGATTTATATTTTATATTAAACCACCACTACTTAAAGTTCAAAATGTAAACAAAATTAGTGAATGTGCTGCCATCACACTTGGCAGCATTGTTAATCTACCACCTTTTTTATGACTGCCTGTGGATTTAGTTGACACTACTTTACTTTGAGCCTTCAGAGTTTCTGATTACTGCTAGGGGTTAGCAGGTACATTATGTCTGATTTCTGCTCTCTGCTCTAATAAGTTTATTACTACATCAAAACAGAAGTCTTAAATTCAGAGAAAGAAGAGCTGTGGTCATTTGAAGACAAACTGAAGTACAAAAAGTTAACAGTGAGAATCTAACGATCTAGGAAAATCCATGGTCTATAAAACAAAAGAAAATAAATAAATAAAACAAAAGGTGACTGCTTCATACACAGAAGACAAGAACTGACTTTCAAATGTATTAATATTGATAACAAAAGTCAAGTTTGAGGATGCATGCTCTCCATTGAACAACAGGAGTTACCTGAAAGTAAGGTGTTGACAGGCGATGGAGGAAGGGATAAAGTCAAAGTATTACATTACTTTAAACAAAAATGATGATTTTGTGATACATATTGCTGTCAGAAATGTCATTTGAGTATATCTCGATGCATGCTCAATAATCCAGGTAAGGAAATCCTAGAAATTTGATTCTGTTCATCTGGACAAAGTTTTTAAGTGGGAGAAATATTTCGAGACTTATCCAAGTCTCTTCTTCAGTCTCAATTGACTGCAGGTTTCCCCAACCTTATAAACAGTACCTTTGCTTAATCACAGAGACTAGCACCATTGACAAAGGGCCAGTTGATCAGTGATATGCAAATTGTCCACTGATTAGTAGACGTGTGAACCATTCATAGAGGGTTGAGGAATGGCTGCAATCACAGCATTGTAAGATGGCGACAGAAGCGAAAACCCTTAGTGATCCCGTATGTGTCAGGAGTATCGGAACAGCTGAGGCGCATTTTCTCGAAACACCAGGTCTCAGTGGCTTTCAAACCCCAAAACACGCTACGCCAAAGATTGGTCCATCCCAAGGATCGGGTCCCACGGCACAAACAGAGTAACATAGTTTACGCAGTTAAGTGCCAGGAGGAGTGCCGTGAATTGTACATCGGGGAAACCAAGCAGCCACTGGCTAAGCGCATGTCACAACACAGAAGAGCTTCCTCGTCAGGCCAGGACTCCGCAGTCTATTTACATCTACAGGATAGTGGTCACTCCTTTAAAGATGAAGAGGTGCACATCCTGGACAGGGAGGAGCGCTGGTTTGAGAGAGGAATCAAGGAGGCCATTTACGTGAAAAAGGAACGACCATCTCTGAACAGAGGAGGGGGCCTAAGGGTACATCTGTCGCCATCTTACAATGCTGTGATTGCAGCCATTCCTCAACCCTCTATGAATGGTTCACACGTCTACTAATCAGTGGACAATTTGCATATCACTGATCAACTGGCCCTTTGTCAATGGTGCTAGTCTCTGTGATTAAGCAAAGGTACTGTTTATAAGGTTGGGGAAACCTGCAGTCAATTGAGACTGAGGAAGAGACTTGGATAAGTCTCGAAATATTTCTCCCACTTAAAAACTTTGTCCAGATGAACAGAATCAAATTTCTAGCATTTGAGTATATAGAATAAAAGTCATGTGATGTCATTTATGAACCTGCTTAACCTTAGACCAGGGTCACTTGGGGAGCTGCAGCCTATCCCAGCTAGCATAGGGCATAATGCAGGAACAAACCATGGACAGGGCAAACACACACACACACACACACACACACACACACACACACACACACACACACACACTCGCTGGGGCCAATTCAGGGTTGCCAATTCACTCAGCCTGCATGTCTCTGGACAGTGGGAGAAAACTGGAGCACCTGGAGGAAACCCACACAGACATGGGGAGAACACGGACACACAAACCTAGGTCTCCATACTGCAAGGCAGCAGCAGTGCTACCACTGGGCCACTGCAGTGTTTGTTCATTCAAGTGCAATCAAAGTCACATACCTAAATGAAGTATGACAAGTGCACCTTACCTTTTATAAGTTTTCTATTACTTTTTTATTCATTACAAACTGGTTTAATCATTTGACCCTTTGTTCTTGAAAGTTAACGGGTATAAATATTACTTAATCATTTACTATACATACCAAATTCCAAGTCAGTGAAATCTGGTATCATTACTAAATGTTAACCTTTGTTGTCCCAGGTTACGTAACCATGAAAGCACATTTACAATTTATTATAAGAGTTATCATTCAACGTAACAGGCACGCACACATTCCAGTAATAAGATCACTATTACATCAGTATTGCTTGAAGATAAATCAGCTACACTGAATGAACTTTATATTAAGGTCATGCACACAAGTAGAATTAAGTTACGGGTAAATCACTGCATTCACAGTAGACTAAATACTAAAACTGTGGTACTTGTGTGATGCTATCAAATATAGTAAATCTGTAGTTTCTAGGCTTTCCTTTGAAGCATAAGATGTGTTGTTGATATTTATATGTTACTGAATTTATGTATTTTTTTTATAAATGACACTTATGATGCAGAATTCGAGGGACACTCATGGCTTGCAACGCCATGACATGATAGCAAGATCGAATTTCTTTTCCCTTCATCCACACGTCATTTCAAGTCTGAGCAAAGGGCACTTCATTAGTTGTCACTTGACAGGGCATGGATTTCTTTCTGAGATTTTAATTTGGAAATTAAAATATCTGTAACATGTTTGCTGGCATCTAACTTATAGGACTGAGTGACTTCACCTAATAGATTTTTGTTCTTGGAGAACTGTGTCATGAATATGCCAATAAAATTAAGTTAAAATTAATTCACTTGAGTCACTCATTTTGCACTTCTGTCTTTAAGTGTTGCAGAACATAATTAAGTATTTATCCATTCTGTTCCTTTCTGAGTGTAAATGTTATGTAGATTGGTGATGTATTTGATGCCTCTGTAGTAGTGTGAAGTTTTAATAATATCACAGTTTAAAATGCAAGATCAGACCCCAACCAATCTAACTTACATAGGCTCTGTTATGCTCATTGTGAATCCTGAAGTGTACTTCATGTGAAGAGGAACTTGAGCAAGTGAATGAAGCCAAACACAACAATATTTATATATTTAATGTCTGCTCCCTTTCAGTCTGAGTGAATGTTTGAGCACTACCAGCTACACCAATCAAGAAGACAGGAACCTACTGAAAGGAATGAGGCCCCCCAGACAAAGATTTACTGTAATGGTTTTTGTTTTGGGTACTTATCCTGTTGGAGGATCCATGAACTGCGGCTGAGACGGAGCTTGCTGACACTGGGCAGTACGTTTAGCTCTAGAATGTCTTGATAGTCCAATGATAGTACCATATGGGACTACAAATATATGAAACGTGCTAAAATAGAGTACAATCCTTTAGTATCTGTAATAAAAATGCCTATTAAGTTAGTAAAAATCACTGAATCTGATCATCAGTCAGTGATGAAGGCAGGCCAGTCCTTATTAAAATAAAATTTAAAAAAACGAAAAAGAAAAAAGTTTTGCTGTTTGAAGTCATGGCTATATCATAGATGATATTGTTGTCCATGGTGTTTGCAGAGCTCTCAGTTCCTCTGCCCAGCAAGTGAAGAGATCTTCAGCATAGCCCCTTCACACCATGGATTAAAAAATGCCTTTTCTAAGGAAGCCGAAATGCTGCTAATTGTTCTCTTCATCTTTAGCTATACACTTAGTTACACAGTCACAATAAGTCTAAGTTTGCTCCTGACCTTGTGCTTTTATTGCACATTAACACAAGTAGCTTTATTAAAGCTATATCGCATGTAAGTCAATATTTTCACTGACTATCATGTTCATATCTCTACTGTTATTTAATGTATGTATCCTGGTTAACTCTGTTTCCAGGTCGATCTTTGCTGTTGAAAGAAAAAAACATATTATGAACATTACTGCTTCTATGACAATTGAAATTATTTTAAAATCTAAATAAAACATGACTAGTAATTGATGGTTCCACCAAAAATGCTTGTGATACCTCAGGTACCAGTAAGTCCTGGGCCTCTACCAATTCTCATGACATCGATAGCCATAACCAAGATGGACTAGGGCAAATCAGAGCACAAACAACAGTTATCTATACAAAGTGCATTGATTCAAACATCAAAGCAACAGTGTGCAAAAACGTGCAGTGCAGTTCAAAGTTCTTCATCAATAAGTAAATCGATAAAACCAGTGCGTTTGTGGAGAAGACAAAAACCAAAAAAGTTATCCCAATAAGCAAGTTAAAACCATGAACAAGATCAGAGTCATAGCCAAGGTTATTACAGTTTTGCCTTTTTATATTAGTTTTTATTTCTGTATTATTTTCGACCTTACTTGGAAATTCGGTATAGTTTTAGTTTTCCTTCAATGTGCATTTTTAGTTTTAATTTAGTTTTTATTTCACAAAGACACTTCTATTTCATTTTTGTATCTATTAGCTTCAGTTTTAGTAATTATGATATATTTAAAGAGCTATTATGGAGTTTAGTTTTGTGTCACAATCAGACAGAACTGTACACTTAACAGGTTTGGATACGAGTTTAATGTTAATGGAAGCTTACTACACTACATGGTTACTATCTGGTTTTATTTTTGTCTGTTAAAAATAAGCAAAATCCATACCAGATACTGAATATGAACAATTTTATAATTTGACAGAGATAGAAAGATATGGAAGAAGATGATCCACTGTGGCAACCCCTAATGGGAGCAGCCGAAAGAAGAAGAAGATAATTTTTAAAAGATTTTCTATGTCATTTGTGCTGAACAAATGTGAGCTGGCTGTTGGCATGTTTCATTTTTTCCTTTCTTGCCTAGAATGGGCCAATCTGTGTTGAAATTTAGGTGAATTTTAAGGTTTGTGGGTTTTTTTTTACTCTAAATGTCTATAGCAGACAACATGTCCTGCACCAAGACAATGTGCTTACAATTAATACCTTCAATATTGCATTCACAAATCTCACATGCTGAGCTCTGTTATTTTCTACCAGCCAAGTAGATCTCTGATTCCACCTCTGGCACATACAATTTATAGTGAGAATCCTGCCACCTTAATACTAGAATTACCAAAGCCTACGAAAAAACTTGTAAATCCGTCCCACCTTAAATCCTTTTGCACCTCTCCGTCAGCGTCTTTTGTCTTGTAAATGTGCTGATCAAGACAAGTGGCAAGCAGCCTGCTATTCCATCCCCCCACCGCCGCAGAACATGCACAAAGTTCTCCCAGTTCCAGCCTTCATTATCTGGGAGTGAAGTGCTGGAGTTTTAGAAGGGAAATAATAGATCGTTATTTGGAACACATGCATTTCATGTGTGTTCTGTTTCGACAATAATCTGTGTAAACACATCATTAAAACATAAATGTTTTTCATATTTTAGTAATAATGCCAAAATGTAGACATAAACTATATCATGTGTGAAGCCTGAAGTCCAAAGATCAAATAAACACTTTCACAAAAGGTTCAAGGATGATACAACAGTTTCTGTGGCACAGCGAGAAGAATTGCTGATCTTGTAATCAAAAGTCCCTGGTTCGATCCTGAATGCATCGTACATTTACCATTTTGAGTAGTGAGCTGATCTTATTGTTAATATTATACAATAAACACATACATTTGATTTGCGTCTGTAACAGCCGCTGTAAATTTATAGTACTTGTAAAAGTTAGCTTTTTTTTCACTTTTATTCTCTCAGTCACGATCACGATACACACTACCACCCACCCCAGGGATCGGACGCTGTTAGTTTTTATTTGAAACTGGGAATAACTGTAGATGTGAGTGGTGTTTTGAGACAATGGAACTGGAATTTCTCTGATCTGGATGGATAAAAGCTGACACACAAACACTGGCTTATTTCTGCCTTATTTCTATATCATTGTTACTTGATTTTTTTTTTTTATTCAGTTTTATTGAGTGTTCCTGCTTACGATGAATTAGTATGCGCCTTATGGTCCATGATGTCAAAGCCGCACTGACAAAAAACAGAGACATAGGTATATATGATATTTGGAATTATTCATTTTATGACCTGTATACTACATTTCGGAAAACATTGTGGCAGTGATGCAACATTATTCATATTATTCATATTCACTCGCATATCATCTTGTGATTGTAATCAGTGACCATGTGTTTTGTTTTTTATGATCTTGCCCAGTCTCCACATTTTGGTGCATGGTGCGGTTTCTTTTGTACTCCAGGATATGCAGAGGAAAGAATAGTACAGTTCCGCGCTATATGCAATCATCAAATTCAAATGTTAACAGTTCCCACACACCCAAGGACCATCCTTTATACATTTATGACATGTGTACCTGTTGCAATGTACAGACTTCTCTCTATGATGTGGTTTCTATTACAGTACAATCCCTCTTAACCTGCCACCTCGGAACTGGACCAATGGCCGGTTGCCATATTGGTCGGTTAATCCGATGCATACCTATTTTCATGTAGAAAAATATTCTCTTCGCCAGTCGTTTACTATGCTTTTCCCAACACCAAGTCCGGCACAAATTTTCACCACGGAATCACTGTTACCCAACCGCTTTAGTGCCTTAAGACGCATATCCATTGAAACTACAATTCATTTATGTTTTGTACTCATCGTAAAGGGAAACAGTTTGGTAAAAAAAAAAACCAAAAAAACAAAAAAACAGAAAATACTCCGTCCTCCTTCTCCACTTTAAATTCCGAGAATGTTTGCTTCAGTCATACAAAAGTCACGTTCTTTTATTCGTTCCACGTACTCCGACGTACTCTTTTTAACTCCAAATCGTTGTTTTATTACCCCCTCCACTTGTACTTGCCTTACAACTTAAATGTAGCCTGGGTGCGTTCAACAACGATTTGGCACTCCACCCTACTTCTAGAATGAATAAAAGAACTCTGCTATACTCGTTGCAAGCTAGCCAAATTGATTCGTGGAAAATTCATAAAGGTTTATGTAAACGGAAATCACTCTAGAGCATAGGAGTGCTCCACGCTCCCATCGTCCTTCCGGAAGCCCTGAACCCGACACCGTTCGTAATGTCACCGAGATGAGCTGACAAATGAGGACAATTGTCTGATGAAGCCAGGGGATAGTGCCAAAGTGCTTTTATTATTCAAATATTAAAACAGTGTTCAAACACAAAGTGCAGTGCATCATAGTTTCAATAAATAATCCATTACAACGGGTGAAAGGTGGAGGTTAAAATCCAAAAGAAAAAAAAATCTTTTAAACACAGATGAGGTTAAAACAATGGCTAGAAGCAGTCTCTTAAAATCCAAAGCATGGTGCCTTCTTCTTTCTACCTGGCGGCTCCCCTGCTTCTCCCATTGGGCTTCGTAACAGGGGAGTCGCTCTATTTGCAGGTGCAGCTGCCTTCCACACTGGTCCAGTAGCCCTCCGATCTCTGGAAATGTTGGGCTTCATCCGGACCGAGACTTGGGTTCTTTCCCCAGTGGCCAGGGTGCTTACGCTGGGGCTAAACCACCCCAAAGCCTCCATGACTGCCGCTGCCTTTTGACGGCCAGTCGTCTTCAATACCGGTCACTCCAGCTGAGTGATCACTGCTTTCTTCAGCCCTACCGAGTGTCGGCCAAACACTCCTCTGTAGGTGCTCACCTCCCAGCTGCGTTCCTTTGTTCCATCGAGCATGCTCTTGCTTGCTTGCTTGCTCTCACACTGGCTATCCTCTCTCTCCCTGCTTCCTGCCGCCTTCTTCCCTGCAACCTGTCTCTTTCTTTTCTTTTTCCCCCCCTACTAGCCGCCTCGCGCTTCTATATATCACGGGGACGTGGATCAGCTGTGGCAATCGGCAGCTCCCGGGAACAATTACGGATGCGGACGACTCCTCACTTGTGCATTTAAGCGAGGTTCGCCCGCACCACGAATTCCCTCTGAACCGATCTGCCACACACACCACGCCTCCTCGCTAAGCCGCGTGTGCGGCGATTATTTAAACAAGTGGCCCTGTCAACTTGAGCTGTGGACCCACTGCACCACAAGGAACCATCTCACCTTCCAGGAAAGTACATACATATGATATAAAGAAAAACTCAGAATTAAAAAAAAAATTTTTTATTTTATTTTAACAAGCCGGTTAATGCGTCGGCCAGTTAAGAGGGACTGTACTGTACATTGAAAGGGTGCCTATTAACGCAGACTCATTTTGCTTTTCTGGGGGAAGCAGGTGAATTACTGTCAACAAAACACAGGCACGTGACAGATAAACTGAAACGTTATTCACTCGTGATTTTTCTGTCCATACGGTAAAGGTTTTGTTGACCAGCACATTCCAACCTCAGGAGTTTGAATTACATCTTGATATACAGTGCATTCGGAAAGTATTCACAGTGCATCACTTTTTCCACATTTTGTTATGTTACAGCCTTATTCCAAAATGGATTAAATTCATTTTTTTCCTCAGAATTCTACACACAACACCCCATAATGACAACGTGAAAAAAGTTTACTTGAGGTTTTTGAAAATTTATTAAAAATAAAAAAATTGAGAAAGCACATGTACATAAGTATTCAGAGCCTTTGCCATGAAACTCAAAATTGAGCTCAGGTGCATCCTGTTTCCCCTGATCATCCTTGAGATGTTTCTGCAGCTTAATTGGAGTCCACCTGTGGTAAATTCAGTTGATTGGACATGATTTGGAAAGGCACACACCGGTCTATATAAGGTCCTACAGTTGACAGTTCATGTCAGAGCACAAACCAAGCATGAAGTCAAAGGAATTGTCTGTAGACCTCCGAGACAGGATTGTCTCAAGGCACAAATCTGGGGAAGGTTACAGAAAAATTTCTGCTGCTTTGAAGGTCCCAATGAGCACAGCGGCCTCCATCATCCGTAAGTGGAAGAAGTTCAAAACCACCAGGACTCTTCCTAGAGCTGGCCGGCCATCTAAACTGAGCGATCGGGGGAGAAGGGCCTTAATCAGGGAGGTGACCAAGAACCCGATGGTCACTCTGTCAGAGCTCCAGAGGTCCTCTGTGGAGAGAGGAGAACCTTCCAGAAGGACAACCATCTCTGCAGCAATCCACCAATCAGGCCTGTATGGTAGAGTGGCCAGACGGAAGCCACTCCTTAGTAAAAGGCACATGGCAGCCCGTCTGGAGTTTGCCAAAAGGCACCTGAAGGACTCTCAGACCATGAGAAAGAAAATTCTCTGGTCTGATGAGACAAAGATTGAACTCTTTGATGTGAATGCCAGGTGTCACGTTTGGAGGAAACCAGGCACCGCTCATCACCAGGACAATACCATCCCTACAGTGAAGCATGGTGGTGGCAGTATCATGTTGTGGGGATGTTTTTCAGCAGCAGGGACTGGGAGACTAGTCAGGATAAAAGGAAAGATGACTGCAGCAATGTACAGAGACATCCTGGATGAAAACCTGCTCCAGAGTGCTCTTGACCTCAGAGTGGGGCGACGGTTCATCTTTCAGCAGGACAACGACCCTAAGCACACAGCCAAAATATCAAAGGAGTGGCTTCAGGACAACTCTGTGAATGTCCTTGAGTGGCCCAGCCAGAGCCCAGACTTGAATCCGATTGAACATCTCTGGAGAGATCTTAAAATGGCTGTGCACCAACGCTTCCCATCCAACCTGATGGAGCCTGAGAGGTGCTGCAAAGAGGAATGGGCGAAACTGGCCAAGGATAGGTGTGCCAAGCTTGTGGCATCATATTCAAAAAGACTTGAGGCTGTAATTGCTGCCAAAGGTGCAAAGTATTGAGCAAAGGCTGTGAATACTTATGTACATGGGATTTCTCAGTTTTTTTATTTTTAATAAATTTGCAAAAACCTCAGGTAAACTTTTTTCACGTTGTCATTATGGGGTGTTGTGTGTAGAATTCTGAGGAAAAAAATGAATTAAATCCATTTTGGAATAAGGCTTTAACCTAACAAAATGTGGTGATGCGCTGTGAATACTTTCCAGATGCACTGTACAAGAAATGTGGCAGCTCATCATAACAGACATCAGACTCATATACAGCCTGAAATTTGGCTTAGTGTGTGGTGCTGTTTAATAGATGCTGTGTACATTCTGTATCTTGGGCTCAAAACATGCCATCATTTATGATTCTTTAAGGGATTATCTGTATCTAATTTTTTTCTCTCGAGCCCCGGAGATCCAGTGAACAGTAGCTTTCAAAGCTACCAAGCACATTCAAAGCAAAAATCATCACCTTGGTATGCTTCACTAACACGTGAAAAAGAATCTACTATGCTGTCACTATCAGCTCTTGAAGAACTGTCAATATTATCACACAGTAAATCGCTTTCTTCGTATTAAACTTTACACACCCATATTTAGCTTGCTCTGTCACCACAAATGCTGTGTCAACACCCACCCTTTGTCACCAGTCGCCGTTCATTGGATGAATATATGTGGGCGGCTTGTGGTGGATAACTTTGTTTTAGAGTTAAAAATTACAAGGGTTAAAGACTAACGGCAGGAATATTTATTCAAAAACCAAATATACAATTCTAATTAATACAATCTAATTAATTTCGGTAGGTCATTCCAGAGTCTGGGTGCTATACAGCTGAAGGCCCAGTCACCCATGGAGTGTAGATTAGTGTGGGGCACAACAAAATTACCAGAATCAGAGGATCTTAGTGGGTGGACAGGCACATAGTGATGGAGAAGGTCACTGAAGTAGTTTGGCGCAAGGTCATTTATGGCTTTGTAGGTTATTAGTAGAATTTTATATTCAATTCTGTAAGACACAGGGAGCCAGTGAAGGCGAAGCAGGATGGGTGTGATGTGCTCAGGGTGTGTGGCACTCCTGATATCTCTGCAAAACGATGAAGGTCTAAGTTTTTAGAACCCTGCTGTTTCCTGTTTTGCTATATGGTTGCGAAACATGAACACTATCCAGTGACCCGAGGCGAAGACTAGACTCCTTCGGTACTATGTCTCTTTGGAGAATACTTGGGTACAGCTGGTTTGACTTTGTGTTGAATGAGAGGTTGCTCATGGAGTTCCAAATGATGCACAATACCTGCATTGTGAAGGAGCATCAGTTACGGCACTACGGCCATGTGTCGTGAATAGCAGAGGGTGATCCAGCTCGCAAGATCCTTATTATTTTGGAGCCGAGCAGGTGGACCAGGTCAAGGGGATGCCTACATAACACCTGGCTGCGGCAAATAGATGGTTATTTTCCCGGGTATGGGGGGACTGGACCTTGTGTCTTAATGGGGATTTGTTTTGTCGTGTTGTGGGTGTAGCAATGCGCTGTACCAGTGCATGCTTCCCCAACCTAATCTGACCTGATGAGACCAAGTCTGTTGTAGTATTCTTCACAACTTACCTATTTAAGTAAGAAACACAAAACTTAACACTGCCATAACTGAACCTAGCAAACATGCAGCCAACTGTTAATTTACACTAAACAAAACTATCCAATTTAACAAGCCTTATAAAATGCAAATCAAACTATGGTGCCAGCACTATACTGCACAATTAGAATGCTAATGTTTCTATGATGTAATATGAAGAATACTTTCTAAGAAGAATTTTCCTTAACAGTATCAGAATTACTAGCATCTGGAAAAAGTGACCAGTATTTTTAAACTCTGGCACAAGTGGGTTCTTTAACAAATCTTGTAAAACTTTTGCCCTTGACATTGGGACTCCTCTAGCTATAGGCATCTAGAATTATATTAGCAAAAACACCAAAACATGAAAGATATTTGTGGATGGCTTTCACAAAAAACAAAGTTCAGAAACACTATAAGAAAGCAATAATGTTTACATTATGCCATTATATTTTTTGTTTTCTGATTAAAGGAACACACAGTTCAGTATTGATCAGTGTTCTCTTAGATGTAAGCACAGCATGTACTGTAATATCATTTTAAGCCAATTGTAGGCTGCTCCATTAAAGAAAATATGAATAGTCTGGTCCTTATAAGCAGATGTATGCTTTAGCAAAAAATAACAACATAGCCTAATGTGTCTTTGAGGTACAATACAGCAATCTCCAAGTCAGAAATTAAGTACTAACTAGCCTAACTTGAAATTTAGCTGTTTTTGATTCAGACTTTCCTTTAAATTGAATGTGAAACAATTTCTCCAGGTCTTCCTTTTCCATTTATCAGGCCATCTTTTATAAATCAGATGATTACTTCAAAAGTATACAAGTCTGCCTGGAACTTCACTGGGAGCAGAACAGCCCATCTGTCATTTATGTCACAAGACTCTGACTAACTTACAATGACAAATACTTTATACAGCATTTCACCCATAAACTGTGAAAAGATTAACATCAAATGGGAAATCTTCAGTCTTAGGATTCAATACAACGTGTGAAAAGTGCAACAACTTACAAAAGACAACATAGATTGCCAATTCCATTTACAATCCATTGCTAAAGTAATTTCAAGTCAAGGTTTACCTAGAAGCACAGCAGACACACTGTTATCTACTAATAGATATAGCAGTGATTTTTATATATACAGCCGAATATTTCTTTCACATTTTATTAAAAAAATGAAATTGAAGTAAGAAAGCAGTTACAATAATAGACAATGCATGCAGAACAAATGGCATAAGCTCTGTTAGGAGAAAAAATGGCCAATGGATAAATCTAGATGACAAATGATAGCCTTAAACCCAACCGCAATTTCATGTTAGAAAATGCCATGAAGAAGTTTATTGCGATCTGAACGCAATGCATCAACAAATGCGTCATTTTCTCTTCCTTGGTATGTGTTCGCATAGCTTTGTAGTTTGTCATGGTAAGTTAATTTTACATGCATATTATTTAGTTTTCCGCTTCTTTTTCACACACGTATTTCTTATAATTACATAAAGCTATTGCACAAGAAACTGTAGATGAGAAAGCAAAGCATAAAGCAATGTTAAGATAACAAGCACTAAAAACAGTGCAGTTCAGTTTGTGTCATATTATTGGATGAGCAAAAATGATCACAGTACCTGATGCCCTGATTGTGAATGGCCAAAGAGAACTTGACTTATATCCAGTCCATCACAGTGTCTATCCTTGGGCAGACTTATATGAGCAAATGAGAGCAAAGTGGGGAAAATATCCAGCATACTAAAATACAAATTAACAAAAAAACATGAAGTGATTAGTTTATTTAGCACAATAAGGCACGATTCAGGAACTGAAAATCAGATCAAACATGACTGTGCTAAAGTAAACAGTAAAGTTTAGATGTACACACAACATATTCAAAACAACCATTACTTAAGATGCATGTGAGAACAGCAATCTTAAAAAAAATTGAAGTACTTGACAACATGAGCATCCACAGTATTTCTTGCAATGCTTTACCTCCTACAGCGAGGGGAATGGAGATCCAGTTACAGGTCACTCCTGTTGCTGGTGCCAATTTTTACAGCACAGTGTCCCGTCACTGCACTGGGGCTACAGGATCCACACACAGACTAACCTAATGCCTTCATCAATACTTCTTCTAGAAGCAACCCAAGCCTTTCCTAGATGGCGTTCTATTCAAAGCACTGGCTGGGCCCAAACATACTTAGCGTCGGGTGGATTACCTGTTCTGAAGTGAAGGCTGTATGGCTGCTGACTATGTAAACACAAGTGTCCTACTTCAGTTTCTTCCCTATTTATCAGTAGTTTATGATTGTAGCATTGTTCCTTGTTTTGTGTATGAGCTACTGTAATACATTCTGTAATTATTTTACTACACCATTAATATATTGTGCACTATCATTATCTAAAAATATTCCACTTATCCATTTCCTAACCCTCTTATCAAGTTCAGGGTCACAGGGAGTGCCTATTCTGGCAGGATTTGTCAGAAGATGGAAACAGTCCTGAACAGGATAACAGTCCATCACAAAGCACATTTATATGCACACTAACACTCATTCATATGAGGCCACACTTAAGTTAGCAGTACATCTAACACTAGTTTTTAAGATGTGGAGACAGAATCCATGCAAATACAGTAAGAAAGTGCAACCTCCAAAAATTCACTGCTTGAGCTGAGATATTCGCCCGGGATTCTACAGCAGCAGCAGTCAACACTGCCTTACAGATCTATACATAGTTCCATAAACAGTGTTTGTATCCACAGCTTTGTAATTCCCTTGCATTTGTGCATTTTTTTCTGTTATGATTTTATACATTTTAAAGCTTTTATCTGGTTTGGTTCTACCTATTTTCTTGCTTTTCTATTCACTATGAGGGTTGTCAAGCATAGAAAATTCAATTTGTTAATTGTTCTATGTATGCAAGGTCATTTTAAGGAACCTACAAATATTTCCTGTCATGGTGTGCTGCCATTTTGTTTTCAGTGGACAGTGACATTTCTGGATGGGATTTGGGGATATTGCTACCCTTTTCACTACTACATGACAAATGGAAATTGCATTGCATGTTGCCACTGTTGCAACAGCATAAAGGTCAGTGTTGACCAGTTTCTGAATATTTGAGATTGAATTCAAAACCACAAAAATTTCTTTGGAGTGTTAGTTAGCGTATGAAAAGACTTTGAAGACTTAGGAACTTGTGCATCTCCTCATTTTTGCTTTCAATTAATTTTTGCATACTGGGTAAAAATGGTTTGGTAAATTTCAACTTTGTTAATGACCCTTGCTTGGACTAAGACTAAACTGGTATCTCATTCATCTTCTGGTCATGTCCCTTCATTCTATTTGACAATTCCTCTTCCATAGCAGAACAGATGCCACTTCCACATGGGGTTTCCTCTAAGTATTCCCATTTTTCTCAAACATCAAGGATAGGTTAACTGCTAACTCTAAACTTGCCCTGTGAATTTTCATTTGTAAGAGTGGGTCCTACAAAAGACTAAGATCAGGGAGTTTGAAAATGGATTGATGGACAATATTTAAAATACAATTAATGAAGACTAACTGAATACTTAAATCAGCACTGCACATCAAAAATGGTGAACCATCATTTTTTTCACATGTTTTGACTTCATCAGAAGATCACTGTGATTACCAGTTTGTTATTTCCATATTAATTAATGCCAACTCTGGCCCCATGTGAAATGCAACTTTTTGTTTAACACTATTATAGTGTACAACTATTCATAAAAATATTTAATTACATGTTCCAAAATAGGATGATGGATTTTTTTTTGCTAAGAACAATTACTGCTTAGCAAAGATCATTCCATTTTCCTAAGCGCATTAACTTATTTGTTTGGTAGGAAAAGGGAACACTTTATTTTATTTTCCAAAATTAACTAAATCGGTTCCCATTTTGCTTGCCAAGAGCTCATAATCAACACCAACTAAAATAGAACATTAAGAACATTGCTGAATTTAACTATTGCTTGAACTTGCCACTGCTTCCACCTGGTAGATTGGAAGGGTTTGAATCTGACATCTAACTATCATCTTTGAGAAGTTTTCACTTCATCTTACATCCAGCTATCATCTTTGAGAAGTTTTCACTTCATCTAATATCCAGCTATCAACTTTGAGAATTTTTCACTTCCTATGTCTGTGTGAATTTTTCTCAAGTGACTCCATTTTCCTCTTACATGCAGAGATTAAAGTGCAAGGGTAACTAAGGATTCAAAGCTACCTTTTGTGGTGGCTGGCAGCTTTTGAGGGTTGGTATCGGACTTTTCCCAAAAGCTATGGTGATATGACTAGTTGCTGTTGCTCACATTAAGAATAAGGGATTGGTACATGGGGCAAGCCAGTTAAAAGTAATTTTGGGCAGAAATGTAACATGCCCGCATGCAGACTGCATTTCTAGTTCTCCATTTCTGGCAGTAAATGATCTGCATTGTGAAAGTACTTTAACATGTTCAAAGTTCTAGTATGCGTGAGCCTTAAAATAAAAATAAAAAGTAATACTCTGGAATATGATAACAGCTGGACATTCCATTGCATCTACTGTCCATATATAGGACATGAATAGTCCACAGTTTGCTACATTAATAAGAAATAAAAAGAAAATTGAGAATATTTTTCTGCTGGCGCACTAAAAGCAGCAAAGGCAGTGTCTAGCATGCCTGACTGAAAACATCTGACCACGTTTAAAATGATTAAAATGGAAGGTCAAAACCCCCACAGACACAATAAGAACATGTGGTGAGCCCCACACACAACAGGTAATATTTATGATTTGTACAGAGGCTTTTAAATTAACCATGTGTATATTTTTTATTAAGACTTGATTAAGAAGTATGCTTTTAATGTTATATTATGTAAGACTTTTATAATGTACAGTATGTAGCCTAGAGAGCAATGATCATCACTGTGCCACAGTTGCTATTACATATAATAGGTTTGATTTTACTAAACCACTTTTAGGTGTTTTGGTAAGAGTGGTTGGTTATCCGATATTCATGGATTTCACTTTTTTGCAGAAGGAATTAGAACGTAGTTCCCATAATGAGCAAGTGACGACTGGTGGAAAAGAACTGTTTGTTATTTTTATAGATTTCTCCTTTAACACTGAAGTAATTTACAAAGATGAAAACTCTATTAATGTTAATTAATTTTACATAGCAGCGCATAGTGATGTACATGTGCTTTATAAACTGTTTCCTGCTCGACACTGTGCAAAACAGAGAGAGCCTAAAAGCGGCAACTACGCGTAGCTAGCCTAACACAATGGACACATTGGCTTTTGGGAGATTGAGTTCTTCATCAAGCATAATACTAGGCCAGTGAAATCATAGTACATTTTTTTTTTCCAAGCTCCTAAATGAAAGACTACTTTTTGCTGTTAAAATATAGAAAATCGTGAATGTTCCCCCTTTAAGGGTGTACTGTATATAGCTGTCAAAACTGGTTTCAAAAATTGCTGAATAAACAAATTATACCTCCTCAGACTTCACAGGTTACCTTTGAATAGACTGCATGACACAAAACATGGGGGTGCACACAACTGGCTATATTATGGTTAAAGTCTGAAAAAGGTTTTTAAATTATTTACATTCAGAATGCTAGAAATATGCACATAGAGGTATACGAGTGTTTTTCATGTGCCAGTGTTCACACAATGATAATTATACTTATAACCACACTGAGCATGGAGTTTGGACATTTGATCTCTTTTGAGGATTAACCAAAAGAGCTGCTACTAGCACAGATACCAGCATATCAGCATTAGACGTTGCTAGAAGAGCAATAGCAAAGGAAACTGCAGGCCAGTACAGGGTATAGATCCCATGTCTTAGACATGATAGGACGCAAGTCTCAGAACCTGTTAATCCAACAGTAGTTGAGCTCAGACTCGAGAGTGAAGTTGTGGTTTTCACAAAAGAAATGTCATGATGCAGTAGAATATACAGTGCATCCGGAAAGTATTCACAGCGCATCACTTTTTCCACATTTTGTTATGTTACAGCCTTATTCCAAAATGGATTAAATTCATTTTTTTCCTCAGAATTCTACACACAACACCCCATAATGACAACGTCAAAAAAGTTTGAGATTTTTGCAAATTTATTAAAAATAAAAACATTGAGAAAGCATATGTACATAAGTATTCACAGCCTTTGTCGTGAAGCTCAAAATTGAGCTCAGGTGCATCCTGTTTCCCCTGATCATCCTTGAGATGTTTCTGCAGATTAATTGGAGTCCACCTGTGGTAAATTCAGTTGATTGGACATGATTTGGAAAGACACACACCTGTCTATATAAGGTCCCACAGTTGACAGTTCATGTCAGAGCACAAACCAAGCATGAAGTCAAAGGAATTGTCTGTAGACCTCCAAGACAGGATTGTCTCGAGGCACAAATCTGGGGAAGATTACAGAAAAATTTCTGCTGCTTTGAAGGTCCCAATGAGCACAGTTGCCTCCGTCATCCGTAAGTGGAAGAAGTACGAAACCACCAGGACTCTTCCTAGAGCTGGCCGGCCATCTAAACCAAGCAATAGGGGGAGAAGGGCCTTAGTCAGGGAGGTGACCAAGAACCTGATGGTCACTCTGTCAGAGCTCCAGAGGTCCTCTGTGGAGAGAGGAGAACCTTCCAGAAGCACAACCATCTCTGCAGCAATCCAGAAATCAGGCCTGTATGGTAGAGTGGCCAGACGGAAGCCACTCCTTAGTAGAAGAAAGAAAATTCTCTGGTCTGATGAGACCAAGATTGAACTCTTTGGTGTGAATGCCAGGCGTCACGTTTGAAGGAAACCAGGCACCGCTCATCACCAGGCCAATACCATCCCTACAGTGAAGCATGGTGGTGGCAGCATCATGCTGTGGGGATGTTTTTCAGTGGCAGGGACTGGGAGACTAGTCAGGATAAAGGGAAAGATGACTGCAGCAATGTACAGAGACATCCTGGATGAAAACCTGCTCCAGAGCGCTCTTGACCTCAGACTGGGGTGACGGTTCATCTTTCAGCAGGACAACGATCCTAAGCACACAGCCAAGATATCAAAGGAGTGGCTTCAGGACAACTCTGTGAATGTCCTTGAGTGGCCCAGCCAGAGCCCAGACTTGAAACCGATTGAACATCTCTGGAGAGATCTTAAAATGGCTGTGCACCGACGCTTCCCATCCAACCTGATGGAGCTTGAGAGGGGCTGCAAAGAGGAATGGGCGAAACTGGCCATGGATAGGTGTGCCAAGCTTGTGGCATCATATTCAAAAAGACTTGAGGCTGTAATTGCTGCCAAAGGTGCATCGACAAAGTATTGAGCAAAGGCTGTGAATACTTATGTACATGTGATTTCTCAGTTTTTTTTATTTTTAATAAATTTGCAAAAACCTCAAGTAAACTTTTTTCATGTTGTCATTATGGGATGCTGTGTGCAGAATTCTGAGAAAAAATGAATTTAATCCATTTTGGAATAAGGCTGTAACATAAGAAAATGTGGAAAAAGTGATGCGCTGTGAATACTTTCCGGATGTTCTGTAAGTCTCTCCACTTTTCACAGTATGAATTCAAATAATATCATGTGATGTCATTTTCTTTATAAGATAGACAACTATACCTGAGTAGAGCAGTAGTTGTGACATTAGCTGGTATTCTGCTTGGCCAGTAGGCAATAGCTGGTACTCTGTGGCCACCTTCCCAAGTGGTCCTCTTGGCTGAACTCCCACCTGCATTCACACACAATTGCATAACACAACATTCTTAACTTTTTATGTTTTTGTAATTTTGTTATTTACCTTTAACAGGCTTATGTAACTTTGTCTTATATTCTATAGTTACCTAACAGTGCATAATATCTTAGTGTAAGGTTAAAAGAAATTCAATCCTTTGTTAAAGCATTGATATTAAGCAAGTGAGACAATATCCAATAAAAAGACTTTATTAGAGAGGCTTTACAATTTTCTGTTAATGATATTGTATAAAAAAATGTGCTTTTCCACTGTTGCAATGCAGCTAAAGTAAATTTCCTTAATGTTCCAGAATGTCAAAAATGCACAAACCAGGCCACTTCTCAAGTCTGATGATTTTTTTCCATGGATGTTAGGATGATGACGCCGATAACATTTCAACATTTACGGTCTTGTTACACCCTAATGGGCACTTATCTAACCAAGTTCATAAACTCACTACAAATTTTAAAATTACTTTTGTTTTTCTGCTTAATTCAAGTATATGCTGAAAACCTCCTTTAAACTCAGATGTCTGTTGTTTTGCAAACTGGTGCTTTTCTCTTAAGAAAATGCTGTAGTGGCCTTTCTTCGTTCCTTTTTTTATATGTATATATTTGCATTGTCAAATGAACCAAACTGGTCACCATCTAGTACTGTGGCCACACATGTCTCTTTTTAAGCATTTCTGCAATTATGCAACATAAACAGAACAGACGCTGCCTTCAATTCCTCTTTTAATCAGCAATGATGGACTTCATTTCTTACAGGCTTACAGCGGTGTTTATACCATTAATTCCTGAACAAAAAAAAATCTGCTATTTTTCCATACCATACATGAAAAGTTTGAGATACAATAAATAGGCATTTATTTAGCCCAAATAAATTATGTTTATATTGATATACTGCATCATACTGTTTCAAACCAAAAATACTTATAATCACCTGGGCTGACTCATTACAATATTTAATTTTCTAACCATTAATTTTACTCAAAGAAGTTTTAAAAAAAAGCGTCCATGTATACTTTACAAGCATAACATAAACAACGTGTATGAACTCTCAAGTGCTAATGATGTACAAAAGATTTCATCCTAAGCAATGTGATAAAAACCACAAGCTCTAATTACGATACAGGGATCCTTAATCATAACATTAAAAAGAATAGCCTGTTTTTCAAACTGTTTACCTCTCTGCGTCTGCCAACTCCCAACAAAGGGGCCAACACTCCCTGAAAATTCACACTTCTCAGCCCATGGTCCATTGTCACCTAAAAGTGAAAAATACTCTTCAAATAACAATGTAGAGAGTACTCTAATAATATTTGCCAGCAAAGAGGTGTAAAACATAAACTTGACATACAGTATCTTTTGATAGAGTAAGTAACCTATGAACTAAATTAGTGCATACAAAAATGTCAAATTAATCCACAAAATCCATTAATTACACTAACATTTTAAATGAGCTCTTGAGTGTAATAAAAACTAGATTAGACCATGATACTGGACTACAGCTAAAAAAGGGTGCTTTTATCTACAGGACATTGCCACATTCAGTATACTGCAATTAAACTTTACATTTGTACACTCAGATTTTTGAGTGCTAAACCAAAACCTGTTTAAGCCTTGATACTTTATGGTAATTATAAAACAGGTAGCATTTGCTTTACAGTCTGCACACTGCCGACTAGACAATGTTTTTTATAATAGGATTCTAAATCAAGGTTTCCAGATTTTTAAAGAGCAAGCTAAACCCATTCCACTTCCTGGCTTTCATATGGAAAGACTGTTCAAGTGGAATATTGTCCTTTCATCCCACCACTTATTATATGCTCCACAACAGGACACCACAGTTTTTTTCCCCAGATACTTCAAGGAAACACAGATAATATTTCCACAGACTTTTTATCCACATGTAAATTATAAAAGCTAAATTTATAAACTATGTACGGTAGTAGTACTGACATTATACAGCACGCTGGAAACAGTATGACTACATGTTTAAAAATAGTTTAAAAAGTTCCATATTCACTTTGTCATAAAAGGGTCTGCTAATGTATCCTGTGCTTTATTTCCAGCATGGATGTGCAGCAAATAAACAGCAGAAAACTGATATTTTCCTCTTTTTTAGGCCTGATTATATCAACATTCAAACATAAACTAAGGAAGTAACTTTTTCCTAATGTCCTCAAAAAGTGAAACACTGAATATTTATCTATGAACATGAGTTTTCTGTTATACGCTACCCTTAGGCATGTTTGCCCTGATGCTTTTGTGAAGGGCACCACAGGAAAAAAAAAACTGATTAACAAATCAGATTCCCAGTTAAATTCACTTTTGGACTGGTCTGATTCTTTTCTGTTTTTTTTTTTTTTTTTAATTTCTTGATTACAGAAAAGAGTTTCTAGTGCTACAAAAGTTACATTATAAAAATTCAAGATTGACAGAGTGAAACGGGGAAAAGCAACGTCAAGTAAGTCCACATTATCAACTCCTACTGACCACTGTCCATCTATTGAATGGTTTACCCGAGTAATTGTGATATAAAGTGGAAGATCTTTCAAATTCAAACATGAAAAAGAAAATGACTAATGAATTTGAGGAAGGAATCATGACTCCATCAGCATGGATGAGACATCAGGAGAAATGGCTTGAACCTTTTGATTCCTAGGGTTACAATTCTCTGACAACCTGGCTTGGACTTACAGAAACAGCA